>NC_068406.1:20946163-21546163 GCF_023724105.1 Carassius gibelio
TACTTCATTGTCAGCTTCAGGTACTTCATTTATTATTGTTCAATGAACTGTTTGAAACAAAAAAAAGGTTGTATTTCAGTAATAATTCTAAATTATCAAAATAAAAAATATAAAATAAATAATAAAAAATGATTTTCAGTTACAATAATTAATCCTAAATTCCGACATTAATAACTTACTTTTAGCAACATCAGACGCACGCGCTCACAATATCTCACGGTTCTTACTTCTGTAGACTCACACTAAACGGTTCATTTGAATCAGTGAGTGGTCGACTCCAGAACAGCTGCAATCGGATCATTCTAATTCGTAAACGAATCGTTTGGTGCGATTCGCGATCCGATTTAAAGGTTTATTTTGAAAAGACTCAGTTCGTTCATGATGAATCAGACACCGCTTCTGCGTGTCGGAGCACGTGATATATTAGAGGGAGTAACGATATGTTTTATGAAATGTAGTGAAGTTAAAAGTACGATCTTATGCTTTGGAATGTAGCGAAGTAAAAGTAAAAGTTACTCAAAATAAAACTACTTCAGTAAAGTACAGATACTTGAAAAATGTACTTAAGTACAGTAACGAAGTAAAGCTACTCCGTTACTGTCCACCACTGATACTTGTCTAGAATACTATTAAAGTTCATAGAAGACAAAACTTATGTATTGCTGAAAATAATATAATAAGGTGGGTCTGTAAACTCAAAAGTTGCCCTGAGAGTTTCATCTAGGTTCAATCAGCAATGTCCGCAAATGATGCGCAACACTCACTCAAAAGCAGATGGATGTTGATTGGTGTGTTTGAGTGTAGTGTGACAAGAGTCATTTTTTAAGTGGACAGTGAGAGTAAAGCCTCCTGACCTCCAGTTAACAGTGTCTGCTGTATCCAGTTAGTCATGGCCCTGTGCTGTTCTCCTTTGCTCCTCCATTAGTAGGAGAGAAAGAGAGAGAGTTTGCGCTTTCTCTGAGCTATAACTCATCCTGACGGCAGCGTACCCTTGAAAAGTTCTGAACGGCTTAAGAAATGAAAGTCTTTGCAGCTCCCTCTACAGACTAGAGGATGAAGGGAACAGGCAAAGTAAGCTAACAATAGTAGAGATTTATTAATTCTGCATTAAAACTGTAGTTAAAGTCAATGCGAAATGGGTACCGACAGATCGAGTGTCCAAACAGCTGATAAAAACACCACAATAATATACAAGTAATCCACATGACTTTAGTACATCGATTAACATCTTGTGAAGTGTGTTTATGAGAAACGAATCCATCATTAAGGTGTTTAATCGCCAATATGGTTTTATTCTGTAAAAAAAAAAAAAAAAAGTAATCTCAGCTGAATCATGAGAGAAATATGCACAATTATTACACCGTTTACAAGCTAAAACAGTTCTAAAACAAATATGTTGGTGGATTTTGAGATGAGAGCACAACAGATGATAGACTTTTCACTGGAAGAAGAATTATGGATTTATGGACTATATTTTGGACGGATACAATGGTTTAAAGGTGACCTATTACGCCCTTTTTACAAGATGTAAAATAAGCCTGTAAATAAGCCAGAGTGTGTATGCAAAGTTTTACCTCAAAATACCACAATGATGATTTTTTTTTTTACAGCTTGTTAAAATAGCCACTTTTAGGGTATGAGCCAAAACGCACGTTTTCTGAGGTTGTCCCTTTAAATGCAAGTGAAACCATTACAGACTGGTCGTTCTCACATACTGCAGCCACACAACAGAGTTCAAACTCATTTTTGCATAAGATGGATTTGTTTCTCACAACATTTTCTCTGGAGGAAGCACTGTTATGCATAGAGAAATCAACAGTTTGAAGTCAAAAGCAGCTTTAAAATGGATTTGTTTCTTACAAACACGCAGCATCTTGTGTACTTGTGATTTATTTTGATGCTTTATCAGCTGGATTTGAACTAATTCTGATGGCACCCATTCACTGCAGAGCAATTGAGGAGCAAGTGGTGTAATTTGTTCAGAACTCATCTTGGATGTCCTGAGGGGACATTTTCAGTCAATTGTAATTTTGGGGTGAACCATTCCTTTCAAAAATTAATTTGACTATTATTAGTTAAATGCTTAAGCAACCTTTATTATCATCGGATTTGGTCAAAAGGCTGGTATTTGGTAACTCATGCCTGCTTTAACATAGAGGCCATGCAATAAAAATAGAAAACATGCTATAACATGTAACGTCTGCAGATCTTGTCAGCTCGTGTCCCCTCTGTCAGTGTTGTTGCTAGCAGTGTGCTACTTAATATTGAAAAACATATACTGTAAAAGTGTGAAAATATATAAATATAGAAAACGCTTTTCTGTGAGAGTGCACTGGGAATAGTAAAAATAATCCTGGCATTCAAAACAGTCTGAAAATCATACGCTGGGAAGCTAGGGAGGAAAATCTTACATAAAGCAAAAGAATACATATGTTCTGCAGATAGGCCTAATATAAATATATATATAGATTATTATAGACTGTTTGGAAGGAAATGAGTTGAGGTAGGAAATATATGTTTAACAAAAGGAGACGGGTTGTCATGGCAACATCATGAACCATATGTAATGCAACTGCAATTCTGTGACTGAAATAAGGTTCTCTAGAAGTCGGTCCACACTACACTATATCAAAAGCACACTCCCTGAAAGCCAATTGGAGAGCGGTTTAAATTGTTCAGGGAAATGCAATTTTAGATGAAACCAAACAAAATAAACATGGGAACATAATTTGGCTAACCTCGTTCCTTTTATGTTTCAGAGGCTAAACATATAACATATTTAAAAATATTTGAAATTAATATTTGAATGATTTCTGAAGGATAATAGCCGTGTAATAAATGTAATATTTTACATTTTAAAAAATACTGTCATTACTGTCTCTCTCATATAAATGCAAATAGTGGGCATAAGAAACTTCTTTAAAAAAAAAAATAAATAAATAAATAATAATAATAAATCAACTCCTAACTTTTGTTAGGTAGTGTAGCTAAATCTTCTCTAGGCCAGAGAAAAGGAAATGATAATAACAACAACAACAAAAACAATAACTAGTGTTGTCAAACGATTAATCGCGATTAATCACATGCAAAATAAAAGTTTTTGTTCACATAATGTGTGTAGTGTGTATATTTATTATGTACATGTAAATACAAACACAATTGTATAGGTCATGTTTATATAATAAATATACTTATTGAAAATATTTACATTTATTCTATATATAAATATCTACCTTTTTCCTGACGTAAAAATGGGCGCTGACATTTGTAAATGAAATCTATGGATTTAGCTTCTGGTCTCATTTGCGTCCGGCTATTTTTAGATGTACAAAACAGTTTGTTTTGCTGCTTGATATTGACAATTGATGTGTCCTATAATATTATTTTAATCTGTTATCTTAATTGAGAACACACTGGTTTGTACTGCAAACACTTTTACCATTTTACTGCAGGTTTTCATTCTCCTCGTTATTTTCCTTTAGCGATAGCTAATGAAAGGGAAGTCTCACTCGTAGATCTACTTCCACGTTGAGGAAAAAGGTGGATACTGTATGGGTGTACTTTTAACATTAAATAAATAACTTTATATAATAATTTTACAGAGTACACACACATAATGTAAAAAAAAAATTAGTTGCAATTAATCGTTTGACAGCGCTATAATAATAATGCATATAAAGTTTAAATGACAATTTTTTCCTGTATTCTGCATATATATATATATATATATATATATATATATATATATATAGATTGGAGTTCTGTGATGTACAGAGTTCTGAAACATTATAATTCCACCATCCAGCTGCTCATCAAAAGCCAATACTGTGACATTTCTGTTCCTGCACACATACAAACACTCCTTCGCTGTCAGCACAGATGTTTTAGAAATACAAATAAACAGCTCTCACATACCTGAATGGTTGAAGACAGGTGCATTGAATACATGACATAATATTTAGAAATAAAAACCATGCATACAGCTACAGCTTGCAAAAAGATCCAATGTTTTTAAAACAGTACATCTGTGATTTAGCCATGTAACCCTTGTCACCCATCTACTAAGGTTCTAAAGGGCTCGTAATCATGTAACCACAAAGATAAATGGTTGTGGGGAGATCATGATTATCATGAGATTGCCCGCAGCGGTTGATACAGGTATGTTAGACCATGTGAGCAGTGACACAAAGTTGATGGTAAAAACCAAACCAAAGGTATGCCTTATTCTCCCTCTTACAACTATTACATGCATTTGTATTTGCTTCTTTGCGTCTCATTCATTGAAAGGCACAGTGCTTATGAAAACTGATGTGACGCACCACTGAACATGCACTGAAAAGACCTCAACTATGCTTGATTTTTCATACAGTATGTACAGTACAGCACTAAGTCAGCATTCTCTGCCCTGAACAGCATCAAATCTAGTTCAAGCTCCGTTTAGGCCTATGTTGAAAATTTACAAAGCAAGAAATCTGCCCTTTTTTCCTTTTCCTTATCCATTTGTTAATTTGATATTTACTTCACTTTTTTGTTAACTGTAAAAAGAAAAAGATATACAGTATGTTAATACAATACAATGTAAAAATAAATCAATGCAAAATAAATCAATGCAAAATAGAAAAAAAAAAAAAAAAAAAAAAGTTACTTTAAAAGTAACCAAATGTTAATCAAATATTAGTCAAATATTTATTTATTTTTTTATACGTAATTTACAACCAGCCCCATTGCATTACATTCTGGTAATTTGGCCAAATGAATAACGCAGAGGAATGTTTTTTTTCCAAAATGGATCCAGCGACGAATAGGCGAGCTGATGCTCTGAATACAGCTAGCATACTATAAAATCCTTTATGGATTACTCCTTGGCTTGTGCATTTATCTTCCTGTTTCAGTGAAGAAAATAAGGAGAGAATACCTTGGATGTCAATTGTTATCTCTCCATTCTCCTCGTAGGAACCAGCTTTGAGCGCTATGAGAATGTGGGTGGAATCCCATCAAAGACAGCTTTGTTGATTCCTGTCGAACAGATTTTGTATATATTAGCTCCGTGCACGACGAATAAGAACGCAACAACACAATTCAGATAAAAATACAAAGGTAGCTGCTTTTGTATTCCGTGTGATGACAATGCTTCCAGAGCGTTTAAAGTTGTAGGGCTCCGCGTCTCTTCCTGTCATGTTCTCAGGTTGGAGGTGCCATTTTCAAATAATGCTCTCTTTAGTCTGTCGCTGTGCGGAACTAAGTTTGTGATCTACAAATAATTATTGTCAGGCTTCTTGAACAACCCCTTAAAGGAGACTAAGCTAAAGGCTGACAGAAAGACATCAAACTGCTTCCTCTCATGACGGATTAGACATTTCAAACTCAAGCCTCCGAGTCTTTTTTTAACAGTGAATATTGCCGATGCTAATAATAAAGCCAAAACTAGCCTATATTCTATACGTTTGTCACATTTTTAAGAATATGTTCACGTGTATGACTGAACACCTGACCCACATGAATACAACACATTTTCATGCAATAATGCCCACAAACAATGGAGGTAATGCTATCAAGGTTAATATATAAAAGGGCATAGTCAAATTGCTAATTAATTGTAAAAGAAAAAAAAGTGGTTGCAGTTAACAGCCTGTCTGAATTACTACACTGAGAAACTCATTTAACAATTGTAATAAATTATAAAATGAGTATTGGGAGCAAGCCATTAAGAATTATTATATACTTGATTGTTTTATTTCTATGTTGAGGGTGTGCAGCATTTACAGTACATTCAAACGGTAATTCAGCGACACAGAATGTAGGCCAAATCTCAAACTTTAGGAATTAAAAGGTATTATCTAACTCCAGAAATGCGTTTCTTATCAAGCATATAGTGATCACAATAATTTACATGTTATGGCCAACATTCGCATTTTAATTACAATCATAAAAATATTATATTTTGTCTAAATAAAAAAATAAAAAAATAAAAAAAAAAAACGCTTAACTAAAATGAATCATTTTAAATGTTGTATGTGAATCACATCATCATGTTAAATTAGAAAATTTTATTTTTATTCTAAAATATATAAATAATAACCAGTATCATACCAATACAAAGCTCAACTTTACTTTATAAGATACATCCATTTACATGATGTTTATATAATTTAAATGACCAAATCTTGATTTATAGAAGAATGCAAACTTTTGTGCAATCAGGGTCACAAAAGAGGGGGAGGGGAGATGATTTAGGCCAAATTCAACATACTCAGTTTAAATATACTAAATGCAAACTCAAATTTAGTGTTTTAAATTTGAGAAAAGTCAATATCCTCATATAAATCAAGCTCAAACCATTGACAAAATCTGTTAAAGAATCAACAAGTAAAGCTTCAACTAAAACTCACTGCAGGAGACAAACGGTGTGTTCCAAACGGGATATATCTCCCTCTGAAGGGCACTTCGGCATGAAAACAATCATGGCCGCCATATTGAAGGGTTGTTCCAAACCGAAGTGCTCAAAACTGGCCACTTCAAAAGGCCCTTCAGAATGAAGGATTTCGAAGGGTACAGCTGATGGAAACTTCAGGCTACCATGATCCTTTGCGCAGATTCTTTGCATGATGACGGTGCCTACACGTGGGCACATGATGATGATGCAGAAGGGCACTTCAAGAAACAGTTGTTTGGTTTCCTACACCCTACAACCCTTCGGAGTGAGAGCCTTCCGAATGAAACACAGGGGAACATAAGGATATTTATCAGCTAATTAGGTAACAAGCCACAGGTGAATATAATCACAAAGATTATAGAGACACAAACATCCAGAAAAAGAAGACTTCAAAATAAATTCATGACCACCAATTTCAAAATAAAAGACAAAAAAAGATATGAAAATGAAAGAAAGATCCTCTTTCAACTGACACAGTTTTGTCAAAGCAAAAACAATTTGTATTACATGCTGCAAATTTCAGTGCGTCAGAGCCACATTTTCTCTAATCTGACCTCTGTGCCAACTCACCTCTATCTATATTGTTGTTTCTACTCTTAAAATTCACAGATGGATCACTTATAAAAAATGTATAATGGACATTTCTATTAATTATTAAAATGGCTTTCTGTCATCGCCTCCCGGCCTGGTTGAGGTCAGGAGTGCAGCTGGTGAGGAGGTCTTAAAAACAATGCAGTACTTTTCTACTGTCAAACAGAACGCTGACAAAAATAAAAACTTTTCTAATGTTAATATGATATGATAGTTTGGCAATATCATAAAAAAGAGTGCTATTTATTTCTCAAGTATCTGCACTATTGTATCTGTTCATTAAACAAGGAGTTAAAATTTGTACATTTTAGATTGTGAGTATAGTAATATTGTGAGTATAGTATGTTTTTGCTCAATTTTGCCAATGAAAATAGTTTCGGACAAAACCACAACAGAACAACACACAGTGCTGTTTTGTTAATGAAAATCAAAATCAATTTTCAAATCAAGTGAGTCAGTGATTCAATGACTCATTCATGAGGACAGTCAGGCCCCGTTCCAAATGGTGCACTTCATGTGCACTCGCAGACTTACAATGGCCTGCTCGTGTCAATTAAATCCACGGGACCATAGGATGTCGCAGTTGTCACATTTGTCATTTTAGCTTTCAGCAGGGTGCTCGCAAGCACCTCCTTTGCTGCCCTTGAAGCACAATCCTACCCAACAGTCGAGCAGCATTTTGTCATGAAAGTGTGGACTTAGAGGAAGACCGCAAGGGTTTAGGGAGCAATTTAGGACAGGACCTCACTTGCGTCATTTATGAATGAATCAAACATGTGAACGATTCGTTTGAATTAATGAGTGACCGAAAAACTCATTCAAATCATTGCCACCACCTACTGACCGTTTTAGTTTCATGTTGAGATAATGATTTAATCTTTTAAACTTTAAATTTCATAAAAAACAACAACAACAACAACAAAAAATGCCCGTTTAAAACATATTAAAAACATAGCAGGTCTAATTGTTGAACATTCTGTATAAATATACCACTTCAGAAGTAGATTTTACTCTGTTTTTTTTTTATTTTATTTTTTTTTTTACAATATTATTCAATACTTTTTTTTTTCATTTAACACAATAATGACTTTAAATTATCATTGGGGGGGGGGATTTCTCAGCCCAAATTGATTGTGATTTAGATTAATCAGCATATTATGTAATAATTAAGATTAATTGACAGCGCTAATTTTAATCTATTAAAATTAACTAAAAAGCCCTTTCCTAAGAGACAACCTCTTCCAATCTATATACTGCCAGATGGCCCCTTCTTATCTAAATTGCCATTTCTTGGCCAGAATATGTTGTCAATTACTGGCTTAACTGTGGTTTTTAAGTGTCATTTTCTGACATTTGGATAGTCATAGAGTAGGAAGAAAAAGAAAATCCAAAGTTTTCACAGGTTAATGGGGCACTAGTTTAATAACTGTGAGGTTTCAGCTATGTAAATTATTAAGAAAGTAGATAACAGAGAGGAAGTGCTGCCCAGAGAATGAGTAAGGCCTATTTTTTTTCACACTCTGTCTCTGTCTGGAGGAAGTGCAGCGGCGATTCATCTGCCTCGTCAAACGTACGGCGCCGGCTCCTCAATTACCAGTGACCTCGGCTGTAACCAGCACATGTAAAGCACAAGGAACACGCAGTTAATTTCACCAAGCATTAAAAGGCTGAGCGAAAGAGCGTGTGTGCCAAGTAACACCCCGCATGTTGCGACAAGCAATGACGGAATGGCAATTAATGAAGCTTCAAAGTTGGCTATGATCGCTGGCAGGCAGCTGTGTTTTTTTATTTTTTTAGGAGGTGTCACTGATTCACTGAGGTCTCTACACCTGTCTTCCTGTCTCTCAGTCTCTCGCTTGCACCCCTGTCGGGGATCTCTCAGAATTTAATGAATAGTGAGGAGACACTGTTTGTATGTTTCCTAACGGTAAATGGCTGATCAGACCGAGAAGCGTTTAGGAGACGTATGTTTTTGGTGGTTGTTTGCGGTTGCATTCCTGATTGATTGACATCGCTGTTGTTGCTACATGCATTTTTCGACATGATGCGAATCAAACTTCAAACTCCACTCTTGCTGATTGATGCATATTATATTACTTTATTTCTAAATTCTGTTTCATCGTTATTCAGAAAACCCCATCCATCTCATGCAATTTAAATGACTTAAAAAAGGAATATCAATCTGATTTTTTTTTTTTTTTACACTTATAGACATCAGTGTCTTCAATGTTTTATTTATTTTTTTATTTTTTTTATTAATCCCATTATGGGCCATGATTGATCTCTCTCATGTAGTCTGGTTACAAATTGTTCCAAGAAACATGATTTTACATTTTCCCATCTCTCTCCTCTCGATTTGCAGGAGCATCCAGCTAAACCCCATCTGTTTTCAGAACCACCTTCGAGAAGCCATGGTGTATCGACTGCTAGGAAACCCCTGTGAGGCAGCGAGGTAAAATTGGCATTAATGGAGGGCTCAGAAAGGGTATTTTCTTCGAAATGAAGACAGATTCAGTAGGAGAAAAGCTCCCAGTCATTTAGACAAACCCCGCAAACACATGTCTGCCCAGTGGTTCGTTACATCTCCCTCTGTTCTGTCGGCCTGTGCTGGAAAAATATGTTCTTGGCGATACATAAATACTGGCAGTTGGAAGAAGACAATTAGAGCTACAGTTACATCCACTCCCGCCACTGCTGACTGACATCTTTCCCTTGTTGCCTCTGCGTTTCTAATGTTCCATATGTGTTTTAATGATACGGCTACCAAATGCCTATGTTCCACCATTGGTCTTTTAGAGATGACAGCTACCATTAGTTATTGGACGGTGGTGGAATAAATCATGTAGAGGCATCAGTTGCGCCAAATGCCATGGCCAACTGGTGGCTGCTGGGGCCATTTATCGCGAGAAAGTCATATTCTGTTTGATCATTATCAAGCCACATTAACCCAGTTGAAATAGATTAGAGCAAGAAACGGGTACTTTGGTGTCTTTCTCGCACTTGTTCTTGCTTTCCTCCCCCTCCCACATTTGAGTTTCTGCAAGCAGAAAAAGATCAACTCCGCCACCGTGCCTACAAATTCAGTGCCACTGCCCCAGTGGTGGAAGAGATGTTTTCTGGTAACATTTGGTGTATGTCGCACTTGTAGTGATCTGATTCACTCTTTATGCTCTTTCTTTGTAGTAGGTGTGTATTCGGTCTGGCTAGCTTTGCTTACAATTACTTAAGTTCAATTAAGAAAGATTGTTCTTACTTTGAGTGGTCCCCAAAAATATTTGAACCACTATTATTTAACTTTATTTATTATATTAGAAAAAAAAGAACTGTATAAATATCGGTTTTATTTTATAGTATTTACAAATATAATTTATTTTTGTGATGGCAAAGCTAAATTTTAAATCGTTACTCCAGTCTAGGATTTTAGAGGAATAGAAAGTTAAAAAGAAGAGCATTTATTTCAAGACGAAATCTAAAAAATGTAAAACTTACATAAAACACACACACACTTTTTACTAATATATATATATATATATATATATATATATATACACACACACACACACACACACAAGCTTGACAACTCATGATGTTCGCACAAAATTCATATGTGGTTAAGACTCAGTGCACACAGACTGGCATCTAATTCAAATCTTTCTACATTCCCATCAAATGAATCTCTGCTGACATTGCTCAGTACAGTCTACTCCTGAAAACTCCATGCTATATTAAAGCGGAGTCAAAGTGCAGTTTGTCAGAGCACAATGCATGGTTGTGCATTTCAAAGAAGCAAGCATGCCACTGAAGCTGGCGCCACTCTTTAACCTAATCACATCCTCTCTCCACAAATACTGCTCAGCCATTTGAGCTCTTTAAGAGGAAAATGCATCTATGTTTTGAAGTTAACATGCCAGTAAATTTCACAGAATCAATAGCTCTCCAGCACAAAGAAACCAAATTATTCTCCACATTTTCATCATTGTACTATTTTCTTCCTCATTTTGGTAATGGTTGCTTATATTCATTTCTATAGGCAGTATCAAAGTCAGATGTCAACGTGCACAATCAGAAAGCATTAAAAACAGTAACAGCCTCTACAGGAAATATGTGCATATAGATTATAGATTCACCTCGCCTTGCAATCTTAACCAAAGGAAGAGTGAGTAACACATCAAGATATTGAACTCGAGAACAGAAATTATTCTAGAAGGCAATATCATTCCGTTTGTGCAGGAGACAAGCTTTCTCAATGCAGAAATAAAATTAACAGTGTAACCTTTGCTCTTGATGGATCCTGGCAGAATTTGCTTTAGGAGAGTGGTATCCAATGCTCACAGCGAGAGTCAGTACAACAGTAAACACTCCTAAATGCGCCGTCAGCATTTAACATGGGGAAAAAAAATTAACCTTATGGCTCATTTCCAGAAGTCAGGTTTGTTTTTCAGTTGTCTTTAAGTTTTTGTGCAGAATCTGACTGAACATTTAAGGGCGTTTATGTAACTATACGGCACTTTAGCGACTTTCAGAAAATTGACTCTATCAGAAGAACACACCTTTTCACCTTAACTTGTTTATTTGAATACTTACGGTGTCCACTAGTCGACATACAAGCGTTATCTCTCTCTCTCTCGCTCTCTCTCTCTTGTTCTGCAAAAAAAAGTTTGTGAGGATTTGGAGCTCCTGCTGTGGTCTCGAGGTCATGTCTGGATCAGAGTTACTTTGTGATGGTTTTGACATTGAATGCGTTTTCTGTCAATAGCACCCTATCTAGTGATTTGAGTATTACAGCTTGCCACTTTAAAAGACTGAATAAGAATGTTTACTCAAGCACCTCTGACAGCTCTCTGGTTAGCCAAGTTGCCCCATTCTCCATGAAAAGTGCATTTGTGGGTGAATGACTTTGGACAGCCAAATTAGTCCATTTTTGGCTATTATGAGGTCAGATGCGTACCGTCAGAGGGGCCGCTGACAGAGCCATCAGTCTTGAATGGGAGGTGTGCATGAAGAAGGAAGCTCAGTGAGCTAACGTTCTCTGCCAGCCACATTTACAGCAATGACATCTTTGCCTCTACATTAAAGTGATGACGCTTATCGCTCTCAAACAAGGTCAGTTGTGGAAGCTCTTTACTTAATACACACAGCAGTGAGAGACACTTCAGTGCTTAATCACAATAATGTTACACACACACGTGTTTTATTAAAGTTGGCTGTTATAGCATGTTTGTGAAGCACTTAGACAGCATAGTTGATTCCTTTCAAAAGTTAAACAGCAATGCTCAGGAAAGCAAACTGTAGTGGTACTGTACCGTAACATTTATCAGTCAGTAGCACAGATTTTATTTGAATAAATGTATTGGTAGCTATTGGGTACTGTATATATATATATCACTTGATATTAAATAATTAATTGCTTATTTGGCCATATTTAGATTAACCTTTCCATCATCTCACTCAAAGTAAAATAATAATACGATATATAAGTTATAAGTTAAGAAATAATAAGTTAACAATATTTATATTTTTAGTGGGTTATTTTTAACGTGAAGAGTTGAAATTTTATATGGAATATTATTTTTAAGGTTAAGGTTAAATAGTTCATATAAAATAATTCAAACTCTATTGTATTATTGTTATTATTCTATAAAAGTGTGTCTGTGTGTGTGTGTTTGTGTCTGTGTGTAAACTATAATAGATTTATATTTATTCTATATACTATATACTTTTTTAGATATACATTTATGTTATATAATAATAAATAATATGTTATTTAATAAGGGCCATTTATAAGACTATTATTTACTATACCATTTATTATATATATTACATATAATATTATATAATATTCTCTATTTATATAGAATATTAGATAGATAGATAGATAGATAGATAGATAGATAGATAGATAGATAGATATAAATATTTTATATGGAATAATATATCAAATACATGTAATTTTATTCCATTTTAAGTAACTCATTAACTATTAGATAACTTCTTAACTGATATGCATCACATGTATGCTTTGATGAGAAGAATCCTAAAATGCATTGCATCAACCACATTCAATTAATTAAATTCCAAAAATGTATTATATTTCATTAAAAATACACTGTTTACCAAAGAGTATCTCAAATTTTGGACCCACTTTACATTAAGTGGCCTTAACTACTATGTACTTACATTTTAATTAATAATTAAGTACAAAGTACTTATTGTGTACATACATGTTTTTACATTGTACTTATATTTAAAAAAAAAAAAAACTAATGTAATTACATCTGTATTTAATTTCTGTAATTACATTTATAATTACACTGTTGACCCATACTTTACACCTTAACCCATCCTTAAACTTACCCATACCTCCAACCCTCTCCCTAACCTTACCCCATCCCACCTCAATAGCAGCAAAAGTGTTTTACAATACAATATGAACAAAATAAGTACATAGTAGTTAAGGCCACCTAATATAAAGTGGGACTAGGGCTGGGCGATATGGCCTAAAAATCTCCGATTTTATTTTTTTTAATTCGATTTCAGATTTTTTTCCGAAAATGCGCCATTACACAACAACTCGATTTACTTATTTTTTAAATCGCATTTAACAAAAAATTCGAATTAATTCATCCAATCGATTTTTCGCCCAGGCCTAAGTGGGACCCAAATTTTTTTTAGACTCTACTGGAATCGATGAACATCTGGTATAGTACTGTCCTATAGCAAAGTGTGGTAGTAGCTATTTCTAGTAACTATATAGTTGGTAGTATTATATATATATATATATATATATATATATATATATATATATATATATATATAATTACCTCTAGTAATCATAACATTTTAGTATATTAAATTGAAACAACTATTAATAATAAGTTCCATTAGTGTAAAACTGGATCAAATCAATATTGCTTTGTCCTCTTGTGGAACACTTACTTCACCTTTTGTACTAGATTTTCTCACAATTTTCAAAGACAATGCTGCACCGGAGGTGGTGTCAGCCACTTAGCCTAAATGTGAAAGCAATCACGCAGTCCATTTCACTTCCTACTGTATGTAGGCAGTAGAAAGCAAGGCTAGGTTTTAGAACATTCTGTCCTGATGTAAATTTTGTTTGTTTGGCTGTTTTTTGAGTAGGAGGGGGGATGTGAAGTGCATAAACAATCTGATTTGTCAAGCTTGGACAGGAGGTATGAGAGGAATGGGAGAGCAGTGAACCAAACCTCACGCCGCGGAGCCAAGAATGTGCTAAGTGCTGACGCCATAGAAAAACAATGCAGATTGCCTGATGCCAATCTTCAGTTTTTGCCTAACCGTGTGAATTAGGGGACATGCTGCTATTCAGAAGCAAAATACTCCTGCATATTTTAGCGCTGCTGTTCAGCAGGAATGTGGCCTTCTAAAAGCTCAGCGTTCTCATGGAGTAACTGTTAGAACACAAAGGTGCTCACAAACTATCGCCCCGGGTGCCAGGGCACACAGTGGCCAGTCAGACAGGCCGTGCCCGTTTGCCGAGGGCAACAACTGGGTCTTTGCCCCACAACACTTCTCACTTTTAAGGATGTAATAGTCTGTCAGAGTTGTAGGCCTCACATTGCAGCCCTAATGGCAGGTTTATCTCTGTAGCAGCCGCCAAGGGCCTCTGCTGCCAGACTTGTTATTATCTTGATATGAAGTGCCCTGCTTAGAAACCTCTCACTTGCTTTCCATCCTTTTATACCCGTTTCTTTGCTTTCATTTTTTTGTATCCCTTTGGCATACATCTTATTGTTTGACACCCCCGTGTGGCCAAAGCCAGTGAAATAACAAGGACTTTGAAATTACCTCGACTCCCGGCCTACACACTGAATGTAACTTTGTCATAGATGCCTGCTAGTGGACATAAAAGTGATTTATGTGACAGGCACAAACATTGACAGCTGGGAAGGAAAGCAGGGCTACATGCAGAGTTTGAGAATGCAATGCACTACAGTACACTGCTTTTATATATATCCATATAGGTTTTTACAAAAGCTTGTGAACTGAACTGAAGTCTGATCGGGTAATTTCTGCTTTGAAATTTCATGATATTTGTGTTAATATACTGTAGTACTTTGTCATGTATACCCTCACAGCTTCAAATACACCTGTGACACAAAAACTATAAATTCTAATATTATACTGGATATAGTTTAGCATTATTATTATTATTATTTTTAATACTCCTATTCTTCATTTTATTTTTGATAAATTATTTCCTTTCAACTTCCTTTCCCTTTAATGAGAAGTCATGGACAGACATAGGGGTGGGTGATATGAACAAAATAATAATTTTATTTCATGGTAATTATGTATGTATGTATATATATATATATATATATTAAAATTTTGCTTTAAATACGACATCACGTGAGCATGAAACTGCGATACAGATGATAGTTCAAAATCTTTATCAAAATCATGTTTTTTGACTGGAGTAACGATGCTGACAAATTCACAGGACTAAACTATATTTCAGAATATTTTAAACAGAAATAATCTTAAATTGTAATATTTTCACAATATTACAGTTTTTACTGTTCTGTACTTTTTATCAAATAAATGCAGCATTGGTGTTACCATTTTTTGTTCCTTGATGCTGCAGTAACTTTTTTCTGCCACTTTTTTGGATTTTTGCCTTTATTTGGACAGGACAGGACGAGAGAGAGAGAGAGAGAGAGAGAGAGAGAGAGAGAGACATGAATGGGAAAGGACCACAAGCCTAGATTTGACTGCGGGTCGTCCTGGAGCACAACCATGCTATGTTTCGAAGCGCTACTCACAAGGCTTTCTGCTCTAATGCAACCTTTTTTTAAGCTATAGAGTTTAAAGGTCCCTCATCAAAGAAATGGCGATAGTTCTTAGTCCTGTTACCTCAGACGCTAGTGAGAGCGATTAAATGGTTAACTCACAAATCCAGCATGCTTCTTTTCAAAGCAAAAGGATGGTTTCATGCGTTGATCGCATGACAGGGTTTAAATGGCATTTAAAGGGCGATCCAGGCCTGTTCTGTGGGAGAGAAAGATAAGTGCTGCTTGTGCTCTGTTATAATGACACACACACACACACACACACTAGCATCCAGTTTCTGTGTCGGGTCTCTAGTCAAGCTCACTATGCCGCTCAGCGTACACATACAGAGACAAAAACAATTAGCATTTAATTTGATGCTTGGCTAAGAAAACAAGGGATGAGTGACACACCATGTCTCGGCTCTCATCCGAAAATCGTCCCATTTCAAAAAGAGAAAGCGGCGTTACACACCAGGAACTCCTCTCAGACCGAGCGCCATCGCGCCACAGGAATCGGCTCATCCACCGGCACACAACAGTGCGTGACTACTGCTTCAAAGCTGCAAATGTGGCACCTGAACAGATGCAGGAGTAGAAACACTTAACCAGCCCTGCTGCGTCCTTAACTGTAAATGCCATGTTTACCCACAACAACATTTCAACCCCTGAGGGGACAAGTAGGCACTGTGGTTAATTATTTGTAAACATTTAATTGGCATTTACCCTCGAGAGAATTGCTCCGTTCACCCCAGCAGGACACTTGCACATCCTCATCAAGCATTAATCAAGCAAGCTAAATGAGGCCTCCCCATGATTCCCGGCTCAGTGCAATCGAGACAGGGGGTGATGCTGGATTCTTATTCAGCGATGGCTGGAAGAAAGTGAAACGACATGTTAACTGACATCACAAAGATTTTGACTATGTCTCAATAACACACAATGCTTAATTTTTGGCAGGATTTAGTATGCAGAAATTCAATTCAATTCAAGTTTATTTGTATAGCGCTTTTTACAATAAAAAACATTACAAAGCAACTTTACACAAAATTACGTTTCAACAATATGTATTAGTAGCTTATAATTGGTGACTGTCAGCTTATGTGCATATGACAGGATTTTTCAGAAAAATTTATACAAGACGTAGTCAACCAGACGATGAACATTTTTAACAGCAATTATTATATGATGCAATCACACTTGTAGCAATATTTGTTAGTTCTGTATGTTGTTTCAGAGTTAGCATCATCTGAGGTCCTCTGAGGGTCAGCATCATCTCTTCTTAGGTGTTCTGGATCCAGACTGGAGCTTGTGTAAATCCCGTGGCAAAAAAAGAGAAACAAATAGAGACAGTTTCAACAAAGTAAAATTAATTAGTTTAACCAAAGATAAAGAATAAGAATGTGCATTTGATCAGATGCAACTGCAGTCAAAAATTATGAGATGCATTATTCGAATGCTTGGAGAAAGAGATGCGTTTTTAATCTAGATTTAAACAGAGAGAGTGTGCCTGAACCTGAAGAAATCCTGGACGACACTTCATTGCATACTATCTTTTAATTCCTTGTGCTCAACTTGACCTTTCACTTCCCATTTTTTCGATGTACTAGAATTACTCCATCTTTAATCCATCCATAATTTAAAAAAAAAAAAAAATCCAGTTCATTTGCTTCAATGGAAATGGGAGGTCAAGTGCATATTTTGGTTATTATTGCAATGTAAAAATAACAGTGTTGTTTTTTGTTTTTTTACTATTATTATTTTCAAATGTTTATTCCTGTGATTGCAAGGCTGATTTTATTTTTGTTAATTTTTGTTAATTGTTATATTTTGTTTATTTTTGGTCATTTTTGATCAATTTAATGCATCCATCCTCAGTAATAAGTGTTAATTTATTTCAAAAACAAATACCATACCAAACTTTAGACTATACTGCAAGACACCAGCACTGTAAAAAAAAAAAAATTAAATTATTTGACCCAAGATGTGGATCAGACAGAAACATATCTTCTAGTCTCTGCAGATGAGCCAGATCTTGGGTCATTAGATGACTCAGTCATGACAAGCACAGTAGCTGTTTCATAGAACAAAATCAAATCTAGAATCTCTTCACTCAACCACCCTCAAATATGTAAAGAGGTCCATAGATCTGATAAAGAAGATGAAGCATTGTAAACACATTGATCAGACTATACTGGTGACAACTAATAGAATTCTCACTTGGGGTTATTAATACATTAAAAGACCAGAACCAGACTAATTGCAATTACACTGATTAGGGTAAAGATCAAAATTGGACTAATTACAAGGGTTATCGTCAGGTCATCTGTACACATTGACTCTAGTTGGAGATAAGCTCTCTTGAGGAGCCCAAAGAGCAGAATACACAAACTCAAATTTCACAGCATTCTCAATTCAGATTTGATTTATATCATGGGAGAAAAACAAGTGTCTTGGTTTAATTTCTGCCATTATATAATAAAAGTGCATGTTAATTTGGCCTAGTGAAATGTGCCCTTCTAAAAACAAGTCATTTGATTCAACCAGGCCAGATAATTTAATCATCTTAGTTTATCAAAATGTGTTCCAGGAAATAGTGCCTAATACAATCCAAGTTATGTACTTTCCAGTGCATTCATGAATTTGGATATATATATTATATTTCATAGCACAAGGTGATGAGCAAGGTAATATTTCATCCTTAACGCTACTCTGTAGTTTTTTAAAGTCTCCAGAGTTTTGCATGCAACGCGTAACTGCATCATCAATTTGAAGTTCAAACATGCATATGCATGTCACCTGATGCTCTCTACTGACACTTTTAAAAGCCTGAACTTCACTGTATGACTTTTCTAATACTTCTATGTCCTTGCCTAAGCAAAAAGACTTTGTATATCGAGTTTCTTAAACAATATGACACAAACAGTGTAATTATAAACAGGAGAATATGAACATGCAGAATAAGTACTGCAATATGGCATGACAAGACTGCTATTGTTTCAAATAATCACAGCCATAAATGATATTCAGACCAATGGTTTTATACAAGTTAAATAAACATGTAAGATTTACATATAGTACTGCCAGTTAGTTTATGTATTTAAGCATACTGAAATGTTCACTCATAAAGTCAGTCACTTGTTGTCACCTACTGGCATAAGTAACAAAAACGTAACACCACATTTACTTCATTTCATTATTTGATAGAAATGCATGTCTTTTTGAATAAGCGTCTAAAAAGAATTCCATATCAGCAACTATGACTTCATTTTATTTTGAATTTCATTATTTAAAATAATTTGTATGCATTAACAGAATTTGATATTAAATGTATATTGTGACAAACTATGTAGAATATTCTCGTTTAGAACATTTGTCATAGAAATAATGTATTTTGTTTAACTTAATGGATACTTTACTAACTTGTTATACAGTATGCACTGTATTCTTCCTTCTGTTTTTTAATAAAATGATCTGAAACTATATGCAAAGATGAATATTTCATCTAATCTCATTGTCACATGACCCTCGCAAATTGAAGGTAATTACATGCATATGGCTTCTACTCATCATATCGGAGATAAATGTGGTTATTTGGCCTTGTTATATAAAGATTTGTCACCACAGGTCTATTTTACACTTTCACATCTCCCAAGTTTGATGATGTGATGCATACACATGAATATTATTAGCACAATGCTGTCACGTTGAGAAAGAATACATGCAACAGAGAGAAATTTGTGCCGGTGACCACATGAGTCAGCCTGAAGCAAGCGCTTTGACTGTATCGAGAGACACCGCATGGCGTGTGCATGTGTGTCTGTCGAGTGAATTCCCTTATTGAGTATGTGCCATGTATGCAACTAGATGATGTAACATCTTGATTGAAAGTTATCTGATACTGTCCACCTGTTTCTGTCCTTGTCATTAGGGCCGCCATGATTGCTGACTACATTTACTGGCTGTCAGGAGGCAACAACCGGCACATAAGCAAGCTCATCAAACTGTATTGGCAGGTGAGGACGGATGGGCTGCACAGCGCCCAATCAAAAGCTCAATGAATGATTATTGCTTAAAAGAGTGCCGACTGCTGTAGATCTATGCGTATCAATCACAAAACATTCATGTGTAAAACATCAGCGCCTTTGACCTGAAGGAACACTGTTTAGTTTGGTAGTTCAGTGTTGTGTAACGCTCCTCTGATACTGGCTTCACACTCATTATTCCTAGTTTATCCTTTCAGTTAAATCTGCGATGTGTATTCACTCTATAAAAAAATTCCAAGATGGTGGAAACATTCATACTAATATAAGTGCTCTTAGCCCAGGCTACCTCTCTCATCCGAACTCAAGGGAAAAGCACTTTTTTCTCATTTACAGCATATAAAATTAATGCATTTTGACCTCATTAAAGTGGGTTGTATCTGCAACGTCTCATAATTTGCATTTGCTTGAAGTGACTTGAGTGTAGGATAACTCTCAGTGTACATCAAGCCCACTGCTTTTTCATTTATGTATTTTTTTCTATCCATTTTCATCCTACATGGACTGCAGTTCAACTCATGTGTTTATTTTGATGGCCCACAGTAAGGGTGAGCTTTTTCATCTTCTCCAACCTGCCCTGAGAATTTTTTTTTTCCTACTGAAAGGTTTTCGTATACAATAGTAACGCATGCACCACTGCTGCCACAGAAATATTCTGTTTTGACCCATCTGAATGAAGAGAAGAGCATCTTTTTGTATATATTTGTGTCCTCTGGGGAAGAATAAAGTGTAATGATACACAGCAACACTTTTATCAGTGTTCCCTATGTAGAAAAGGGCAACATCCTGCAGATGTTAGTGCTGTAAATTCAAAAGAGAAAGACTAAATAAGATGTACCTTAAGTGAAAGGTGTCTTATCTTCGCTTTCGTCAGTGGTGTTTCATGGTCAGACAGAATAAATCGTTTCACAGAACTCAAACAGATCACCATGGGTTCAAGACTCAGGTTATTTATAGTTTACTTTTATAAATGATGCTTTCAAATTTTGCCATTAAACATTTTTTTGTCAGTATTGTTAATATTTATATTTTAGTGTTAGCCCTAAATTGCCTACAAATCCGTTCTGACTGTCTGATACACACTTGGTATAAAAAGTCAGCCTAATTTATCTATGTTGATAAATGCTAGGTGTTTGTTCACCTGTTGATGGTCACTTCCTGTCTTGGTTAGAATAACTAAAACTATTAAAAACGTGATTTTTTTTTTTTAAATATTGGGACATTTTAAACTTAAAATAAACTATACAAAAATTTGAAAAAAGCTGGCAACTAATTGAAGTGCTAAAGTGACTACAACCGACGTAACAACACATAACATAAGTAAGGGAAAATGTACATCCAGCCGGCTGTTCTCTCAGAATAAACCCCGACAATGTGATCAGGATCCCGACGTGAAGCTGCTTGACACGAGGAAATAATTAGACGCAAAATATTGATTTGAGTTGAAATATTTGAACGCAAAGCTTCCGTGAAGACTGCAGTTGCGAGCAAGCGGCAAATTCAAACTAGACGCACATTTAAGGGAAACGCTCCAGTCAAACTACTTATTACGCAACATTTCACCACAAAAATAATCAAGGCAATAAAAGAATTAAAACGAAAATGTTTTAAAACCTTACCAATTTGTTAGTTCTCTTATAATCCACTTCAGCGTACAAAACAGTCGTAGCAAAATGGCAGCAAATGCGTTTGAATGAAACGAGAGTTGAGTACGCGGTACCAGGATGACGTAATTAAATAATTGTTCACCATTTTGAATCGAGTTTTAATATTTTATTAGCTAAAAAAATGCAAAGCTTCCACCAAGAAAAAATTGTTCAAGTAAGAGTACAGCGCCGACTGCTGTTACCCGGATGAGCCTGTGTTATAATTTTTTTAACAGTTGCTATCTAGGGATAACATACCTCGGAATGTGTGACGGCTGGTGAAAAGACAGTCCGGAAACAAATGCGAGTTAACAGGATTTAATGAGATGATGAGAATGATACAAAGACACACAAAGACGATGAGGCGATAACACTCCAGGGAGACGGTGGAAGGTGAGAAATCCAGCTGGTAGTGGAGTGTAGGTGTGTAGTCCGGGTCTTGACGGCGTGAGGCAGCAGGAGAGAGTGGCACAGGAACTGCGGGGAACAGAGCCGAAGGTAAGTGTCCGTGGCTGAGTGATCGTGCAGAGAGTGGATGAGGTTCTAGGGAAAACACAGACATCCAAAACGCAAACTAACACAGAAGCCAGACGGGGGTAACACAACGACATGAAACAACGATTTCACAAACACAAGACGTGAGACAAGCCATTATATAGGAGATGAGTAATGAGTGGCAGCTGTTGCTGATACAATTAACGGAGACGCCCACAACTAATCAGTGCAGACGCAGAACACACAGAATTCACCACAAAGTGTAAACAACCCGAGATCACGGTTTACCAACCATGACAGTACCCCCCCCCCCCCCCCCCTCTAAGAACTCCTCCTGGAGTTCCCAGAAGGGCCTACCTGCTGATTGAATTCATCAATAAGGGAGTGATCCAATATGTCCCTAGCAGGTACCCAACTCCTCTCCTCCGGACCGTAACCTTCCCAGTCCACCAGATACTGGAATCCTCGTCCCCTCCGTCTCGAGTCCAGAATACGATTAACCGAATATGCTGGTTCCCCTTCTACGAGACGCGGCGGCGGGGGAACCGGAGTAGGCGGATTAATACGTGCATAAAACACGGGTTTAATTTTGGACACATGAAAGGCGGGGTGTATCCTCTTGTACACAGGAGGTAGTTTGAGGCGGACTGTCACCGGACTAATGATCTTGGTGATAGTGAACGGGCCGATAAATTTGGGAGCTAATTTGTTCGAAACGGATCGCAATGGAATGTTACTGGTAGAAAGCCACACTTTTTGACCCTCGACGTAGACGGGAGGCTTTGACCGGTGGCGATCGGCCTTGGCCTTAGTGCGCTCCCTCACCCGGAGCAGAGTCTCACGGGCTCTGGTCCAGGTGCGGTGGCACCTCTGGACAAACGCGTGAGTGGAGGGGACCGCGGCTTCAGACTCCAGACTGGGAAAAGCTGGTGGCTGGTACCCTACACTACACTGGAACGGATAGAGGCCCTTAGCTGACACTGGCAACGAATTGTGGGCGTACTCCACCATAGAGAGTTGTTGACTCCAGGAAGAAGGATTCTTGGAGACCAAACATCTCAACGTCCTCTCTAAATCTTGGTTGGCTCGCTCAGACTGTCCGTTGCTTTGGGGATGATAACCCGACGACAAGCTAACTGACGCTCCTAATAACTTGCAAAATTCCTTCCAAAATTTGGATATAAACTGGGGTCCCCTGTCTGAGACCACGTCTACCAGGAGGCCATGGAGCCGAAAGACGTGATCTAAAACAGTAACCGCTGTCTCCTTGGCTGTCGGTAATTTGGGCAAGGGAATGAAATGTGCCGCCTTCGAGAACCGGTCCACTACAGTCAAAACGACTGTCATGCCATTAGAGGGCGGGGGGGCGGTAACAAAATCTAGAGCGATATGTGACCAGGGTCTCGAAGGGACAGACAGCGGTTGAAGGAGCCCATCAGGAGGTCGGTTAGATGACTTACCACTGGCACAAACGGAGCAAGCCAAAACAAAATCGCGGACGTCGCGAGCCATACGTGGCCACCAGAATCATTGTCTAACCAACCCATTAGTTCTACTTATCCCTGGATGACAAGCCATGTTGGAACAATGGCCCCACCGGACAACTTCGGACCTTAACTCCTCCGGCACAAATAAGCGGTTCGGTGGGCAACCGGACGGAGGCGTTACCCCTTCTAAGGCCGTCTTGACCTTCGACTCGACCTCCCATACGAGTGCTGAGACAACTAATCTCTCAGGCAAAATACACTCAGGAGTAACGGGACGGGCGGAGGGATCAAAAAGACGTGACAAAGAATCGGGTTTAACGTTCTTGGAACCCAGGCGGTACGATAGGGTAAAATCAAAACGACCGAAAAAAAGTGCCCACCGAGCCTGCCTGGAATTGAGTCTTTTAGCAGTTCTAATGTATTCTAAATTCTTATGATCGGTCCAAACAATAAAGGGAACACCTGAACCCTCTAACCAGTGGCGCCACTCCTCCAACGCTAATTTGACCGCCAACAACTCTCTATTGCCAATGTCATAATTACGTTCGGCAGGAGATAATCGATGAGAGAAAAACGCGCAAGGGTGGACCTTATCGTCTGAAGCAGCACGTTGGGACAACACTGCTCCTACCCCCACCTCTGATGCGTCGACCTCCACCACAAACTGCCGTGTGGGATCAGGGGCGACAAGGATGGGAGCCGAAACAAAGCGGCTCTTTAGGTTAGAAAACACAGTTTCAGCTGCGTCAGACCACCTGAACGGAGTACTGGGGGAGGTCAAGGCTGTCAGAGGTGAGGCTAGTTGGCTGTAATTACGAATAAAACGCTGATAGAAATTGGCGAACCCCAGAAACCGCTGTAGGGCCTTACGGGAATCTGGAGATGGCCAATCTATCACAGCCTTTACCTTGTCAGGGTCCATTCGTATTCCCTCAGACGACACGATAAACCCTAGGAAGGGAACCGACTGTGCATGGAATACGCACTTCTCCGCCTTGACAAAAAGCCCATTCTCTAGTAACCTCTGGAGCACTCGTCTGACATGTTGGACATGTTCCTGGAGAGATGAAGAAAAAATCAGTATGTCATCCAGGTAAACATATATAAACTGATCTACCATATCTCTCAACACGTCATTCACGAGTGCTTGGAAAACCCCGGGCGAGTTGGAGAGCCCGAACGGCATAACCAAATATTCAAAGTGCCCTCTAGGGGTATTAAAGGCAGTTTTCCATTCATCCCCCTTCCTGATGCGGACCAAATGATAAGCGTTACGTAAATCCAATTTTGTGAATACCGATGCTCCCTGCAACCTCTCGAAAGCTGAAGACATGAGTGGTAATGGATTCTTAATAGTAATGTTGTTCAGCTCCCGGTAATCAATACAAGGTCGCAGAGAACCATCCTTCTTACCCACAAAAAAGAACCCCGCCCCCGCTGGAGATGAGGAAGGACGGATGAACCCAGAGTCTAGGGAATCAGAAATGTATTTCTCCATGGCCTCCCTCTCAGGAATAGAAAGAGAGTATAACTTGCCTTTAGGCGGAGATTTACCTGACACTAAGTCTATGGCACAGTCATAGGGACGATGCGGAGGAAGAGAAGCAGCCCGGGACTTACTGAACACTTCCTTCAGGTCCAGATACTCTACGGGCACGTTTGGCAACGCCATGGTCTCCTTCTGAAAGACAGACACAGGAACAACAGGACGGGCAGAAACCAAACAAGACTCATGACAACTTTCACTCCACAATGTGATAGTGTTCGAACCCCATTCCACTGGGGGATTATGTTTGGACAACCAGGGGTGACCTAAAACAATGGGAGCAACAGGGGAGTCCATGAGAAAAAAGGATATGGTTTCTTGATGATTGCCGGATGTGATGAGTGTGATGGGTTCAGTATGGTGGGTGACGGGAGGCAGTTCCTGGCCGTTGAGTGCGGTGACATGGATGGGGAGAGACACAGGAAGGACAGGAATGTTCAGGTGATGTGCAAGTGAAGAATCCATAAAGTTACCTTCGGCTCCGGAGTCCAGAAGGGCGTGACTCTCGTGATGTTGATTTCTCCACCGCAGTTTCACCGGAAGGAGGGTCGATGATGTAGGTGAGGACTTCTCAGCGGAGATCCCACCCGATAGTAGCCTCAGGTTTACTACCGGGCTGGGTCCTTTAACCGGGCATGAGTAGATGTTATGGTCAGAGTCTCCACAGTATAAACATAGTCCTTGGGACCTCCGCCGTTCCCTCTCCCTCCGGGACAGCCGAGTTCGACCCACCTGCATGGGCTCGTGATCGTCGACAGAGCCGACCGTGTTCTCTCGACTCAAGCGCCCCCTACCAGGAGAGAATGGAGGTCTGGAAGGACTGTGTTGGCGGCCCAGGCGATTAAACCTGGCCTCCACCCGCAACGCCAGGTCGATGAGTTCGTTGAGGGTAGGGGGCAGCTCGAGGAGGTAGATCTCCTGCTGCACACGGTCGGATAACCCATGCAGGAATCTATCCCACTGTGCCGCCTCTTTCCACTGGCACGCGGCCGCCAGGGTACGGAACTCGATGGAATATTCTGTGACCGATGAATGTCCTTGACGGAGTTCCGAGAGGCGATGGGCGGCCTCCCTGCCGGTCGCGGCCCGGTCGAAAACTCTCTTCATCTCGTCAGAAAGGAGGTGGAACGAGGCACAGCACGGATGTTGATTCTTCCACACCGCCGTTCCCCATAAGGCAGCCTTGCCCGATAAGAGTGTGAGCATGAATGCTACCTTGGATTCTTCGGTGGCGAAAGTGCGGGGCTGTAGGGCAAAATGCATAGAGCACTTGTTAAGGAATGTACTGCAATAAGTTGGCTCACCAGCGTAACTCTCCGGCGCCGGAAGTTGCGGCTCAGGCCGGAAGTGGTCCTGGGGAATCCCCGGGGGAACGGTCGGCGCAGGCGGGGCGATGGGCGCAGTGGGAGACGTGAGCTGATGGATCTGCTGGGTGAGCTTGGACACCTGTGCCACCAGCGCTTGGACAGCGCCTCCGGTGTTCGAGATGCTCTCCTGCTGCTGATCCATTCTCTTGACGCTATGGTGCAGGAAATCGGTGAAGGTGTTGGTGCTCGCTGCTTCCATGTTGGTTGAGATCGTTCTGTGAAGGGTGGTGAAAAGACAGTCCGGAAACAAATGCGAGTTAACAGGATTTAATGAGATGATGAGAATGATACAAAGACACACAAAGACGATGAGGCGATAACACTCCAGGGAGACGGTGGAAGGTGAGAAATCCAGCTGGTAGTGGAGTGTAGGTGAGTAGTCCGGGTCTTGACGGCGTGAGGCAGCAGGAGAGAGTGGCACAGGAACTGCGGGGAACAGAGCCGAAGGTAAGTGTCCGTGGCTGAGTGATCGTGCGGAGAGTGGATGAGGTTCTAGGGAAAACATAGACATCCAAAACGCAAACTAACACAGAAGCCAGACGGGGGTAACACAACAACATGAAACAACGATCTCACAAACACAAGACGTGAGACAAGCCATTATATAGGAGATGAGTAATGAGTGGCAGCTGTTGCTGATACAATTAACGGAGACGCCCACAACTAATCAGTGCAGACGCAGAACACACAGAATTCACCACAAAGTGTAAACAACCCGAGATCACGGTTTACCAACCGTGACAGAATGTCGCGATTGACCAATCAGAATCAAGTATTCCACAAAGCCGTGTAATAACATAACATAACATAACATAACAGTTAGTTAAATGTAAATATAAATATTTAAAAACAAATAAAATTGACAAAAGTATAAATCACTAAAACTCTTTAAAAAGTTAAATATTATTAAACAATACAAAAGCATATATATAATATTAAAATAAAAATTGACAAGACTGTATGGGCCTATATACACACATACAGTACACACACGTACATGCACACACACACACACACACATAAGTACAATAGGCACAAATACAGTCTTGTTAAGTTTTTTTTTTGTGTTCTGCTTATTATAGTAATATGTTATTATTTTAGTCATATTATATTCTGACAGGAGGTGGCTGATTACCTCAAACAGTCACACACCAAAGGCTTGAATAAGAAATAAATCATAACTCCGAATAAGATCTGACACAGCCCTGATTTAATCATGCCTATGTTTTAAAAGTATAATTATATTTTACTTTGAAATGATCAAAACCACATGCCATCTAATAGAAGTGCCAGAGAAAAAATATAAAAGCTAAATTATAATCGGTAAATATAATAATAAAATCACATTGTGCATTTCAGTAACTCTTAAGTATTTATGACCTAATTACATGTAAATGAACAATAAAACAAATCTCTTTCTGTTTCCCTTCCACACAGGGGCTCCTGGAGGCAGCGCTTACAATGGAGAAGACTTTCTCATTCGTGTTCACTCCCTGGTCTGGAGAATCATCCTCGAACGTCACAGAGAAAATTGAGGAGGCCTTCCGGAAGCTTCATCCAGCCTTCACAGACTACATCTTTACTGGTATGAGGAAATCAAGACACTCCACATTAACCATCTGCTTATTTAAAAGTGAGAAAAGTGAAAGACCTCCCACAATGAAGCACTCAAGAAGCTTTCAGGTTCACAGGCATTAGATTGTGTCTGACTAATAGTTACAGCTTTGTTTAAGGCAGGTGTTGCCCTAGCAACAGGTCGTGAATTAGTGTAGCTTGTGTCGTGCAGAGATGTAAGGTAGCTCTCTTTGTTGTTCAAACACTGAGGACTGTGCTGCTCACATAGGCAGGTCAAGAGCACACCTTCATGTTTCAATTAGCCTGCTCTGTTTTTACACACCCCCACTATGCACAAATATATAATCCAGCACTCAGCTTGTATATGTTATCGAAATCCTAACGTTAGACCTGAATTACTTCAAATTACACACTTTGCAGCAATTTACCCAACCATTTACACAGTGCTACTCAATGCATGATTATACAGTACCTGTGAGTGATTGTATGTGTGTTTGGTGAGATGAGTTGCTCATTTCATTTGTAAGTTAATGTAGCCTTACAGAGACTGTCAGCAGAGGTCATTGCATTGAAAGGCATGTAAAGCGCATGTGTGAAGGGAATTGGTCAAAAGGTGTATGGGACGGTCAGAATTATAATTGTAGTTTTCAAACGAATTACTGAGTTTGTTTCAGAATGAATCAGTTTATTTGAATGAAAAGGTTGAATGAGTGATTCAATGATTCACACATTAAGTTTTTGTTTCAGTAATTCACCCCTAAACACAGTTGCCTGTTTTGTTCCTAAATGAAGTATATTTGAGAAAATCTTTGGAGTAAATGATGTATGAGCTAATTCATAAAGTTGCTCACGTTTTTGAATGAATCAGTTGAATTAATGACTCAGACAGCAATACAATAGACAATAAGATGCAGGAGATTTCTATTTAATACAACCAAAGAGAAGGTCATGGGTATTAAATAACCATAATCTCAGATTATGCATTTATTCTGGACTAATTAATTGTGAAAGAACAGCTATTTGAAGGCTTTTTTTCTTTCAAAGCAATGCTCAAAAGATACAAACTAGTGACGCAAATGTAATGCTTTCCCTTGCTCGGATCAAACGATTCAAAGACGCCTCACGGAGACAGTGGAAAAAAACATGCCTAAGAGCATTGCACTTTATTGAAAGTTAAAACGTAGATTCACCATGAAAATTTCGGAACATCCTAACACAGCAGGGTGTCTGTCCCCAGGACACAATCTTGTGATGCATTCACACCGCAGCACACACACTCTTCAGAACTGTCCACGAAAACCTGGATATGATGAAAGCTGTATATTGTAAGAAATAGCCCAGTTAAAAAGAAAATTCTGTCATCATTTACTCACCATCATTTCTTTTGAAGCCGCTGATTTCTTTCTTCCATAGACCACAAAATGAGATGTTAACCTGGTTGTTCATGTTAAAAATGGTGCAAACAATGAAAGTTAAGGGTTAGTAGGGAATGTAAAGCTAAAAAAAAAGCTTGCTATATTAAAAGAGAAGCAGTGTGATCATACTTGAAAAATGTCTCTTTTTGAAATACATGTATGAAAGAAAGGGCATAAAGGATTGAAACAACATGAGAGTAAGTGTCAGTTTTATTTTAAGGCTATAATGCTGAGTCGTTTTCTGAAATATAGTCAAAAGACAACTGTAAAGACAAACCTTTTCAGCAGAGATGATGATGCAATCTGTTTTATACAGCACAAATTTCATGGAGTAGTCCTCCCCTGCTGTGCTCTATGTCTACATTCTCATTCCTCAGGGATGTTGTTTTTTTTTTTTTTTTACCATGTATCTTCTCTTTTTTAACAAATTAAATTAGCATAATGTTCAGCGTTGTGGAGAAATAATCTGCCATGACATAAATGTGTGACACTGAAAGACACGTTGAATTTAAATGTAGGACCCTAGAGGAGAACAGTCACTCATCACAGGGTAGTCAACATCCGTGTCACTTCAGCACTCTGCATAACCGGCTCTGAAAAAAAGAGTTGCCGTCCTTGTCTTTGACTATGTACCGCCTTCAGCCATCTGTTGATGCAATCTCTTTGAAAGAAATGTACAGATTGCATCAAAATAGAAGATAATGTGTCTTTTAGCATCGCATCAACTAAATCAAATTAACACTGATTTAATCTCTGTATATGTGATCTATTACAGTGCTGTTGATATGTGGCCACCCAATGCAGTATCAAAACTGTTCAATGTACAAATGTAAACAAACGTTAAACATAGCATTTATCATATTTCCATCAACTGCATAAGCCTGACATGGAAAACTAGACTTTTACATTTTCTAAAAAAAAAAAAAAAAAGTGATTGGTGCTTCCCATGCAAAAACACCATCACTGAGATGTTAAAGTGTTGTAGGTGGTTGCCAAACATTGTTATGTTGTTGCTAACATGTTCTGAGTGGCTTTTAATGCGTTGCTCCCCAGTTTCTAGGGTGTTCCAAGTGGTTTCTGAGCAGGGTTGTGAAACATTTAGAATTGATTTAGCTGCTTTTCAAACTGTCCACACCCCACAGGAAGCTGATTTGGAATGACACACACACACACACAAAAATGTATCGAACTATATTTGAATAAAATAAAAATAAACAGGTGAAGCACTGTAGTAAATTAACTTCAACATATATCTGTCTATTACATATGTATCTAGAGCCAGACAGATACCCAGACATGTGACATGTAGAACGATGGATTGAACAATACTCAAACAGAGACAGACGAATAATTGCCTGTTTAAGATGATTCAAAAAAATTGTGGCCGTTCTTCATCTCTGTCTAGACCCGCGTGGAGGTCATTTGTTGCCCCAGACAACAGACTGGAGTCAGCCTTCATCCACAAAGAGTTACTTCCTCACCCTTGGCTTCAGAACGAGAAATGATGGAGACTTCCTACATAAACTTCTCCACAGGAGGTGTCCCACATTCACAGGTTGGTGTGGGCTCTATACTGGGGGGAAGGGAGCTTATAATCTGCACCCACAGAACACAAACGGAAGATTTTAGCACTGCATGTTCATGGTGTTGAGATGAAGGCTCTCAGAGTATGCTGAACAGGAAATGGGGTAATCACAATACGCATTTGACATCACACATTCACCTGCAGGGTGAAATCGTTAGGAGCTCTCAGAGTGTACTCTCTTGTGAAAGAACATGAACAAGTATGCGCAAACCTCAGGCAAGCTAAATGGATCACAAAGCTTGCGGCGTCGAATACGCAGTGCAAATAGACCTCTCAATCCTCACAACCATTACAATGACAAAGATGTTTTAATACAATCCCTGAGGGATCTTTTCTATTCCAGTCACACTTTTTTACCACAATGACTTTGTTAGGTCAACAAAAAAATGAATTATCTAGTAGTGAGTGAAAATTAGTCCAATTGAAATCGAGGGCTAACGCTGTGTCATATGTTAAATGTACAAATTTACCAACTGACCTCCAAGGTCGCACAATCATTGTCTTTCAAGAATGAGATATTGCTATTAACTCAGCTCTTTTCTGTTCTGTTTAAGCAGACAAGAGATTACAGGGGCCAATCAATGAATTGACATCAGTGGCATAAAAATTCTCAGTTAACCTTGGTTCGTGCGAAGCTGGAGAGGCAAATATGACATGGATGTCAGATATACTGCCGTTAGCCAGCCTGCACCATAGAGCAGGAGAGGTCGGCAGAGCTCAGGCTGTACTTGTGAATGATCTCTATTAAAGAGGAAGAAAATCTATGGCATTTGTGTAATGTCTCAATGGTTCAGCCAATGTATGGGTCATTATATTAATCAATCATCTTCAAGATGCGGTTCGAACTTATGTAAAGGTTGCATGATCCATTTTCGATTTTCAACTCGTCATAATATTATGTACAGTGCACCGAGGTTGTTCTGTATGCTGCAAATGTGCATTGCATAGACAGTAAGATAACACAAACCCGTATGCCCTGAAATCGCTGCAATGGGGGGCTGTAGGGGAGATTTTTGTGGCTAAAGGCCCCAGGATTCAGTCCCACCTTTTCCCCCACTAGCGATACTCTCTACTATCATGCATAATATTGTAATTAGTTGATGAAAATTCACATTTTCTCAATGGGTGGTTGTGTGTTCAGCATTATGGCAACTAAACTCTTGAACTCACTCCCTCTGAGCCTTCATAAAACCTCCACCGCCTCCAATTCTTCTCTCATTATTACTTGCCAAACTAATTGTTTTTGATTTTTGTTTTTGTACCTTATTAAACAATTTCCAGCTTTGGAAAAGAAAAAAAAAGGTGAAAAAAAAACAAAAAAAAAACTCTAAACTAAACTACAGGTATATCTATCTATCTATCTGTCTATCCATCCATCCATGAATCGATCCATTGTTCTATCCATTGTTGTCTTTCTGTCTAATGTTCTATCTGTCTATCAGTGTGTTTGTCCCCTACTGTAAATGATAAAATAAGCAATTTGTAAGACTTACTGAACATGTACACACTGTTGGTCTGACTTTTTTTTCACAGGGCAGAGATCTCCATTCACTCCTCCCAGCTATAGAGACCTAGAAATGATGTTTGAGATGCAAGGAAAGAAGATCCTGCCAGTTCTGGATTTCATTAAGTGCACCAAGCTAAGTGTGGGTATATGTTCTTGTGAATTGTGTGATGCTTAATGAATGTCCAACAGTATGTTTCGAAGTATTATATGCTATTAGTTACAGTTTTTCTTAGTTGCTTTGGTGCATTTCTCATATCAGAAATGAAATGATCAAAACTACTTGTTCAACCTCCACATCATCTAGTCAACTTGTGCACATCAAAAAATTAGTTTTTCATTCTTTTGAACAAGTTGCGAGTGCTTTGGTAAAGCTGTACCTTTGAAATGGATATATGGCATAAATAAGCCTCCTTTGTGAACAATGACACAAGGACTTTTCATTCTAATGGCACTGACATGTTAATTGACATAAATACTATTAAGAGATAAACTAAAGATTTTGATTAAGTTACAGGCTTTTGCATGTAATCCATTGTGTGGTGCTGTTTGTACGAATTGTTTTGAGAAATGCACATACTTCTTTGCAAATATTAAGGAGGATTCGAGAAATGCACCAAAGCGACTGAGGAAAAACTGTAAAGAGATGAAAATGAAAATTCTATCATCGTTTAGTCACCTTAATGTCATTCCAAAAATAGTCAGTCTGATCATTTAGAAAAGTTCAGTCATCCACACAATTTAATATATTATTCATGTCTACAGCACGAACTGTGCAAAAAGAGTTACATTCCGAAGGTTAACATATTGGCTTAGGACTTTGTTCAAATCACTTATGGACAATAGTGCTAGTGATGCTTCCTGTAGCCAACACTCCTAATTATATACACTTGCTAGGCCATCAGTGTCTAACAAGCCCTCACTGTCAGTACCCCTGGCACATCCCACTAATAATTGCAATCTTTCTCCAATCTCACAATGGACTACGGGAGACACAAACATGCCCCCAGATGAAGTTTTCATTTCATTTGGAGGTTAAACTCTCAGGGCGTTTATTTCAGAGGACAGTGATTGAATTAGAGCAGCAACGGCAAATGTTTGATTGGCCCAGACACGACGCTAAATTACATTAGTCAGTTATTCTCCAGCCGAGCACAGCCATCAGCTCTCGATTAAAACACAGAGTTGATTTCTTCTCCACTATGATGAAATCTGTGGCAACACATTCATTCTCAGAATGAAGAACTCAACCTGTCAAGCAGTGCAGCTGATTTCAGTACTGGAGCTGCACACACCCTCCTTTGCTGAGTCACAGAATCATACAAACATATTAATTATTAAGTACTGTACATAAATATTAAATTATCCCTAGGCATTTTAGAATGGATTTCACATATCAACGTTTCCAAAATGACAGCTCCACTGCATCCATGTCCAAACATAAAGAATATGTGTTCATAAAATATTAGAAAATTAACTCTATTTAAATATATATATATATATATATATATATATATATATATATATAAAAAAAATAGATAAAGATTTTTTTATAAATCAGTTACTGTATTTTTACATTAACAGAGTTATTTCTAAATTTAAATATACATTGGCTAAAACCATTACATATATACAGCATATCCATTACTTATTTTTTTTACAACAATATAAATATTAAATATTATAGCTAATAAAAACATTAAATAAAATTTATATTATTTTTTAAAAACAATTAAAAGAAAAAACTATTTAGAATTTTTTTTATTTTATTTACGAAAAAAACAAAAAAACAAAGACACTGTTCTTGCTTTCCTTTTTCTCTAACCATCTCACTGTCTCCCTTGCTTGGCTTATGGAAAGTAAACAGTGCAGCGTGATGAAAAAATGCCCAAAAGCACAGAGACAGTACTGGTGAAAAATGATGCATGCTGGGAGATGTGTGTTGGTAATAAAAATGACCATAAAGTGGATGAATGTCACTGGAGAGTAACTGAGCTCACACAAAATAAAAGGAGTCTAGAAAGGCATAGAGTGGAGCATCATTTAGACAAGCGACCTCGACAGGCCAAAAACGGTCCACAGGGGAAAGCGGTTGAGATTCGACCTTGGGAAGGGGGGTGGAGTTAAGCGTACTACAAAATAGCTGAAGAATAGCAGTTTTTCAACTTGACTTCTAACATTTTGTAGCCTTTTGTCAAATTTCAGCATCAGAAGAATGTGTGTAACACAAAGATGCCAAAAGGTATTTGACAAAATGAATCATCAGGGAACATAGCGTTGCTTTTGTAGCACTGCAGCGGCGTGTGCGAAACGGCTCTGAGGGACTCTTTGGCACTGGGAGCTGTCAGTTTTAAACAAAAACGCCGTATGCTGACACTTTTTAAAAGTGTTTGTTCTTCTTCCTTGTATTGTTACTCTCTGTGGAAAAGGTCAGCGTCCCTTTTTCAATTTATAATGACTTAATTTACATACAGCGCAGTTCAGGGCATCTAGGAAACATAACAGAAATACACGTGTACACACACCATCGAATAACAACACATTCAGTTGCTACAAACACTCCTGTGACATTATCTGTGGTGGATTCATGTAGAAGTCAAAGCTGCCAATGGCATTTGTTGAGAGTTGCGTTGAAGCCCTAACTCGAAAAGTGTGTGTTGCCTTGCTATTGTTTGAGCAACTACTGTATGTATTTTCGCAAGGATTGGTGGACTTGTTCGGTTTCACGTTCTCTGTGAAAAAATTAATAATAAAAAATTATTTACTATTTATTAAAAATTATTGAATATGCATTTGTAGGCATTCCCTTTCAGACTTAAAATTTATGGGAGGCGAGTGTAAAAACACATCATGCTATGCGATTTACTAACGTTTGCACTCGTCAAATTTCTGCTATTTAACTGGCAGATAAAAAGTAAAAGTGAGTGAAGTGATATACAGCCGAGTATGGTGATCCATACTCAGAATTCGTGCTCTGCATTTAACCGATCCGAAGTGCACACACACACACCATGAACACACACGCGGAGCACTGGGCAGACATTTATGCTGCGGCGCCCGGGGAGCAGCTGGGGTTCAGTGCCTTGCTCAAGGGCACCTCAGTCATGGTACTGCCAGACCAGACTTGAACACACAACATTAGGGTTAGGAGTCAAACTCTTTAACCCCTAGGCCACAACTTCCCCAAATGGCTGTCTTAAAGCAGGCAGGAATTTGCGCTGCTCTTGATAGATTGCACTGGTCATTATGGAAATGATCTGGCTTCATCTGTGTTCTTTAATGTGCACATTGTTAGTTAATCACACGCAGAAATTTCCCCTCCCATCTGCGCTTTTATGGAATTGTGCTCTAACGCTAATTAAACTGAGATGCTGCCAGACTGAGACGGTCTGCTCAAACAAGCAGACTGCAATTCCATTTAGTGCCACTAGTGGCACAGAGAATTATAGAATGTCCCTTTATATCAACATTTATATGCAGTGTATAAATGAACATGTGTTTGATGTGTGTCTAGGTGGGATTTTCCCAAGGATCTGGACTCATAGAGCGTCTGCAATATGCTAGTGTCCTAGGACAACTGAATAGGTTCAGAGAACATATGCATGTACTGCAGTACACACTGGCTGAGCTGGCGGTCGCACCCTACCTGCAGGACATCAGTCCTTCTGATTCAGAGCTGGTGAGGCCGTTACTTATCTTCTTCTCCGCTCACTTTATTAAATAATGTTTCTCTTCCATGGAATACAAAGGGAGAGATGAAAAACGTACATGATTCTACTTTCATAGAAGCTCCGTCAATGAAAAACAAGAATCATAAAGGATCTTAAAAGTGGTTAGTTTGCATTCAGTATGCACTTGTACAGTATGTGTATGTCACATCTTCAATGTATAATTCTTTTAAAATAAATAAAGCAGCATAGGCGTTCTGCTATTAATAACTCCTTTTGTTTTCCATGAAAGAAAAAGTGATCAGAGTTTCATGTGTTTGTGTATTCTCATGGCAGAAAGTCCTGTAGCACATTTCTGGATGCAGATTTCCACTTTTCTCTTGTGCTTTTTAATGTCATTTGATGAAAGAAAAAAGTTACATGGAAACAAAGCTATTCTCCTCATCTCCAACTTCAAACGAATGTTCCTCCAAAAGGCATTTAAAATATGCAGATAAAGCGCTGCACAGGGCCAAGCTTCCTCTCCGAGTACAGGTGGAGGACGCAAGCAGCTGGAATGAGACGGGGTGGTGATCCCTGGAGTCTACTCTGCAGGCACTGAAAAATACAAGAATGAAACGTAATCAAAGGATTACAAACATTATCTATCAGTTTCCAATCAGTCTGAAGTGGGAATTTAGTCTAAATACACATTTACATAGAGATAATTCCTTTATTTTCTTTTTTTGCGGTTTAAGATTTCCCCTCGCAGTAAAAAGGCTGAGCTACTTATGCAGATCTGTTGATGGCACTGGGCCATCCTAAACACACTTAACACTGATCTGAGAGCATTTTGGATGGTAACAGCTCTCACTGAGCTCTAAACAATCTATCTATATAGACCATCTTTCTTCATTGGCACACACTAAGAAAAGTCTGTAAAATATGCCAATATGTAGGCTACTGTTAATATAAATATTTTTTTCATTTTGGTTTTCCACAGGTGTTTTACCTGTATTTTGAATTATTAGGTAAAAATTATTTCATTTGTTTTATTAATCTTAAGTTGAGTGATCCCAATAGTTTTTGCCATATTTTTTTTTTCTCTTTCACAATTACATATTAAAAATGGGCTGCATACTTATGAGATAAATATCTATTTTAAAAAGAAATTAAAGATCTGTTTTTGTGGGGCTATAAGAAAATCACTAAGATCAAGCAATAGACCTCATTGGTCTTACTTTGAGAGAGTGTTGATGCAATCAAGTAACATCACACCAAGAGCAGAACCAGGCCAGCTTATTTTAATAAAGGCCTGAATTATGCACGGCAATAAAACAGCTCAGCTGTGAATATTTATGAGACTGAAAGAGAAACTAGCACTGACAAAGAAGACAACTGCTTTTGTGCGTGCAGATATAGAAGTGACAGAAATGAAGAGAGAAAATGAGCGAGAAAAAAGAAAGAATAGAAGAAGGAGGTGGCATAAATCTCATTCTGGCATAAAGTGCTGAAGCACCATAATTGCCTCTTTACTAGATTAGCGCTCCACACTGGTGAGATTAGCCCAGATCAATAGAGTCTGATGTATGCGAGATTGCGACCAAATCTGCCATGAATGGAGAGCCACGGGGCGTTCAATTAGCGTGATGTTTGCATGGGCACCATATAACACCTCGCAGAATCATACTGACAAATTACAAAGACCTAAATGAGTACTTAAATAGAAATCTACAATAGAGAAGCACACATCTCTGTTCATTGACAGAAGCTCTATAAATAAGATGAAAGTATATACTGTAGCTTTTTTTTGTCATCTTGGTGAATACGGATTAAGGGCCACATGCTGCTTCTGGAAATGTTATGTACTTACATTCATGAACAGAAATAAGAGTGTAGAGAGCGGTTATGTGAAAAAAGTGCTGTGACTAGACTCTCTATATACTGTATAGCACACAAAGGCAGTATACCCTTTGCTGCTCTATATATATATATACTTAAACAGCACTTAGTAAAAGCAGGTGACCAACCACTTCCATCCAGTTTGAATCACATGTGCCAAGTTCCTATTAATCGTCACTCCAACCCTAATCAAATTTAATCCAGTTACATAGTGTCTCTTTCACTCTCTAGCTTCCCCTTCCTTCTCTCTCAGCGTGCAGCATGTACATTCCCATCTGTTTTGCCCTGTGATGGACGAGGGTTGTTCCTCAATTTGTCCACATTGTTTCCATTTCTAACCACCAGCCTTGTAAAAACCCAAGACCACCCCCTCCCTCTCTCCACCATCCAAAGGGGAACAAGAAGAAAGTCCTCATTATATGAGGGATGACTTATAAAAATCAGCTGCCAACAAATGATTTTTTAATTAGCTTTGAAGGTGCAGTGTTTTGAAAAGTTATGGCGTTTGTGTGAACTGAGCTGTGATAATCTTTATCTGCTCCTGGCAGCTGCTGGCTCTAATGGCAGACACCATGGACACCCTTGAAGGCAAGCGGCCTGATCAGGAACGTGTGTGGAATGCAATGCAAAAGGTAAATAGACAGCAAAAGGGAAAAGGACAATGATGGCGTGTGTAGATGGGGCACAAATGCCACTCAGTGCCCACACACACCATTGTTCCATACACTCCTCAGAATTCAGAAAAGACATTTGATACACTAAATCATAAGGGGTAAAATTCATTTTCCGAGGTGGTCTTCAGGGGCTGCAGAGACTTCTTGGCAGAACTGTAATTTTTATTATGGCAAACCAAGTCACGAGAATTTCTAAATGAAACTTTTAGTGTGGGCAGTTCTTTAATACTAATTGTTCTTTAAATGTTTTTCCCCTGTTAATTAGTCTAGTTTGAGTTCTTCAAATTGCAACTGAGAGAAGGAAATTGAGCCAGGACCCTGGCAAGAACAGAATTAAGCCCCAGAATCATGATTCATATTTTATAAAACACACTGAGTCTTTGAAATGTTGTTGTGAAGCACAATGGAAACTATTGGCAGTGTTTGCTAGCCTGTTTACCACCTTGTGCCTCAATTAATTCAATCTACCTCCCACCCTTGTGGAAGCCTGACCAGAATGGAGACTTTCAACGGGAAGTTTGAGGAAACTTTGAAGGCTAAAGAGTATTATATATATATATATATATATATATATATATATATATATATATATATATATATATATATATATATATATATATATATATATATATATATATATATATATATTTCAAGTCAGTTTCTCTCAGGTGTTTGTATGCGTGTTGAAATCTGTAGTTATTGAGTGGAATCTGTAGGTTTAAATAAATGCTAGTGTTTACATTAGCTGCTTGTTTGTGAATTTAGCTGGTTCCCTGTGGTTAAATGTTAAAAACATGATTAAATGTTGCCAATGTTGCCTTGGCTGAACAAAAAGATATAAAAAATACCAGATTCGAGCCATGAATCAAGAGCACTGATTATGGTGATTCAAAACTACCCAGTGCTGTTATTGTGATCTAAAACGGATAAAAATTACTTTGGGTAAGTGAAATAAGCTGAAATAAAGAAAGATATAAATATTTAATGAACATTTTTTAAAAAGTGCTAAAATTACTAAAACAAAAAACTGAAATAACTAAAAATTAAAGGTAAATAGAAACTTTAAAGGGGTCATAGGATGCTACATGTACTTTTCCTTTAAGTAGTTTGAATTGAAATGTGTTTTGGCAGTGTGTGTACACAACCACCCTATAATCCACTCAGTGTTTTTTGTTGTTGTTGTTGTTTTATCTATTAAAATCTGTACCCCTTTATCAAATCCGCCATTGTTTCTTCTGCCAGAGCAAATGTAGACAAGATTGTCTCTGAAGCGATTGAGGTGTTTTGTTGTTGGATGTAATAATGAACGTAGTAGTCGTCAGTTACTCCCAAAATGTGAGCTGCTGAAGCTGCAGTGGATTACATTTGTTTCTGAAGTGAATGCGCCCTCGATCTACCTAAATGCGTCTATTTGGCACCGATCATTTGAGATCCATCTTTACCAACAGAAGAAGTGAGTATAAGGTTTTTTTAAAGGGGGGGGGTGAAATGCTATTTCATGCATACTGAGTTTTTTACACTGTTAAAGAGTTGGATTCCCATGCTAAACATGGACAAAGTTTCAAAAATTAAGTTGTACGTTTGAAGGAGTATTTCTGTTCCAAAAATACTCCTTCCGGTTTGTCACAAGTTTCGGAAAGTTTTTTTCGAGTATGGCTCTGTGTGACGTTAGATGGAGCAGAATTTCCTTATATGGATCCTAAGGGCACTTCTGCCGGAAGAGCACGTGCTCCCGTATAGCAGAGCACAAAGAGCACAGACATTCACTGATGAATGTCGCGAAATGTCACAAAAGAAGTGTGTTTTTGGTTGCCAGGGCAAGACAAACCTGCACAGATTACCCCCCCCCCCCCCCCCCCAAAAAAAAAGAAAACCAGCATTAAGGGACAAGTGGACGGAGTTTATTTTTACGGAGCATCAACGGAGTTGTGCAAGTGTTTGTGTTTGTTCCCCTGTATTTCAAAGAAGCTTGTTTTACAAACAAGGCCCAGTTTGACGCCGGATTTGCACATCGTTTATTTCTTAAGGATGATGCAATCCCATCGAAAAAGGGTCACGATCGTGTGTTGGAACCGCATGCGGTGAGTAAAACTGCTTTCCTCACGGTAAAGTCACAGCTTCCAAGCGCTCTCAACGCAAAAGCCTACTGGCGCTCGTGATTCTTTAGCTCCGCCCACACGTCACGCCTCCAGCCGGTCGTGTTTTTCCGGGAAAAATTGGTACAGACTATCTTTCTCTTAGGAATATAATAAAGCTAAAGACTTTTTGGAGATATGAAGGATGCAGTACTACTTTATAGGTACTCAAGATTTACAGGATACTGAGTGAAAACGAGCATTTCACTCCCCCTTAAAAGAATCTTTACAAATTGCCTTTCCTAATAATGTGCTAATTAACAATTCAAGATGAATGTGGCTAAAGTAAACAGTCTTTCTAAGAGTTGCTCGGAAGAGAGGGGCGGGGTCAGCAGAGCTCATTAACATTTAAAGGAAAATGGTTCCTTTTTAACAAAAATTTTAACAAAATTATGTTATGGACTTTTCAGTAAGAACCTAAAGAATCATATCAACTTTTAAAATGGGCATCCGATGACCCCATCTAAAAGAAATGACAGAGGGCCTAAAATTACTGAAACTTCAACTAAAAACAAACTAATATACAACAAATCTAAATGTATAATAAACAACTCTTAAATTTGTAAATACATTTTGTAAAAATTATATGAATACTACTAGTACCGTATTTTTTGGGCTATAAGTCGCACTTGATTATAAGTCGCATCAGTCCAAAAATACGTCATGATGAGGAAAAAAACATATATAAGTCACACTGGACTATAAGTCGCATTTATTTAGAACCAAGCGAAAACATTACCGTCTACAGCCGCGAGATGGCGCTTTATGTCTTCAGTGTAGACTACAGGAGCACTGAGCAGCATAGAGCGCACTCTCGCGTCTGTAGACGGTAATGTTTTCTATTGGTTCATTTCTCTTGGTTCATGTCAAATAAAATGTCAGACAAATCATACAAAATCGAGTGAGGTCGTACGAAGTCATACGAATTAGCCACCTCGTAAGATACGTACGAATTTGTCATGAGATATCGTTAAGAGACTCCATGACCTCAAACATGGGTCTCAGAAAAAGGACACAGGAACAGGGTTGTTTCAGAGGTTATTAACCATGTTTCATTTTAGTAGAGTGGAGGATGTTGTTTTCAGGCCAGTGGGGTTATGGGTCAGACTGGAAAGGGAGTGTGTTGTCTGGACTTCGGTGGTGATGAATTATGCTGAGAAAGAAATGATGACACTCACACAGTCAAAGACAGTGCATCAGCGGGTCACTCGCTCTCAGCCACAGCAGCGCCTGTCGCCGGGGGTTATTGATGGACCCTTATTAATCACTCCATCAGCTGCCCGCACCTCAGAGGTGCTCTGATTACATCACACGGTCCTGCTCAAACACACACTCTACTTTAAAGCTCACACTCTCCTGTGGACATGACCTTTCACTCCAGATCTGTCTCATGCATCATCCAGCCAGCATTAGGGGACAAAGGGAGTGAGGGAGGAAGAAGAGGGCAATGGCCAGAGATGAGGCCCATCCTGCAACCGATGATGTTTAAATACTAAAACCAGGGGCAGGGGAAAGACATTTCTGGCACAGCCGTGTAATTGCTCAAGGGCACAACCTTTGGAAAGACAGCTGGTTTGGAAGAAGGTTGCAATTGGGTATTTTCTTTACGAGATGAAAGATAGTGCTCTGTAAAAGCACCAAGCCATATTTCCACACACTTAAAGTCATCACACCCTCATTCCATCATTATTGTGGGCGTTGTATTTTCTGTTTTGTGGAGCATGTGGTCTTCTGCTTCATTCTCCCAATTTAGCAGTACGTCTAATCTTAAACTAAACATTGCGGACCATCGTTTTTTAAATTAAGTCACTAGAATAATCTTCACCAAAGGTTTTCTGGGTAGACCAGGCCAAAAGATTAACAGCAACCAAAACATGCCTACAAGGATCTGAGCCCAAGGGAGACCTCTGTTATCAAATGCTGAATACAGACTGATCTGTCAGCACACATACATACAATCTGGACACGGATTCCTTCTGTTAATCTCAAGATGTGATCCATCTGCCCTCATAAGATAAAAATACCAATGGTACCATACAGTGGCCAAAACATGAATGACATAAATGTAATTAAATTAAAATTTGAGAATAACTGATTTACCAAACATATAGCAAGCAGCATTCTTAACACTAAATATACATGAAAATGTGTGAAAACAAAAAGAAAAAAAAGGCTGTACATAAAGGCATAAAAAGCCTAAAAAAACTTGGCAGACATTAACCTTCATATGCAGCTCCAGTGCTTCCCAGCCCTTCATTTCCTTCATATTATTAAGTAGTTAATTTATGAAGCTCGGCAGCACGTCCTTCTCAGAAACCCACCAGCCGCAGATTTCATTTCCAACCCTAATTTGTTCTACATGAATCAAAGGGGCATTAACTGACACATTCTGATGAGTGCTGGAGTTCACATATCGTGGCCGTACATGTAATGATCTGGCTGTTTGTTTGTTTGGAGAGTCATTAGATGCTGCCTTTCAGGCTGTCTTTCCACCACAGTAGCATAAGTGCACTCATCTCTGCTCCAGCAAACGGGCATCTTCACATTTATGACCATAAGCTACATGCTCTCAGCTTGTTTCATTCTTTGCCATCCACCAATCCAACAATCTGACTTATGAAAAACCCTGCAGAAGTGTGACCTTTGACCTCCTGAAATGGAAAAAAACTTCAGGCAGCCTGATCTCCTTAGCATTCTTAAGTATTCATGTTCACATATTTTTGGCCTTCTAACCATTTACATAGTTAGACACTTATTCACTAGAAGGAGTTTGGGTGTCCTAAACTTGACAATAGTTTTTGTAAAAGTATTTTATCAAACAGATACATCTTTTAACTTTAGCAGAAAATAAAGAAAGACTGATCACAGCTTTAGCGCTGATTCTCGTGCACTGATTGTCATGACTACAGCAGGGATGCAGAGCGAGAAGGGTCTAACCGAGATATAATTTTAACCATAACTACATGATTTTCCCCACAGCAATGATAAAAATGAATGAAATGTTATTTTTCTGTTCACATATTCGAACAATTTCGACTGTGGCCTCCCAGGGGCTGAGTTTAGGACCCCCAAACTCCATCTAGTGAATAAGTGTCTAACTATGTAAACGGGTAGAAGGCCAGTAAAGGCCAGCAGGACTGACAGTCTGACTGCATAATGAGCTTTACCATATTTTTGAAGCAGCGGACGGGCTCTTTGATCAAGGCTCTGTTTCCTCTCTGACGAGCAGACCTTTTTTTCTGGACGGAATGATGGCCGCTGACAGGTTTGATAGGCGTTTTGATAGCTCGTGCATCGCTTCTGAATACCTGAGCGATAGCAGAAGCCAGGAGCTGGGCCCAGCACACACACACACACACACACACACACACACACACACACACACACACACAGAGATGTGCACAGTAACGAAGGGCTAATTGTTGTTGGGATAGAGCCAAGTCTCTGTTTGTGAGTGGGTGGCAAGCCCGTTTGCCCATTACTCGCTCTAAGCTGGACATGAGGACCGAAAACAAGAAGGAAACATAAAAAATGGAAGCGCATTTGAGCGAAAAAGCAAGCGAGAGGGAAGAGAGAATGCTTTTGAACGTGGAATGACTGTTCGGCCCACTGCTGTGGAGCTTTCAGTTCCCAGAGGAGAAAAAGGAAAAAACTTCCAAACAAACACACTTGGACTGAATTCACAAGCAAACAGGACTCACAACCTACCCATAACTGTGTGTTTCTGAACTACAGAGCCTCTGACACTTTCTCTCTCCCTCCACCTTGCCTTTCTTTTCCATCTCCTTACTCGCAGCTTTTCTTCATCTCGCATTCCCTTTCATATTTCACTCCCCCTCCTTCCTGTTCTCCGAGAGCAGACACGATAAATTCCCACGCACTGCCATATTCTCAGAAATGAGAGGGCAAAAGGGGAGCCACGTCCATTTCTTTTTGAGGTAATTAAGTCTCTGAGGGGTGGTTGCGAGGTCTCAGAAATGTGCTTCAGTGTTGATCTGAAAACTTCTCAAATGCAAAAGCTTGATAAATATGATATGTCCCTGTCTTCTGATAGTGTGTATTTGTTTATGTCTTAACGCATCAGAACATACAAAAATGAATATTAATGTTGCTTGTTATTCTAAATTTCAGTGTAACACAAAATTAGAAATGATCTTTGCATGTTCTCATTACACTTTAAAAACTTTTTAAAATGTGCCAAGTCAGTAAAAATATAAATTAACTGTGTAAAATTAACTGCATGTGTTCATATGAATACATTTACCACATTAATTTTAAGATTATAAACTTAATGGATAATGTTTTTTTTTTTTTTTTTTTTTTTTTTTTTTTTGTTGTAACATTTAAATGAACTGATTTTATTCAAGTTATATATGTTATTTAACATGACATAAATTATAACATTTAAGTTTTTAAGATCTGATGAGGTAGAAATAGCTTTAAAATCTAGTCTTATATCATTTTTATATTGTATTCAAAACATTTAATTAAAATAATATATTTACATTTATTTAACATTATGTTGTTTACATTTTTTGTGATTACATTTATGAAATTCAACAAACATTTAAAAATATAAATACTTTTGCACCATAGTAATGAGAAAGGATTTATTTAAGAATAATTAAAAAATCTTTCTTTTGGAAAATGTAAATTATAAGGTTATAGAAGAAAAGCAAACAATAATCAGGGACTGTTAAACTTCTCAAACAACATAAAAGTATCATAAAAGTGCAACAAGATCCAACAGAACACTGAAATCTAATTTTTGGATTCCCACATTCAGCTTTTGCATGTCAAGATACAAGGTTTGAGGTTTAATGATGGCAGATGCTGTAGATTTTTCAGTGTCTTCTAATCAAATATGCAAAATTCAGATACTATTTGAGAGCTATGGCAAAGGGAAAAGAAACTCAAATTTCATCTTAAAAAAACTGTACTGTATACTTTGGACGGATGCTTTTTCTATGGTGAGTTTTGCTCTTTTTCCTGCTTATTATACTCTACCCCTTTGTTACATTGAAAGAGTCTATATATTCTTCAGTATGTCTCATTATGAAGCTATGCAAATAATCATGTGGGTGAACCTTTCCTTTTCAGGTTGAGGCAGTGAAGGAGATGCTTTATCAGATAGAGGAGACATACCTGAAGAAGAAGGCCCTGAGAGCCACCAGACAGCAAAAGGCTAAAGAGAAGAAAGCCCTGAAAAAACTGTCCCTCAGGAGTCCCACCACACCCCCCCAGGGCCAACTGAATGGAGTGACCGACCCACAGCCCAGTCATCCAATAAGTGAGCACCTACCACCACCCCACAAACACTTATCTTCTGCCAAGAAGTAGGACACTCCACCGGGCCATTACTCCACCCTCAGAGAAATAAATGGGCTTTGCAGGCGAACAATCACTCAGATCTGTCTTTTCTCAAATCATCCCACATTCATTTTACGACTCCCTCCTCCACACAAGAAAACCCCTTCCTCACATGAATGTACCTTCTCCTGGGCACCTACAGTGGGTTGATATATATATATTCAATTAATATATTTAATCAGCTTAGTAATTAAAGGTATTTTTTAAAGTAACACCAGTTTATTCATTTTTACAGAATTATTGTAAAATTATAATAATATATTATACTAATATTATCAAATATTTCTAAAGCATGAATTAATTGCAGTGCAACAAATATTACCATGTTTTAAATGTTTAACAGTAAAAAAAATTAAAGGGGGGGGGGGGGGTGAAATGCTCGTTTTCACTCAATCTCCTGTTAATCTTGAGTACCTATAGAGTAGTACTGCATCCTTCATAACTCCAAAAAGTCTTTAGTTTTATTATATTCATAAGAGAAAGATAGTCTGTACCGATTTTTCCCGGAAAAACACGACCGACTGGAGGCGTGGCGTGTGGGCGGAGCTAAAGAATCACGAGCGCCAGTAGGCTTTTGCGTAGAGAGCGTTTGGAAGCTGTGAGATTACCGTGAGGAAAAAAACATCATCCAAAACAAACCATGGCTTACAGTCAGAATCAGCCGTTTATTTATGATCCAGAATCAAATCCGAGGCTGAAACTGAACGAGAGCAGCAGCAGCACCGACTCGCTCTGAGCGGGGCTCGAACCCGGGTCTCCGGCAGGGGAGGCGGACGCACTAACAAGGAGGCAGAGATATTTGAAGCAGTTTTACTCACCGCCTGCGGTTCCAACACACGATCGTGACCCTTTTTCGTTGGGATTGCATCATCCTTAAGAAATAAACGTTACACAAATCCGTCGTCAAACTGGGCCTTGTTTGTAAAACAAGCATTTTCGAAATGCAGGGAACAAACACAAACACTTGCACAACTCCGTTGATGCTCTGTAAAAATAAACTCAATCCACTGGTCCCTTAATGCTGTTTTTTCTTTGGTAATCTGTGCAGGGTTGTCTTGCCCTGGCAACCAAAAACACACTCCTTTTGTGACTTTTCACGACGCTCTCGCTCTGATCAGTGAATGTCTGTGCTCTCAGTGCTCTGCTATACGGGAGCGCGCGCTCTTCCGGCAGAAGTGCACTTAGGACCCATATAAGGAAATTCTGCTCCATCTAACGTCACACAGAGCCATACTCGAAAAAAACTTTCCGAAACTTGTGACAAACCGGAAGGAGTATTTTTGGAACAGAAATACTCCTTCAAACGTACAACTTAATTTTTTTAACTTTGTCCATGTTTAGCATAGGAATCCAACTCTTTAACAGTGTAAAAAACTCAGTATGCATGAAATAGCATTTCACCCCCCCCCCCCCTTAAATAAATTTGTAATAAAATATGTTATTACAATTTAATTTTTAATAATAAACTATATATATTATGTTAATTTATCGTGATTATACGTATAATTATCATAATTTATGCATAATCTAGTACTTTTTAATTATATGGCACTTAGTAAGGGCCCCATTTTCTTTAAAGGAATAGTTAACCTAAAAATTCACATTTGCTGAAAACATACTCACCCTAAAGCCATACAAGATGTAGATGTTGTTGTTTTTTTTTTACAGATTTGGAGATATTTAGCATTGCATCATTTGCTCACCAGTGGATCCTCTGTGGTGAATGGGTGCTATCAGAAGTCAAAACAGTTCTTAACAAATATAGCAGTGGATTTTGATATGGAAAGACAGAAGGGGTTTATCTTTTTCAATGTATCTTTTTTTTTTACCAATAAGTGACTGTTTAAAGTTAAATTGCCTTGATGAATTTTTTTTTTACAAACATGCAGTTTTCCTCTTCATAAGATGTTAACTGATGTTCTGGAGTAGTGTGAATTACTGATGTCTCTATCAGCTGTGTGGACTCACATTCTGATGGCACCCATTCACTGCAGAGGATCAGTTGGTAAGCAAGTGTTGTAGTGCTGATTTCCCAAAATCTGTTCTGATGAAAAACAAACTCATCTTCATCTTGGATGGCCTGAGGGTGAGTACTAATTTTCAATTTCAGGTGAACTACTCCTTTAACTACTCCTTTAAGAAAAACATAATTTCTCAATACAATTCCTTTTGGCTTTGGCCTGAAATTTGACCTGAGAAAATGTATGTTCTTAAACACTACAAATGCACCACAGGCTTCACCAGTAAAAGCAAAACCAGCATGTCATCACTGATGCATGACTGTATTATTGTTTGCAGGGGAGTTAATGGTTTGATTTCACAGGTTACAGTCGGAGGCGGAGGAGGATTGATCAGGCGCTTCAAACACGGAGTAAACACATACACACACACTCACCAAAGGCTCCGTCACTCGCGTGCTGGGTGAAGATTGATCGCTCGCATGCACACAACAGGGGTCCCACGTTTTCAGCCATCCAGCCTTATTGACAGCTGTGGAAATCTCTATGCACACACACAGACACACACAATGCTGATTCATGTAAGTCCTTGAGTTTTGCAACATACAGTAGCAGCAATCTCAATTATCCAGGACCCAATTATAGACAGTCCCAAACTATAGTGCTTAGCCCTGAGTTTCTGACATGCCCGTCCAGTGTCTTTAGGCAATTAGGAGGCTTTGGTCGAGTCTGCACGGCACCAGTCAGCAATTACAGCGTATTCATTTCAATACATTAATGGCGTTCATCGAGTGAGGTGAGAAGGGAGGACATTTGAATTGCACACTATCGGCATGTTGTAGAGATTAATTACCGTCGCATGTTTTCTAAATAGTAAACAGTTATTGTAATTCAGTGTTGCATGTAAAAGTAGATCTCACTGCACAGCCAGCAGCACTATAAAGAGAATACGTGATGCTGTTCTCGGTGGTGTTTAGATTGCGTAATGATGTTTCTGAACGCTGTGGATTTTGATAAATCACGTTAAACGTGTGCTGATCCAGTTTTCACTCATGTAAGCAGCTCGGGTGTTACATCATTATATACTACATTTGTGATTGAAGTATTTCCGTCCACAGCTTGAGAGGAAAGATTTTAAATTAAAAAGGAGATGAGAGAGTTTTGCTCGCATCTATTTCTCTAAAAAATAACCGGCGCTCTGTGGTTCACATGATAAGCTATTAAGTTTCTATAAAGCATGCTGTTTCTGCAGGAAAAATATAGATGTGGGTCTTGTTAACACACACACATACACAGGTGCTAAGAAAACAGTATTCTAGGTTTTTTGTTTCTCATTTACATTTGTCGTATTTAAAAACATCATTATTTGCATAATTTTGTATTGATTTAATAAAATCAAAAAGAAGAAAATTATAAAATTATAACATTCTTATAATGTTGCTGTGCAGCTGATAAGGCTTTTAGATCTCTATGATATTCTGGTCTTTATATATATATATATATATATATATATATATATGACTCTAATCACTCCTTCAATATTTAGCCTACAACTAGTCCAAAATTTGGGGTCAGCATATTTATTTTTTAGTTTTAAAAGAAATGAATACCTTTATTCTGTAAGAACATATGGATCAAAAGTGTCTCAAGCAAATAAATGCTATTATTATGACCTTTCTATTCATCAAAGAATCATGTTTCCAGATAAATATTAAAATTATTAATTATTTATAAGTTAATTAAATGTTGAGTACCAAATCAATAATACAGAGATTTCCGAAGGATCTCTGAAATTGTAATATTATTTTTTACAGTATTATTGTTTGATTAAATAAAAACATGCATTATCGAGCAGGCAAAAACAGTACTGTACATCAATTACATATACTCTACATTAAATTAATGTCTCTTTAAATATACAAATATTATATTTTGTGGTATATTTTTTATATTTAACTATTCTAAATAAATAAAAAAAACTATGTAAATATTAAGAATACATTTTTACAAAAAAATCCAGGAAATTGATTAAGTGGTATTCACATGCTATTGAATATATAGCCTCTTATGTAATAAGAGTGTTGCTATGCAACAAACATAATGATCTATTATGGGAGCTGTGCATTGATATGGCAAACAGACCAAATATATATCATATAAAATAATACATACCTTATAAATATAAATTATAAATATAGCTTATTTCAAAATGTCAACAATTCATATATTTTAGATTCATTACATGTAAAGTAAAACATTTCAGAAGTTTTTTTGGTTATTAATTTTGATGATTAGAGCTTTAGCGAGGTCTGAAACTGTCTGCCTGGAGGCAGGTATCAAAGTGCTGAACTACAGTATATGAGAAATATATACAGGAATAACTCTCAACATTAAAATAAGGAACCTTAGTACACAGAAGCAGATGGCAAGCCAAGGTTTGACTAAAATATACAGTTGTCAGAGAAGACGATGATGAAATTGGCTGACAGATCCCGGTGTGTGGAAGGAGGGGTTGGTTTTGCAGTGATTTCAGGTGGGATAAACTGTTTGCTCTGAGCCCAAAAGAGCATGCAGGTAAACATCTCTCCTGCCAAGTTTTTTTTTACTTTTTTTCTTACAAGTAAGAAGTTGGGAGATCTTTCTGATCTAATACCGTGAACAGAATGTGCTGCTGTGGTTAGAACAGGGACTGAGCAGGACGATGTTCAATTTCCCCTTTCTCTCTCCTTCTGTCCCCGTCTCTCATTTGTGAGAGGAAAGGCAGAGACAGGTTTGAATCTGTCACTGGAGTGTGGAGTACAAAATAAGATCTGAGCCCGTCTCCTTCCGAACTATTCTACAATCAGAACAAACCGGGTTCTTCAGAAGAACTTGACTATGTATGGAAATAGGCTAGCCCCTGTTCTCAAGCTGTCGAGAAACATTTAAAAGGGAATGGTTTAGTAGGAGACCATTCAACATCAAACCGTCACGCCACATTTAAACTATTAGAGACAGATTAAAGGAATCCAAAAAAGAAACTTGTCAATTTTTACTCACCCTCACGTCATCCAAAACCCATTTAACTTTCACTCTTCTGTGGAATTCTGAAAGAGATATTTCCAAGAAAGTTCACAAAGTCAAACTCCAAAAGGAATGAAATTAAATAATAGCTTTGTGTGAGGAACAGGCCATCATTGCAGACATTAGGCTTAATATGGAAAAGAATGGGCAAATCTAAAATTCTCCTTAAAAGTATTTACAGCTGATAATAATGACAAAGTCTGCATGCGTCACAAATTACAGAGCCAATATAGAATTCAAAATGAGAATAAGAAAAAGTTAAAATTCCTGTTATAATTCTCAACAACAACAGTAACAAGAACAATAGGTCTACAAAATATTACGAAATCCTCACATGCAGTCATTGCATGGCTTCAGAAGACATAGAATTATGCGAATAAGTCATATGGACTATTTCAATGGTGCACTTTAATTGGAGTTTGACAGTCCACAGTCATCATTTCCTCTCATTGTACAGCAGCTTTGACATTCTGCAAGAACATATTTCGTGTTCAAGGAAGAAAGCCATTTAAATGCAATTCTGCTTGTCTATTCCTCAAAGGTTTTTGGTATTCTTAACTTTTAATGATCCATTTTCTACAATAGTCGTATAGCCTAAGATCAGAGAACTTGGGGGGGGGGAATATCTCTTTTGACTTGATGATGACTGAGAAAAATTGACCCTCGACCAATATATATCATGATAAAAGAGCAGTTTATTATCAGAAACCAGACTTCCACATGAACTTGAGTGAATGAATGTGATTTGGAGACAAGAATTTTTGTTACATTCATACCCAATACAGCAGGGTTATGATCAAAGCAGGCAGTGCTGAATTATGTAAGGGGTTTCCCAGTAAATCGGCTGAAAAAGGGTAATACTTCAGTTTTACAGCTCAGTTGTTGTAAATTACAGACACTGGACGAGGTTTATTACAGTTTTGACTAATATTACCTTTTCATTGCAAAATCATAAAGTCGTTTAAGTCTATAAAAAACAAAAAATGCCACGCAAACTGGAAAAACAAGAAACTAACGGTTATATTACTCCAAGAAAATTAAACTCAAACATTTAAAACATGAAATATGGCAATATTTACGGTTATATATTAAAGCGTGAAATGCATCTAATAAGATTTTCATGATACCTGCAGCGTTTATCCCTCTGTGCAAACCATCAAAAAAAAATAAAAAATTGTTTCCTCCTGTGACAAAGCAACTGTGCTTTGTAAATGGGATGAGATATTTGTAGCACTGAATAGATGAACAATTACAGCTTATTACGCCTCTCCTTTGCACAAACTATTGATCTTGTGCAATTTTACACTCAGAAATGCCCGCCTGCAGAACATGACGGAAATTAGACTTTCTAATTATTTCCCCAAACAAAAGGAGCGAGTTTGAATCCTCTGCTGGAGTTTCTACATCGAGTCTCAAAGTAGCATCTTTGAAGACACCCACAGGAGATTCAGAAGACATAAACAGGCGTCTCTGGGTAATCTGAAAGAAGGCGCAGGGTGGCAGTTATTTAAATTGTCTCAGACTGCGCCAGCACCATTGAATTATCAATGCTCTATGCCAAAATAGTGGATAGAAATGGCGGTACAAAGGTTTTGCATGTGTAGCTATATCGCACATGACACACAGCGAGCTGCTATAGCTGGGTAGTAGCTGTCTGTACTCCGGATATCAAAAGGATTTATTTAATAGTCACTCTCCAGAGGCAACATGTTACATCTTTATGATGCTGACTGAATTTTCAAGGTTACGTTTTTAATGCTCGTTAGACGAGGAGGAAGATTACGAAAATATATTTAATTGGACGCATTTATGAGGCACGCTCTGATTTTGTCTCCCGGATACCGAACAAACTCATTCTCTGAAACATCAAGTGCCGACTGAATTTCAGAGGAAAGCCATTTTGGGCTACAGTCATTATCGCTGCCTTGTGAGAGTTAACGCGGTGCGCGCTCATTTGGGAATAATCCGAGTCCTTTGAACATAAGGAACACTTCAACGGAATTCCTGCACAGACAGTTAAAGCAAAGAAAGGACTAGTGGTAAAACAGTGAATGCGCGTGAGGAATGGGGACGCTAATCAGCAAAAGGAAGATAGATGTTGGCACCTTGGCCCAACCCGACGTGTCAAAATTTGGCTAGTTAGCACGGACCAGTTGCTTATTACATACTGTAACTTCACCATTTGTCAAATCCATATTCCATACATTTTTTATTGGTCATTTAGATTTACCAGTTTAATATTTAAATGGAAAATAATATGAAATGTTACTTTTTAAATGTAAGATTATTAATAATAGCCTTCTTTTTAGTGCAAAATCATGTAGTCCAAACAATAGATATGTGATGGCAGATTCGATTGCATATTTTACTGACCCAGACACGTTGATTTGTCCATCTTGTAAGGGTTGCTTACAGTAAAAATCAATGAGCTTTCCAACATGCCACAACATTGCACAGCCTGTAAAAACCACCAAGATTATGATTCCCAAAGAAATGGGGGAATTTCTTGGTTTGTGTTTTTACATGTTTTATGTTTTTTTTGGTATTGAAACTATGATAATTTGTGTGTGTGTGTGTGTGTGTGTGTGTGTGTGTGTGTGTGTGTGTGTTGGACAAAGGCTTCATCTTGTGGTATTGTGTTAGTTTAGCAAAATCATGCACATAACTATGGTTGCAGATGCCGTCAACTTGCTCATATGAAACCAAAATGCATGCAACTAGATTTTCGTAGTCCTGCACCAACTGAGCCCCAAAAGAATGGAAATTCAAACAGATGACTTTAAGAGAGAAGTCTCTATATTGCCCTTCATTCTTTTCCCATTATCACTAGAGACTCACCTGTGATGAGATCTGCAACTGGAAGCCTGGAGCTCATTGGGATACATCATCAATAAATCATTAGTCTTTTTGTAGAGGAAAACTCGCAGCATTCTAATGAGAGGTTACTTACACAAACCTAGGTCCTACTACAAACAAACCAACAGCTTCTTATAGCTATTTGTACTCGGCGTTCACAAGCATCTGTGCACTAATGCATCATTTAGCTGTGCTTTTCTTCTTTATTGATTCCACACAGCATGCAAAGGAGAGAAACATAAGGAACTAACTTGGGATACTAACAAACTTGTCTGATGTCCTAAACACCGTCCCAGAAGATTCCCTTTGTCCTTCGTTATGTTTGGCCAGTGCAAAATGATCTGTGGCCTTAGAGATTAAACATTTTCTTGGATGCTTTTTTAACTAGCTTCTAGTGTGGTCAAGTGTTGCCTGATTTGCTCACCAAAATACAGAGCCTTAGGTTACACGTTCCCAGTAGCAGTTATTCAAGAACAACTGTTAGCATTTTTCGGTTCTCTGGTTAGCTTTAAGTGTGAAATGATGAAATTCTGACATCGGAGTTTGTATCAGACACATTTCATTTTGCCATATTCGAGTGGAGCTCAAGAGCCTTTGCTCCACACTAGAATGATGTAAACCCTGTGTAGACCCTGTTGGCCTTGTTAGCTTGTATCCTAAAGTCATCCTGTCTTAGCTTGGATATTTGAGAAAAAATTTGTCTTGGCACCTTGGTACTGGTAAAACAGAACGAGCTAATAATCCAGAACAAATCTGGACAGAAACAAAATACAAAACTAACGTTATTTCACATTTTTGTTTGCAACTCAGGTCAGGTCATCTTTGCTGTATTAAATGCTCTTTAAAAGGAGAGAGCCAAGCTCAGGGCAGTGACCTGGTCTTGTCTATGAAATGCTCCCTGAGTAGGACGGAACAGAGAACAAAGGGCCTGCACTTGCCTATTCAACGATAAATGAGGCATTCATTGGCTTTGAAGTAGAGGAGAGGCAACTATAACAAGAAAATCAAGACCACTGTTTTCCTTTTTAGATATTCCTGGCCTTTATTTGCCTCAGGGCTTCACTGTTAGTTCAGTATCCAGGATACTATTCAGCATCTAGCCTTTAGTTAAAGAAAAAAAAAAGCTGGCTGTAGTGCCTGAGCGCAGCTGCATTAATACAATAAAAAAACCATATTCTGCTTTGAAGAAAAAAAAAAAAAAAAGTAGTAAGGCCTCCTGGTGCAATAATGAGCACTCTTAAAGTGGCGCAAAGGATTGGCTTAAGACTGTACAAAGCTGCTTAAAGGGATCATTTGATGTTGCTAAAAATAACATTATTGCATATAGATGCGCATTGATTTTTACAAAGCGCATCGTTCTGAAAAGCGAGGTGTATGCTGATTGGCCAGCTATAGAGTGCATTGTGATTGGCCGAATGCCTCAAGTGTGTGACAGAAAAGTTATGCCCCTTAACACTGTGATGCCCGATGAGACAAAACCAATAAAACCCATTACAAACAAGGCATGGGGACATAATGGGGACATAATTATTGTAATGACTTGTAATGTCTTTTTACGCATTGTGCATCACACTGCGTAAACATAAAACCATATCTGCATTTGTGATTGGAGAAACAACAAACAACAAGCTCTAATATTTACTCTACACTGTTTAAAACTTGCATTTGAATCATCAGTGGCAATTCCTTTAAATATGAAAACGTACTTACAGACTGTGTGTCAGTAGTTCCAGACTGTCCTTGCAAAGTTGGAATCCACTTTATAGAAACAGACACCGGCATTGTAGGCTACTCTCACAGGAAACAGTCCTTGTCCTCCGCAAAATGTGCTGCACACATCTGAATATTTGGGTTGAACTGTTCTGTAAATACAACTTAACCACTCATTTCTAGTTGTGTCCTCTTTTAGAAGGCCAAACAAAGTAGCTTTGCTTTTACAACGAAACACACAGCATCCTCACAACATGGCGCCGGTGGCAACAGCGAGAATAAGTTGTGCCTTCTTTCTTTGCATTTTCTTTGAATTTGAGACGTTAGTCTTTGCAGCTCTACATATCTTCTTTATGCACCAAGAGCTTGTAACACTCCATAGAGAAAGGACAAATTTAAATTGCATCATATGACCCCTTTAAGCCTCCAAATCGATCATTTGATGGGTTGAAAAAAATTGTCTATGCATAATGATTAGTCTATTTGATGCTTTTAGGCTCAAAGACCCATATTGGTCTTCATGAGTTTCTTCAGAAGTCCAATTCGGAAGTAAATCTGCAAGTGATGCCATTGGCTCCTTATGTCAAACAGCTGTTCGGCTGCATCACAGATATGCTTGAGAAGCTTCCGTCAATGACACGTTTAAAGACCAAAGAGACATTCACATGTGACTCACATCACCCACAATGGCTCTCAAACAATCTGGGATCAGATCCAAATACATTGAACGATCATTTCTGTTGACTGCAATCCAACTCTCCACTGTTTTCTGGTAGAAAAGCATGGAACAATTATTCTGTGGGTTTGGATTGACATGAGAGAGAGTAAATGAGATTAATTAATGTATAATGAGAGAACTAATCAATTAAGTACTACTCACAAAGATGTCACCTGCAAACCAAGCAGGTCAGCATGCCGAATTCACAAGACCAACTTTAACATCAGCCACATTTTCAGAGGGAACTCACACAAAACTCCCAACGAAATAAATGGATTTTGCCTTTGAAACTTCACAGAGCAACATTAAATGGGACTGCACATAAGAACAACTGTAAATGGCTTTGGTTTTCAAGGAATTGTTCACCCAAAAATTAACATTTTGTCATCATTTACTCACAATCAATCACCTTTATTTATATAGTGCTTTAAACAAAATACATTTCGTCAAAGCACTGAACAACATTCATTTGGAAAACAGTGTCTCAATAATGCAAAAGGATAGTGATGTCATCTCTGTTCAGTTAAATAGTGTCTGTGCATTTATGTGCAATCAAGTCAATGATAAATACCCTCATGTCATTCCAAACCTGTATAAGTATCTTTCTTATGTTGAACAAAATAATACATTTTGAAAAACCAAACAGTTGACCTCCATGGTAGGGAAAGAAACACAATGGAAGTCAATGGGGGGCCATCAACTGTTTGATTACCAGCATTCTTCAAAATATCTTCTCTTATGATCAACATAAGAAACTTATACAGGTTTGGAATGACATGAGGGCGAGTAAATGACAAAATGTTCATTTTTAGGTGAACTATCCCTTTAAGGCCCAGATACTTTATTAACGGTGTTCTGCTCTGTCTTGCAAAGTACTCAATTGACAGCGATTGTGGATGAACGCTTTCATAATGTGCACTACCCAGTGGACTCGCTCATACATGCTCAGAAAAAATGAGCTTGGATGTCACATGTAACGAAATGTGCCGATTAAAAAAATAGTCCTTGAGACTCAGTGGAATGTATAGTTTGGGCTTTAGTTTCTTGTACAAGATAGGAAAAAATGTTTTGCAGTGTTACATTCTCACCTGAGATCCATTTCAGACAGATTCCTCAAACAAATAGCGGTTTTCAAGCAGACGAGAACACGAAGGCTTTATGCTTCCTTTATTGATCAAGAATAAATGAAGTCACCTTTAAAAGTTGTCAAACCAATAACATTAAAACCACCCACTCCAAACAAATCTGCAGTAGGCAAAGACATTATACGAATCCCTTTTACAGGCAATCGTGAAACATGAATACATTTGTGACATAAGTGCAGTGACTACAAAACGGTACAAGCAACAGAGACAAACTATTATTAGTAGACAATCACAAAGAGGAAAAATACAATATTTACACATAAATATAGACAGAAGGAAAGATTTACATATAGAAGTGATTCTGGAGAATAAATATGGCAGGCTTACCGCAATAACTCTCTTTAGACTTGTAGAAACCAATACCCTAAATCAACAATAAAAATCACTTCTAAAAGTATGCAAAAACATAAGGCCGCTTGTTTAAACCAGACCTTACTGTGGCAGCTTTTTGCATTTCCATTTAAATGCAACAGCTAGATGTGTATAGCTTTATAAAAGCTGAAAACTAGATTAGTTTAGATTAGGGCCTACCTTGTAAAACATTAAGAAATACTTTCAGTGGTTAATAACTGTGTGAAAACTCTACCCATCTAATAAACATCAGAACATGTCAGTCAGAAATGTCTCTTTTATGTTAATTAAATTGGACATCGACATCAACACAAGCCATCCTTCATTTGGTGGGTTCTGGACCTGTAAATTAAACCCAGATGGGGGGCTTGGGCTGTAGGCGTCAGCCGGACGTGGTACCGTAGTGTGGAAATTAATTGCAACACTGGATGCAAAGTTCAGTACAGGTGAGTTGTGGACCGGCTGAAGGTATGATATTTCCTCTCAAAGGCAGAGGACAGGTTGATCATGGATGGCGAATGAACAGCCTGGAAAAAGAAATTGTAATATAGCGATGAAAAGAGAGTTTTAGGGTTATTCCAGGTTATTTCTATTCCAGTCTGTAATTAGTTTAAGACTCAAGAGTGCTGAATTGTAAATTGTGGATGTGTTAACCTTTGGTGCATTTTCATACCCAGAAGACCTTGTTAAAGATTCAATGCAGAGACGAAGTGTTGGTTAAAGCTGTAATGCACTTAGGAATAATAGTTTTTACAAACTATTCATACTGCAGTCTAGAAGTTGGTGGTGTGAGCTTAATTTTATTTTATTAATCATGGTGAGTGATTTTATAACATAAATTATACCATGATATAATTAAAATAGTTGTTACATTAAATACCCAAATGCTAATGCCTATATTCTTTATTCCAGCAAAAATAAAATAAAAATGTAATAAATGTTTTAAAGCTTGGATGCAATTTTAAATGCTTGTAAGAAATTAAAAACAATGTCACATTATGTAACATGAATTAAAAAACAACTAATAACAGTAAAACTAAAATTATAAAAACTGATCAATCCAACCCTAAATTCTGATTATTTGAGCGCAACAAGGTTTTGTAAAAGCAACCAAGAGTTGAACAAGATGAACTGAATTTATATTGAATTTGCACATGAACTGAACATTTCTACCAATCACATGGAATTTATGTTACTTTATTTTTTAATCATCTTCTAGAGCAAAACATACTTTAAAGTGAATAAATTACAAAATATGTAATAAAACTAAAGTTAGTGTCATTTATATTGCTATGCAATGTTTTGCAATATGTTGGCAATAAACAGTTCTCACAAAAACATGGGGCAAATCTTTGAAAAAAAAAAAAAAAATTACCTATGAATACATTAACCTATGATTATACATGCATATATAACCTGTCAACCTTTCGGAATAATTAATTTTATATATTTTTAGATGTACATTTTTTATATATAATTTGCATAAACATTCTACATTGTAAGCGCATTAATATCCATTACTTTTTTTACATTTCCAACCACAGTTTACTATGATGTGCCATTTACATCTAGTCTTCATTATCAAAATCTTTTTCCAACCAACATTTTATCAGTAAATTTGTTAAAGAGAATATATTTAGTGTCTACATAACTACAGCTCATCTTCATGGGTTTAGGGGTAGGAACTAATCAATAAACAGCGTTGAGATTTTCTGTCTTTTGACCAAAAGCCAGTGTTGGGCCTTTATTTCAATGCAAGCGTTCTCGCAGAACCCTGAGGTTTCACAGGTTTTTGTGATAGTTTATTCAAAAGGGGCGAGTAGAGGCAAGGAGAGAAATCCATGTTAATGATATTGACTTTACAAGCTCGCTGTGGTAAGAATGCACACGGTTGACCCTTGTTAAGCGTTCACCATTCAGAACCGAAAGCGTTACCCAAAGGAGTGTGTTAACCTCCATGCAGAGAATAATACTGTATTCTTCCCTTTTAAACAAAGATGTGAGGGTGAAAAGGTGGTTAGCAAACCACAAACCCAATTTCTTTTGTTTTACCCTTACTCACAGATGTAACAAGCACCAGGCTGCTTTCAAACATGCACACCAATAATCCTATTACTTAGCATTGCTTAATAAGAGTTAAGGTGGCCTTGCACTGCCATTGGAGGCCTCGAGATCAATAAAAGGCGGCCAATTGCAATGAGGAGGAAAAAAGCAGTATGATGAATTGCCTCGAGTGTGCTAAACGAAACATTAAAACACGACGAAACACACAGGCTCCATAATACGGATGATAGTTAATGGGATCAAATTAGAAATAGGAGCCAATTTACGGCTGTCACGCCCATAGATCATGCCAGTACCACAGTAAAAATATGAGATTTATGAAGAAAAGAAAAATAAATTCACATCATACGTCACAGTAACAATTTTGTCTTTATATAAGAACCATCATTATACTGAGAACTATAGAAAAATCATCACCGATCTCATATTTCACCCAACATAAATGATCTGATGTCAGTGTTAAAAGGGATGCTTCACCAAAAATAAGAATAATTGTGTCGGTCATATTATGTCACATTTTTTTGTTAAAGCAAATTGAAAAATATAGTTTTTATGCAATGGAAATCTGGTTTTTATCAGAATAAGTAGGATGACATTGGCCTTTTTTTTTTTTTTTTACACCTGTAAAGCATGAATTATCTTTTTTCTTTTTTTTTTATATAGATCGAAAAAAGACAAATTTTGAATGGAAAGTAGTATGATAAAAAATACTTAATTTGAACTGGACGGTTTCATAATGACTTATGCTACAGTTAAAATGAAGTAATATAATAGTTCTGAGCAAGAAACAGACAAAAAGTTAAGCCATCTTTACATTTTTTCCTCTGCTGTCTGAATGCCAGAGTTGATGTTAACTAAAACTATTAGAAATTGATTTAATTCATTTAAACAAAGCTGAAATTTAATCAAATTTAATTCTTTAATGAAAAGTAAAAAAAAATTCAGTTATCAATTCTCATTATTAACTACTTGCTTATTAGTATGACCATATTCTACATCCCTAATCCCACCCAATATCTAAACAACTACCTTAATTATTAATATGCAGCAAATTAAGAGTTTATCGCTTCAAAGGTCATAGTTAATGGTATGTTAATATAAGTTAAAATACTTAAAATTAAAATAAAAAATAGCTAAATAGAAACGATTAAAAAGAAAACCACACAGATAAAATGTAAACTAAAAACTCATTCATAATACTAATAAAACGTATAATTTTACACAAACAATTGTAAAATAAAGCACATTCAGTCACAGCGTAGAAAGTGCGAATATGCAAAATTTCAATGAGATTATAGCGGTGTATATATTGGGTGAGGATAGGTTGTCATTTTCATTTCAGTTACTATTATGGAGCTTTATTTGTCATTTGATGGATCCCCATTCACATTGGGAAAAATACTGTATTACTAGTACACTTTTTCAACTTCCTTACCCTCATGCTGACCTCTCTAAGAATGACTGAGTAAATGACTTTCTTTTCATTTTTAAGTGAATTCTCCCTTTCGAACCAGTCCTCAGATTATCTATAAATGAGTGCCACCATAGCCCATCCGTGCGGTAGTGAATTAGTGTCAACACCATCCCCAGATGTGAGTTAGTAAGTCACAGTTAGTCAAGAGACAGAACTGCTGTGCTCACATTTAAGAGTCCTACAGGAGGGTCTCCTGCCGCGGGGACCCAGGGAACCTGCGCTGCGGCTCGGGGGGCGCCAGCAGCTCTCGGCACAGAGCTACGGGCTGGGCCGCTGGGAGGGACAGGATGGATGGTCTGAGCTGGGTTTTGGGAGCCGCGGGTTCATCAGCCCTCTCTGGACTGCACGGAGTGCGGACACACACCGGGACCCTGGGCCGCGGGGCATGGTCCAGAGAGTTCGACCGCTGAACCACTGCGCTTTTAATAGAGCCCGTCAGACTGAACGTAGAGGCAGAACGAGACATCTACACTCACACGGAGGGAAGAGAAAAAGAGAGAGCGTATTAACCTCATCTTGCACCGCCTCTACCTCCCACGCCCTCAGAATCATTCACTTTAAAATTGAAAGAGGAAGTGACAAATTTGAGCGAGATCTCAGGATTTTTCAAATATTTAGAAGTGCATGAATCACCTTAAAGAGAAAGGTAAAAATATCCTTTTTTAAACAGAGCACAGAGCACAAGACCCCTGATGCTGCAGGAAAGAAAAGCATGAGTTTAGGACCAAGGCAAACTGTGAGTCCTCTGAGAGGGAGATGCAAGCCAGCTGATTTTGCAAGTAATACTCCAAAAGGTAGAAAATAAGATTAAATGTGCATTTTGACTGTATGAGAGATCTGAATTCATGCAAATGCCAGTTTAGACCAAGTGTGATGTGAGTGAATGACAGAAGTACATATTTAAACAATTTGTGAGACAAAATTATTCTTTACAATTCAATGAATACAGTCATCGTTCTATGGGGCGGGTGGGGGTATAAAAGATGGATCATTGTAGTTTAATATTTTGTGGCTAACACCAAAAGTTACATTTTCCACAAAAAAAAAAAGGTTTTCAGTGGAAACAATGCACCTAAATGTTCATACTCTTACGGTTTTTACTGTATTTTTAAATCAATTAAATGCAGCCTTGCTTAAAATCAAAAAGTAAATGTTACTTATCCCAAACCTTTGAATGGTATTACACCATTTCTTTCAGTTGTCAATACCAGTCACGTTTCAGTACCATTTGTTATTTTGTACGAGTTCATATTTTCTAAATATTCCACATTACTTATTTTTTATTCATATTTAATTGTATACATAAATTAAAATCAAACAGCTATATATATATATATATATATATATATATATATATATATGACCAAAATAGCAATACTGTATTTTACTAAAAACATTAAATATAAAAAGATGGTGTCCAATCACAGCCATGCTGCTATTCAGAACAGCACTCTTGCTCATGTAACACTTCTAGAAAAAGTTGATTGAAAATGGCCACTCTGCTCCACGCCAGCAGAAATACACACACCAAAAAAAGAGAAATTAAAACCTCACCCTCATGTCACTTGTAAAGCTGTCAAACTCAGACTTCTTCAGTTTATTCAAAGAGTGTATTGCACCCTGAAGGAGCACACAGACACATCCCGTATCATTGTGTGGTGAAAATGTGTGTGTAGACTCACAGCCAGTGTGGAGCTGCTGGACATTCGGCCCATGTGATCGCCATCTGGGCCAGGACTCTTGTCATCTGGGGTCCCATTGGCTAAAAAGGCCCTCTGGAGAACACGCTTGGGGGTTTTAGTGAAAGAAAATGCTCTTGTGACCTAAAACACAAATGTACACAATTTGCCTGCGTTTTCTACTTTATGATGTCATTTTCAAAAAAGTGTCCTGAACGTTGACATCAAGACCAAATCAATACTTTCAAGTTCCTCTCTCTACCTTCTTTGATGTTTTTTTGAAGGCCCTGGACGCTCGGCTGAGCGTGCTGTCCATGTCCTTTGTGTTCACTTGGACGGAGTCAGGATCGGCGCTCTGAATGAGATCTTCCTGTTTAAAACACGGGGAAATTAAATAAATACACAGCGATACTTCTGGCCTGTCAAAATGCACAGAGAAGCGTCACTGTTCAGCCTTCCAAACAGCTGGGGCTTCTTGATATTCACAGGAGCAGAGAGCGAGTGCAGATACATTTCACGCCGGTGACGTGTGGGTAGGTTGCCACCTTATGGCCGCTGGGAAAACCGCAGGTCAGGCCGAAATGCATTTAGCCACAGGGTTTGGTCTGGATGTTTGATTATAAAGGGAAATACATGCATCTGTCTGCCAGCGCCAATTACATGTGCTGTTTCAGAAGGCCTGGCGGGAACTGCGGTTCTGCAGCATGAAGATAAAGATGTCTACCTCTTAAGTGTAAAGTTCAAGTACAATTCCACTCTTAATTACATTAATCTGCCTCCCAGTTTAACCACACAGGAGCATCTAATAGGATTAGCAAACACCAAAAGGCCCACACGAACCTCTTAATTTATAGCCACAATAAAAAGAAAGCAGAGCTAATGAAATAAATAATTGAGTTCTGTTCCAGACCTGAGGGGGATGATCTGAGGAGGAAGTGGCTATGTTTTTATGTGTGTGTGTGTGTGTGTCCGCTCACCGCATCAGCTCGGCAAATCGTGTTGGCCACTTGACGACAGAGAGTTTTGAGCCAGGCAGATTTGAGCGTGTCTTCGGCCGTCAGCTGGAAACTGAACAACAGGTTCTCCTGTTCTGTAGGAGGACGTACCACCAGGGCAAAAGCGTTCTGACACTCTGAAAGAGAGAGAGATAAACATGTGAGGTGTGAGGTCAGGGATGTGACCTGAAACTAAGGCCTAAATCTAAGTCCAAAGGCAAAAAATAAAAATAAACTGGTGGAGTTTGTAATATACAGTCAACTGGCCACTCATAAAATTATGCTCTACATGACCTTACCGTTTCAAATCCATGTTTTGTTATCGTCCTCTCATGGATTATTTTCTGATAATGACCAGCTGGCTATACATTAACACTTACATTTGGTTTGTGCAGAAACGGTAATCAAATTAAATGAAATGTCTTCGTAAAGAATATAAAACAAACATAAAAATGCCTATTTATGGTTAAACTTTTTTTGGTTAGAATTTATAGAAGAAAAAAAAAGTTAAAAAATGTTATGTAATACCATCCACCAATCCTATATAAAGTAAAACTGTATTAATATTTACTTATACAAATGTTGATTGGTTCAACATTCACGGGTTGTCTTGAATGTGTCGTGTTTCCAAGTGAAACAATATTCAATAGGAAACAATGTAGGGCAGGAGTTCGTTCCATCCACATTTGATCATATTTAAGTGCACTACAGGGAAATTAGTTGATTTGAAACATGAAATGGGTTCCAGTGCAAGGAGCTGCACAGATCTGAATCCGAGATAAATTTCCAGGCTTCGGAATGTGATCTTCATCAAAAATGTGCTATTATAGCTTGAAAAATTATTGCCTTCCTGTGTCTTTAGCTCATCAAAATCCAGTAAAGCAGGTCTGAGTGCTATATTAAATATGCACAATGATTCTGCGGACAATATAAAATCATTCTGTGAATATTGCTAGCTAAGATATTATGGGCTTTTACGTGGCCATTGAATTTAGAAGACTAAGGAATCAGATTGGTTTTGTGATTCTTTCATTATCTTATTTGGCGTGAAAGTGGAAAGCCAGACGATTTAATAGCATATCTGCTCAAGACAATAACAAAAACCCTGCTGGACCTGTAAGTTTCATTCATTTCTGTGAATCGATTTCAAAGAGTCAAATCAAAAGTCTTGTTCAATGATATGTTTCCATTTTCATTCAAAATTCATTTTGTATGCTTTAATAAAACTACATAAAGGTAAATATTGCAGTTTATAATTATAGATTGCAACATGACGTGTAAAAATGTAATGCGATTTTTAAGACTTGTTGTCATTTTTAAGCTGTTTAAACAAAAATACAATTCCTAAACTAGACTGAAAAGGCTTGAAAATTAAATGTAAAAAAAAAAAAGTAGCTCTTCAATTTACAGTAAAAAGCTGTATTTTTCATTAACAGATATAATGTTGAAATAAAAACCTACTGAAATAATCCGTTTTGTGCCTTTATAATTACTGACAGCTACCAAAACGCAGATGGAAATGAGAAAACCACATGAAGAATCAGAGCTATAATAATATTATTAGTGCACAGGGTGCACAAGTGTCATGCATAACAATTCACAACACCATAATTATAACACACAATGCTAAAATCATGTAATAAATATTAATTTTAACAACAGATGTAACAAATGCACAAAACGGACTAAAAAAAGAAATTGGGTTATTCCAATGAAAAACCATCCAATGCTTTTTCAAAGGAATTCTGGTAATGCCAATTACATTTTTGTTCCCCCACTGTAAATAATAAAATTACTTCTTATGTTTCAATTATAAATATTGCAAATGTAACAATATTTTATTAAATTATTGTTGCCGCTCCCAAATATGGTAAGGAGCATAACATTTCCGTCACACGCTTGAGGTATTCAGCCAATCACAACACATTGGATAGCTGGCCAATCAGAGCTCACCGCACTTTTCAGAACGATGAGCTTCTTAAATAATTTCAGAAAGGCAGGGCAGAGAGGAGCAACAATAGTATACTGTATGTGGAAAATAATGTGTTTTTATAACCTTACACCATGTAAGCACATTGCAGTTCACAAAAAATACAAAATGTTATTTTTAGCGTCGTCATATGACCTCTTTAACCAATTAACAGGTTTTTACCATGGCATTTTTACAGTCTTTTACCTTTAAAATAGTGTTAGAACTTACTTACTGCGTATCCTGGCCAGCTCTACAGTGAAGTGACACACTTTATACATAAACAGACTTCACCTCCCTCTCCAGGGTACTAATTCAGAACACAAAACTAAAATATGCACGAGTGCACTTGGTGGGATGCAGTAAGCCATGTGGTCCACTCACCTTCTGTGTCTTGGATGTCAAGGACTCTTCTGATCTGGGACAGAGGCATCAAGGCTATGTGTTTGAGATGGGCGGGCGGCCGTGTCTGACCCAGCGGACTCCGGAACGTGGTTATCACCTTGTGTCTCTTCCTTGCGATCTGTATATGAAGCCGAAGAAGGAAAAAGCACACACACATTAAACACTTAATACATGTAGCTTTCTTCATAATGCAGGAACGTAAATGTTCTCTCCTGTACTCTGGTGGAGCAGTGGGGAGACCTTCAGGTGCTTTAGTGGAGCCAAAATATGTAATGCATATTGAGGTGACATATGCATGCAGAGGATTTCCTAAAATTAATAATTGATCACTCTGAGTCTTCTCTTCTCCCTTTTCTCATTACCAGGCCAGAACCAGCATTGGGCAAAGACGACCACAGCCACGTGCCGGCACATTCTAGCAACCTCCAAAGTGCTTAAACGCATCCCCTCTCTAATTAGGGAACAGGCCAGAGAGTTGAGTCAGCAAGCACAGATTGCACACGCATAAATTATTCACTTCTTTTTCCTTCAACGGTACCACTTGCCTATTAACTGAACAAACAATTGTTGAGGTTGCCAAAAATTTGGAGAAGACGACAAAAGCAAAATTTAAAAAAAGAGATGTCCACTCAGGTCTATGACAAAGGGTAAAAAAATAAATAAAACACACTAAAACTTTGAAATCTAATTTAAATACATTAGCTAGTTTCTCAGACAGGAGATATTTAAAAATGTTCATAGATTTACCAAAGTCATAACATTTTCCTGACATGTTGCATACTCACAAACATTAAAGTATTTTACAAATATTAATACTTTAATCATTAATTTTCTTGGGGTTATACTTGGTGCAGACCTGCCAACATCGGAAATTAGTTTTGAGTACCATCAGTGTGGTGAGCGTGGCAGGCGGGTGGTGGTTTGGTGGGGTGGAGTGGGGGTAAACAATTTACTGTTTTTTATGCTATATATATATATATAAAAAAACAAACAAAAAAAACTCAAGTACACTTCTGTATATGGCTGGGCGAAATTGAGCAAAAATGAATATCTCTGTATTTTTGGGCTGATTTGTGGTATACGGTAGCCTACTGTATAGGGCTGAACTATATATCGTTATCGTATCTATATCTAGATATGAACTTTCAAGATATTAATATCGAAAAAAGCAACGATATAGATTTCCCCTCTCCGCGCTCGCCCTGCATACAACTCTGGCAGTCACAACAAACATCAGTTTTACGAGTGCCCTTGAATGCACCGCTAAAGCCAGCGCGCCCACACTACCAGGGAAGTGGGAACTATATTGTGAGAGGGGGGCGGCGTTTCCATGGTGACGCGTCATTGCGAATTATAATGGAAAGGATTATTATTACCTCTTCCATAGACATCAGTGTGTATTTTACAAACTCTAAATGTATTGTTTTTTAGTACTCATCTGGCGTGAATGATTTCAATGTTAGTCAATGTAAAGACGCGTTTACGCGCGTCTGGAAGTCACGCGGCGCAGTAGACGAGTTATGAGTTATGAAAAGGACAATTGCAAGCTGAGAGCAACCGGCTTTTGTGGTGGAAATTGGCAGTAATACCCCCACCTTGCGCAGCTGAGTGTCCCTGGGACATCAGTGCAGTCGGAGCGCATATTCTCGACATACAGTGAATAAAAAACGCTCTGCTCTGGACCCCGAAAATGTTGACTTGTTTTCCTGTCCAATAAATTTTTAATGGCCTTATTTTGCGCCTTTTTGAGCATTACAATATGCCTGCCTAGTGTCGGTTACGTTCAATAAAAAACACACATTCTCAAGTCCATTTAAAGTTTCGTTTTTTTAACAGTTTTTTCTAAATGGATTGAATCCTTATTAAAAATAATCTTGGAGATTTTTGAATTGCCTAAATCATAAATGCAGCCTGGTTGAAGCCTGCAGTGATGTTTTTCTTTTGTTATGGCAGCCGTCCCCTCTGCATATATATTTCTTCGAGAATGTTGCACTCATGACAATTAATAAGAAATATTGCTGACTTGTGCATTTCCAGCGCTCTCTTTACGTTCGTCCGTTATTTGACGTTGAAAAAGGAAACTTTTTTTCTTTTTTTTTTGACATGGAAAATCGATTTTACAATCGATTCAATGAACACTTATGTCTTAAAAATCGAAAACGATTTTTTCACAAAAGTGACAGCACTAGCTCTGAGCGCGCTTGTCTTTGGCCGTCCCCCCAGCCCCCCCTGTTCCAACGTCTATGCACACTGTACAGAGACAGCGGATAAATTAGAAAGAAATAAATAAGTGTGTGAGATAATGCGGCCGGTGGCAGTGCAGAATCTGACTTGGTGCCAAAACATAAATCATCTTCCATAATTTGGAAGTGTTTTGGATTCAGAAAAGACGATGTAAACCAGAGTGACATGTTGTGCAGGTCGTGCTTAGCAAAAGAACACGTAGTCATATCGTATCGATATCTGGCATGAAAATCAAGATATGAAATTTTGTCCATATCGTTCAGCCCTACTACTGTATATATCTTGGTATTTTGTATTTGGAGTAAACAAAGTGAATGCAAGCATGTAGGCATACAGTATATTATGTGCAAAATCAAATTACTTTTGATATATATTTTTTTTGTTTTTATATTGCAAAGCAGAAGTTAAAAGTTACTAAACTAAAAATTAAAGTAATAAAAAGCACAGACTAATTGAGTAAAAACGCTATTTTGATTACCCCATTACACTTTACGGTAAGTGATATCATACAAATACACTTACTTGTAGGGTTAAAATTCTAAATATGTCACATTTATTGTCCGACTACAAATATTTCAGAAAGAATATTTATTTATATATTTATAAATAAATATTGTAGTCAGAGTTACTGCGCTCCCATTTCATTGAGCTGTCTTTTTGGCGCTCTCGTTCTAAATGAAGTCTGTGTAGTTTAGCTGAGAAACACTAAAGCAAGAACTCATGCACTTCTGACAGCAAAATGGAAATATTTCCATGGCTTTTTTAACATTTACACATGGAGAAAATACCTGTAAAATGCAAGTTACACATTAAGGAAAACCGCACATCTCAAACACATTAAACAGTGTGCTCTGTCAGCCTTACATGGTGTTTGGGTTTTATTTATTTTTTTTATAGAAAATACTTTACGTTGGAGGAATAGGCAAAATATTAAAAAGGTGCAGGACTAAAACAAAAAACGTAACATAACCTAGATCATTTTAAATAGCCAAAAAGTATTTTAATGAAAGAAAACATGATTATCACTGATGGGGTGTATTCAAATAGCTGTCAATTAATTATTTTTTTTATTAAAATGTAAACTGAAATGACTGGAAAGATCCAGATACATAAACAAAAATAAATGCTAAATGTCAATTAATAGCTCCAAAAAACCAACTGTGCATAGCTCCAAAGTGCAGTTAATCTGATACTTGACATTCACTTAAATGAAATCAATTTAATCATTTATTCAAATGCAATGTGGGTGTAATAATAACAATATGGAGAAACTCTAGCTAGCTCATAAGGCTCATAATACCTCATAAGGCTTTCATTAATCTAACACCATAAACAAGACCAGAAATCAAGATTAATGTCTTTCATATAGCGGCACTGCTTTGGGGAACCTGATGGAGCATTTGCATTATGAAGAAGTGATGGTTTGAGGGTTATGGTGCTGTGACAAAGAAAGACTGAGCTTTACCTCCAAACAGTCATTGAACAGAAAGAGTGTGACATGTTCTCCCCGATCGCAGGGTTTGTCTCCCAGAGCAATGGTTTCCACCCTGTGAACCAGACTCCGGTGTGACGACAACAGATTGGCCTGCAGGCGCACACAAACATACAAAAATAAATAAATAAGTTTCCATCCTGCAAAACATTTGCAAGCTTTTCAGCAAATGAATTAATTATAAGTGACTGGTGTGCAGAAGTTTGTTCTACCAAACACTACGGCCGATAAACACGCTGCATTTCCTGTCCCTGAGCCTGCAGGTTCCTCAGAGTGCTGTTCCTGGATCAGACTCCATTGTGTCCATGCAGCTTCAGTTCCCATGAGCTACAAAAGCCAAACTGATCCAGGAAAAGCACTCCCAACTGCGTGCTCTTATTGGTTTGGCAGCCCTGTCTCTAGACGCAGCTGTTCTCCGACAGGAGACAACATGAGCTGACTCACTCGGATCCATTTAGTATTGAGAGAAAGTTTCAGACAGCACGTCTGCATCTCTCATTGCAGAGAAAAGAGGAACTGCAGCCAACGATACAGTCACACTTTACCATTTACTGTGAAAAAGCCACATTTGTAGCATTTAGACAAGGTTTCTAGCAGCAAAAACCGTCAAGTTAGTTTTATATGACTATTTAAAAACCGTCTGTTTCTGCTACTGTAGCTTTAAATTTGAAATATACCTTTAAACAGACTTTGATCTCTCTCCTATGATTGGTTTCAAAATGTTGAATAATAAATGGGTATCAGGGTGAAAATGGACCGTGATGCGTTATGGTTCTGACTATGATGATTTGTGAATGACCCGTTTTCATGGTCGGGCTGGACTGGCGAGGGAGATTTGCTTGGTGAATGTTGAAGCATGCTTACATCATACTATTTAAAAAGGGCACGAAAAATTCCATTGGTCATAATATAGTCACTTCAGATCTTTTGGTTGAGGCGTAGAAATGATGTGAGGTTATTTGAGAGCTGTGACGACTTTCAGAATATAACGTCTTTTATTGCAATTTGTTGGCTCAAAGACTTGGAAGATTGCACGGCTTGTGTAAAGGCAAGTAAATGACAGAACTGGGTGAAGGATTTCTTTGAACTCGACTGAGATGTGTGTAAATGCAAGACATTTCTAGAGAAGTGAAGACTAATTACTCACAGGGCAGCCGTCCACCTCATAAACAACATCAAAAATCTGCTTCTGTCCCTCGGTCTTCCTTTTATCTTCATTTATGTGGCTGTGAAAATTAAAAGAGAGCGGAACTTAAAGAAATCTTTGTATTAACGTCAGTTTTAGCACTATGAAGCTCTTTCAGCTAAAACGGAAAATACATTTTCGGCCGAATCTTTTATTTTAAGGAAAACTTACGTCATCACTTCTTTGAGAGACTCGATGGCCTTTTCCAGGGTCACTTTATCAGGGTTGTCATCTGATGTGTGTTTCTTTATATCTATAAAGAACAAAATTCACTGTAATCGGGTTCTTTCATCAGCATACAGAGGTGAAGTATAACAAACCTTTTTTAACGTAATGGGAAAACATTCATTTTTAAAACCGAATCGAAAAAAACTCCAAAGTATCTCTTTTCAACTACTGAAATAATCTGGATTCAGACAGATTTACTGAATTAGAAACAGCTCCAAGCTGTTTTATGTGAATTACCATTCAACAGGAGGGCAACACTCGGCAGTCTCTGCACAGGACGAATCAAAAGCTCAACAAGAGTCTGACGGCCACACTCAGGTTTAGACTGATTAATCTGGTTAACAAAATGAAAAAAAAAGATGTGAATAAACGGCATTCACAAAAAAATGCCCATACAAACCCACTCAAATACAGAGCAGAGACTTTTTCGTTTACGGTTAGCTCAAAAAAAAGGTCAAGCTTCCATTAATTTGGTTATTTCTGGCCAATATATCAGTTTCTATATAAAACTGAAGCCTTTATGCACACTAAAAGGAGAAGATGGTACCTTGAGGAAGGCATGAAACCTCGGCTTCTGTCTCTCGCATCTGACTATAGTCTCTTTGCTCATCTCAAAGAAGTTGACAAACGGCGGGTAGGCCTTCACCAGCTCTCTAGACTGAAAGAGAATTTGAAAAAATAAAGAGCGATCACAAAAGCTGCCGCTCAGTCTCTGACGGCGCTGCGAGCTTCACGCCGGAGGAGGTCGAGTTCAAAGCGTCATCACACTCACATATTTCAGGATAATGTCTCCTACGCTTCTCTCTTCAGACCAGTTCATCACCAACTCCTCGAGATCCGCCTGTCGAAGCACATTCATCAGCCAACGCTGCCTTTACTCAGCGTTTCGGAAAGATTATTGCCTACCTTTATTCTCATGTGCACTTCGTAGATGTCTGGAATACTGCCGAAGATGGTCTTGATCTCTTCCTGAGCTAGAATGGGGCCGCCCACCTGCCCCTCTTTATCCAGGGGGTATTTGAAGAGCTGGGGGGTGATGAACAAAGGAAATTAGATCACTAAGCAAGAATGGAGCCAGAGACTCTGTCCAGTGGTGCAGGACTCGACAGCAGAGGTCTGCATTCCTGCGGGATCACTAAAGGACCTGATTAGATTTGTTGCGGTGCAGGATTAAACCTCTGATTTGTAGGCATGAGAGGGTGCTACTTCCAAGAGATATCAGCCAAAGCAGACAGTTTGATAGTAGAGTGGAATGGTAGTTTTTAGTATTTTTATGGAATGGTTGTTTTTAAGTATTATATCACCTTTAGAAACTACCCACAAAAGCTGGGACTGGTACGATTTTTTTTATGTTTTTGAAAGAGGTCTCTTATGTTTACCAAGGCTGCATTTATTTGATCAAAAATAATCAAAACCGTAATATTGTGATTTTTTTATATGATCTATTTAAATTTATATATACACTTAAAAATGCCATTTATTCCTGGGATGAAAAAAGTTTAATTTATCCAATCAAAGCAGCCATTTGTCCAATATTTAGTATGATGCATCCTTAAAATTATTCTAATATGATTCTAATTATCCCTTATGAAACTGTAACAATGTTTATTTGAATTTTGTGTGTGTGTGTATGTGTGTATATGTGTATATGTGTATATGTGTATATATATATATATATATATATATATATATATATATATATATATATATATATATATATATATATATATATATATATATATATATACACACACACACACACAGTGGGTCCTCTGCTGAAGAAATTAAGGGTCTGTCATTTTTATTGTAGGTTTATTTTAACGTATAAAGACAGAATACCATCCAGAAATTTATTTGCATTTCAGTGATTAAAAAGTATTTGATCCCCTACCAACCAGTAAGAATTCTGGCTCCCACAGACTGGTTATGTGCCCATCTAGAACACATTAGTCTTGCCACTATTTATTTATTTATTTATTTTTTTTAGTTTAATAATCTAAACTGTTGAGAACATTCAAAACGCAAACAAAGTACAGTTCTGCAGGAGTGGAAACTGGGAAAGCCAGTCTCGTACAGACCTCTATTTGACAGCTACTCCATAAACTTAATGAAGATCCAGTGGACCACAATGGAAAGGTCAGGCTATTCAGTATTGCCTGATGATCTGACTGTTCAGTGAAATTTGCTGGGCTCTGATTGCGGGCATATGATGTGGCATTTACTATGCAAGCAGACACAGTAGTATGCGTGTGCGTTCGCATGAGCTCCAAATGTAGGGGTACAAAGCAAAGCTCAAATGTCCATGGCACTGGTGTCCAAATCTAATTCATTTTCCCCCCTACTGGTCAGAGGCACTGGTTCAGTTTGATAAGGCCAGAAGGAGAAAGAGAACACGTAAGACACACACACACACACACACACACAGAACACAAACCTGCAGGACCGTGGCCAGGATATCAACGTAGTTGCTTTCTGTTTGGTAGAGCTCCTTGGAGACCTGCCAGCGCGCTGACTGTTTAGGAAGGGCGGGAGTTGAGCTTTTGGGAAGTTTGGCATTCTCTGAAACGCATAAGCAGAGATGAGCAGCTGTAAATCACACACTGTTACTTCTTATCCTCAGATAGGTTTCATCCCTTTTCTCAAAAAAATCTGCTCGAACATCTGATAGAAAAAAATGAAATTGTAATATAAATCTCATGTGTTAAATTGTGCAAGGTTTCACGAACAAAGTATTGATAGAGGAATATAAAAAGCAATGTTCCATGTTAAAAAAAAATATATTTAAAAAAATGTAATCAATCAATCAGAGCACATGGTAAAGAGTAAAATGCACTGATGGAATCAGTTAATCTTCATTCATTTCTGTTTTAAGACAAAAATCATATGCATGTTTAGTAAAGGTGATTCAATTCAATTAAGCTTTTTTTTTTGTTAATGTGTTTTTGTTAAGTAAATGAACTATTTTCTGTGGTTATTCACATTATTCCATAAATGAAATATAATTTAAAAAATAACTAACTTTTTACATTTAGCCTCTCTTTCTCTGATCTACTCTGTCTGGCACTCCTCCGTCTACCGCTGCTCCTCCTGCGCTTGCGTTCTGAAAGACAGCGGCCTCACTCATCTAAAACACACTCTGACTGGGATCACCCTGGACCTCAGAGATCAACGTCTGGAGAGCTTTGGAACACTCTCACACAATTTTGAATTTTTTTTTTTTTACATTCATCTGCTTGTTTGTCTAACCCATGGAAGTCACGGGGCGTTTTATATTATTTGGTTGCTAGTCACACGTCATATCAGCTCATTCGTTTCACCTCCGCTGGCTTTGCAGGTGTCAGGTGTGTTGGAGATGTCCAGCAGGGAGCCCATGGAGAGGGAGTGTTCAGCCGAGGGTCTTTTGCGCGGTGGGAAGGGAGAAATCTCGGCCTCCTTGGTGAGCTGAGCCAAAGTTTCTCTAAGACGGCGACGTTTCCGGCCACTGTTGGGTGTCGTGATAGACAGCAGAGACACGGCCTTCTTCATCGCAGGACTCTCAGGCTGAGAGGAAGACACAGTGACAACAGATATGAGTGCAGCGCTTTTTATGAAGCGGTTAAATCAATTACATTTCTTTACTAAATCTGATCACAAATTTGGACTGTATTCAGAAGACCAGCTACTGAAAACAAACAAATTATTTTTGGAGTGTGCAAATTATGTAGGAAACTAATCTGATATTAAAACTTTCCTTTTATCTTCGTATTTAATTCTTTAAAACCTTTTACTTGGTTTAAACTTGCAAAATATCTTCTTTCGTGCTCAACAGAAGAAAAACTCACACAGGTTAAGTAAATGACAATATTCATTCCTGGCAGAATGATCCCTTTTACGAAATGCATCATGGGATACTTTTTAAACCATACTTAAAGAATAAGGTCCACTATTTTTTCACTTTTTTAATTAAAACTTAAGTTTTGCATTATTATGCAGAAAAAAAGTTAAATATAATTTGCTTTTTAGTTTACTTCAGCAAACCCAAATGCTGTTTTTTTTGGTTACCTCACCTTTTCATAAGAGTACATGGTTTCCCCAGCACGGGCGTCCATTTGTATACTGCCCCAAAACCACTGCAGAAAGACACAGAATGAGAAATAAATTACATTCATTTAAAACACTTCAGCTGAACCTTTTATTAACGCCTTTAAATAAACACTGATGCATTCATGATCGTAACTCAGCTGACATGTGCCAAAAAAAGACTCCCACTCCTCACAAGCTAACGTACTACAGACAGGAAGCAGTGTAAAATAACAGTGGGTTTTTAAACACTATTATTAAGGACCTGCACAAAGCCCAGTGTGTGTGTGCTTGTGAGACTTTAAGTCAAGTTCATACCTCCTGCTTCACTACATAGAGTCTTTTGGAGGGAGTAAAAGGTAGTTCTTTAATTGAGTTCTCCTCAACTACCAAGTGGGTGCATCCTTCATCACCCACCGCCTGGAACCGTCCACCTGGACAAAACAAACAGTGCACGCTCTTTAAAAAGCAGAAGTCAGGGGTCATTTACTTTAAGAGAGAAGGTCTAACAATAAAATACAGAAGTAGTATATCCTGAGGTCAACATCTCAGATGAATAAAAGTGAAAGGCTTTGCTTAATCGAGAATTATTTCAAAGGATGAAAGTATGTTTGAAAAAAAAGACACTGATAGATTAGAGTTCAATACCATGTTTCTGCGTCCTCTCCTCCATGTTGCTTCTCTCTTCTTCAGAGAAGCCCAGAAAGCTCAGCACGCAATCCTGGAATGGAGGGACTTTAAACACGGTGCGGAATTCCTCGTTTCCTGCATGGAAGTTACTAAAGAAAAATAAAACAAAAAAAATCATCAGACATACCACAAGAGCAATCTTAAAATCTAAAGACGGCTTCATGTTCACAGATGCATTTATACTTTTTATAGCGTAATATTATTATTGTTAATTAGCCAATTTTATTAACAGTTAATATTAGTTTATATCTGCATTCATAATATTAAGATGTGCTGTTTGCAAATTAAATTATTGGATCAATTAAATCATTACTGTTTTTAAGTAAGAACAAATTACTGAAAATACTAATTATGCATAACAATTGTTTTCTCTAATGATGTTAGATGTAGAAACATAACTTTGATGGCTCTAAAAAATTATTTTGTAAAAGTTATGGTGGACCCGCTGGAAAAATGCTTCCCAAACTTTTTGACTCCAGTACCCGCCTTTTCCCAAGACAAGATTGACAATATTAGCACTGCCAATATGTACCTTTAGTACATTTGTTGAAATAAAAATAAACTAAAAAGGGGGGTCCGGTAAATTTTAGACATCTTAAACAATTTTAGTAATTAAACATTTTAAAAATAATTTTATTTTCATTTTGACTTATAGATTCTCCTATGGAAGTCAGGTTTCATTTGAAAAGTCCTGGCAAAAAACCATAACCAAATAGATATCTGGCTTTTTCAGGGTTTCTGCAAGTTTTAAGATTTAAAGAACTTGGTAAAAGCAAGTAAAGAAACTGAAGAAATAAATTAAAGGGAACATTATACGTCATTATGTTCTCTAAATGTGAATGTCTAGGGAGCACACAATGAATTGTATATTAACAACATAAGTTTGAAAATACAACTTCCAATTTCCCCCCTACAGAATAGTGTGCGCTGCTGCAGCATGGACAATGACAGCAGAAACAAGGACAGTACATGATCAATTTTGATTTCAAATTGAATAAATTTGTCTCCATTAAGTCTGGTGAGCGCAGAGGGTGTGAGAATGAAAGAACAATCCCTTCAGTCAACATCCAGCCAACGGTGGCAGGTCATTAATGTGAAAGGTCAGGTTCAGTGTTCAATAGATGTGTAGAAAATGTCACAACCCGTTGGAAGTGGGGAGGCGCGCGCACCAGCAGCTGTTGGACATTACAGCCTCATCATTCACACTGTGAGCGGGATTGACGCAAGAGAGATTTTTATGCCTCACACACACACACACACACACACTCTCTTACATGTCATCTCTGTGCTCCCATGCCTTGTGTATCCACTCAGGGGTGAGGATGGGTGTGCCCATGCAGACTGCCAGCTGAAAGAAAAAAAAGAGAAAAGAAAGCAGTGAATAGCATCTGGAGGGAAGAGATCCTCTCACCAAAGCCTGGTGCATGCATTATGCATGAGACTAATGAATGATTCAGCCCAATTCAGCACACTGTGAGGAGAGATACATGAGAACGGTTTTAATCAAACCCTCTCTAAATAACACAGACACGTCAGCTGCAGACAGCAGACCCTGTTACGGAGAGCACACCTGGGGTTGGAGGAACCACCAGGAAACAGTCATCACTGACTAAAAGACAAAAGACTCTTCAGCTAGACTGATTTTGAAGAATTGATATATTATTAATGAGAAAATGAAGGTCAATCATTTAACCGCTTTCTTCAAACACAAGACTACAAAGGTTTCTGGGATTCGAAAAAGCGAGATGGAATTGACCAAACTCTACTGAAGCGGCCTGGTCGAGGTCTTTTTTAGTATAGGGTTTAATATTTAAAACATACATTCACTTAATTGCATGCCAATATTACAGAAATGTATATAGACTATGTTTTAAGAATTTTTCTATTTCATTAATATATTTGAAAATGTCATTTAATCCTATGACTTTTCAGCATCATTACTCTAGTCTTCAGGGTCACATGATCCTTTAGGAATCGGTTTAATATGCTGCTTTACTACTCGAGAAACATTTATTATTATCTGCGCTGAAAACAGATGTGCTGCTTCATATTTTTGAGCCTTGAACCACGATGCTCGCCATGAACGTTATGAACGCATTTACAGTCACACTTGATCAATTTCATGCATCCTTCCTTGCTGAATAAAAGTTTTAATTTCCAGTAAGATTAATAAATAAATAACCTTACTAACCCCTAAACCTTTAAACAGTACAAGCTCCCATGCTACAAGGACCTCAAACTAAACTCAGGACATCAGAATGATCCATCAAGAGTTCCTTAAACTGCTTTCCATCCACAATATCAAAAACCACATTGGTGTATTGCATGCACATATACTGTCCTTACACTTATGCATATATATTTCGCTCTCCTGTGGAGCACAGAGTGAAGTCTTTAACTCATCTTTTACACTGGTGGATACGGTGGAGTAAATAAGTGATTTGATTTGATATGTGGCAGCATACATTTGTATTTATGCATTTAGCAGACACTTTTATCCAAAGCAACTTACAGTGCATTCAGGCTATACATATATTTTTTAGTTTTATTATCAGTATGCGTGTTCCCTGGGAATTGAACCCATGACCTTTTACGCAATCCACTGAGCCACAGGAACACAGCATATTAAAATACTATATATAGTATATATAGTAAGGATGATATATATATACGTGTGGATGTGGTGGTACATACCCTGTACTTTTCACCATGTGTTGAACGGGCGATGAGGTGTGTGACTTTAGTACTGTCAAAGTCTTTTCGGATGATGCCACCCATGTGATGGACAAGATTTACCAGGGTAACCTAAAGAAAAGCACAGTTAATTAGAGCAAGTAACCTGACATTGATACTATGGGCTGTTTTTGATTCAGACAAGTGGACATGCAGAACTCACCACTTCATCTTTTTTACGAAATCCGGTGAAGCAGAGAGACAAGTTGAGCATGGTCATAGAGTAGAGAGGCCTGGAGGAGAACGGCAGAGGCTACGGACGAGGACACGGAGAATACCATTAATATGCATCAAATCAGAGCACAAAAATGGGGATGCGCATAAAAAATAAAATAAAAACCCCCTGAAAAACAACATATCACAAAAAAAAAAACACACCAGAGGACAGGTAGGTTTATCAATCAAAACAGAAGGTCATCTGCATTTAGAAGTCTTAAAGGTACAGTTGCAACCAACGTTCCAACAACCAATGTTGCCTCTCAGCAGATACTTATAGTTTTAATTATTTATTTGGTTTATTATATAGTTTTCTCTTATTATATAGCATTGTTTACACAATTAACACTGATAATTAGAACTAGTATTAATAATTGAGCAACAATAATAACTGAGCACCAAATCAGCATCACCAAATCAATGAACAAAACAAAAAATTATACACAAAAATATATTAATACATAAACACTGTTATTCATGAAACATACATTTAGTGTGTGTGTGTGTATGAATACTGTGTGACTTTGTACAGTGGCAGCTAAGTTGAGCACCGCTAGATTTAACAATAATAAGACAAGCCTTCATTTCTCACTGGTTTGGAGTTTGTGTAGACATATCTATATTCTAGTGTTCGTCCGACTTAATCTTTCTGTCTGGTACCAATCGCTAGCCAGCCAAGTGTTCGTTTCACTTTGGAATATCTGAGGGAGTCAAGCAGACACTCCTGTGTACACTCAGATAAGCCAGCAACATTTTTCAGGCTTTACAGGAGCAATCAAAGCTGCTTACGAATCCGTTTCGGTTGGAAAAATAACTTTATTTCAACAGGCTTTTACTCAACCCGTGACGGCATAGTAGTATCAAACTATTTCACTGCCTCAGGAGAAAAAAAACACTGCGTGATGGCTGTGATTCTGTGTGTGCTGGCGCAGTATTATTTCAGATTTTACCTCTCCCTTGCTGGCGCAGTGCATCACGGCAGGAGGCCCCAGGATACGGTTGTCATTCTTGTACAGGAAGCTGTATTCGGGAGCCTGGAAGTCTTTCAACACAAACACCGTCTCGAACTCGCAGTTCTCGCCGTCACCAAAATCTCTGACATTGTCAGTTTTGATATAGGGGGTGTTTATATCCTAACAGGGATGAAGAGAAATTCATAACTACCATAAAGAGGACAATGAGAATATCAGGAAACACATTAGCTGGACTGTGACTCGAATTTCTCTCCTTTCAGAGATCTCTCTTTTGGTAAAAGGGATCTCAGAGATGTTAAAGGGTTCTGACAGATGATACGCTGGAGAAAGACAGCAGTCATCTGTCAAATATGGATGTAGCGTGTACAAACACAAGTGTCAGTTCAGGACGGTTCACACAGGACAGTTAGACGATACAGGATCAAATTAATCCCATTGTATCTGCCAATATCAGATATTTACTTGTACATACTCATTTCTGCCAATTTCCATGTCTTATTTTCTTTGCCATTATCAATCACTCACTTATATGGAAGCCTGTGTCCACGATTGAATAAAAAAAATTAAAAAAAAAATTATATATATATATATATATATAAACTTACAATTCTGACTTTCTTGCATTTGAGAGTTTACATCTTTATAACACGCAATTGCGAGAGAAAGAGAAAACTGATGTGTTCTCGCAATTGCGAGTTTATTTTAATTTACATTTATGCATTTAGCATTTTATCAGTATATTACACAACTCTGAGATTCTCAAAATTGCGATTTTATACCGTACAATTATGACTTTTTAACTCACAATTGCGAGTTTATATCACGCAATTATGAGAAAATTATTATGGGATAATTAAAAATGTTTTTACTTTTTATTCAGTGGCAGAAATGTTCTGAAGCCAATCAAAATTAGAACATTTTACATTTATTAAATATTTAAAATGTTATGTTTGTAATTTATAGAAATTAATCCTTCTATTTGGTTAAGAACACATTAAATTGATCAAAAGAGACAGTAAAATCATAAGGTTACAAAAGATTTTTCTTTAAAATAAATGCTGGGAGGGAGGGTTCTTTAATTTTCTATTTAAATTAAAATATTTTCCACAAAATTAAGCAGCAAAGCTATTTTCAACATTAATGAGAAATGTTTCTTAAGCAGCAAATCAACATAGACTGATTTCTGAAGAGTCATGTGACAAATTATAAATTATAGTAATTATATGTTACAATACTACTTTTTTAACTGCATTTTAATCAGTTCGAAAGAATACGTCCGCTGTGAACAGCCCGTCAAGTTTTTTTTAAGGGAACTGAAGGGAGATGTTAGTGCAGAAATTTCCATTATTCCTGTCATTTGATTATAATTGCCATTTAAATGACTATTCCGTGACTTACCTGCATGTGAAAATAAAGATAAAAAAACGTAACATGAAACTAAAGCCGGGCTGATTACATAATTGATTGAAATACAGTTACGGTAATTGTAATTCAATGGATTAAAGGCCACCTGCTGGACAAACACAGAACACGTTGTTAGAACACACTGTTAGAATTTAGTCCAGACCACCAGTGTGAGTGAGCTTGATATTAAACAGCACAGTGCCACATCGAATCCCCCCTTAATAACCATGCTGCCAATCCCCCAGTGCTCTCAAGCATGCAAAGATTCCAGGTGCCGAGACGTACCATATTGACTATAGATTTTATCAATTTCTCACACGCCTCTGTGCCCGGCTGCCCTTCTTTAATCTTTACCACCGGGACTTCCATTATTGTGATGGCCTGTAAAAATGAAGAATTGATGTCAACCTGGCAACCCAAAGCTGATAAATTTCCCAGGCAGGAGGGCCTTACAACCTGTCAGAACCGTGATGAGAACTTCAAACAAATGTCAAGAAAAGTCCAGGAGGAAGTTCTGCTATGTTAAGTTGCGTAAGAGCAGGGAGAACAGATTACTAAAAGCAGCAGCTACATCTGAAGTCTTCTCACATTATGTCAAGGGCAACGAGAGGAGACTTTCAGGAACATCCCAATCCTCCCCTGAACACTACATGTGAAGTTTTCATCCCGAATCCACACACATTTATCCTCATTTAACAAGCTCTGAACCTAAATGCCCCATCACTGAGCTGCGTTCCCTCCAAACGCAACTGTCGGAGCAAACCAAGGAACATTCATAACCTTTCTTTCGTCAGTTTACTCTAAACAGCCACATACCACATGTCAGTGTAAGAATGTGGAGTAAAATGTTCATCAGCATCGAATCCAGTTCAGAACCAGAGAACACGGTCCTCAAAAGCTGCTGTTCTACTGACACACTTGGCCAAATTCTGCATCTGTCCTGGACTCAAACAGCTCAATCAGATATTTCACAAAATGAAACAAAGACCTACCGTATGTCTACTTTAATCATAAAAACACACAAAGCATAATAATATTTATTTTCTTCTTTTTTTTTTGTGACAAGTGACATTTCATCATAAGGAGGAGCGCAATTCAATGATTTATCACTGCATGCCAAAAACAAATAAATGAATAAAAAATGGCAAAACAATTCCTTTGTCATACTAGGCACATATGGAAATATTTTTAATTAGAATTTGGCCACCATTCGCAGTTGCTATAGAAGAAATACATTAATGTCCAATTTTGGAGACACAAGGAGCTCTTTTTTTGGGGGGGGGGGGTTATTAGGCAAACATGCATTAAACTGATCAAAAGTAAAGACAGTAAAGACAAAGAAAGTTTTTCTTTTGAACTTTCTATTCATTAAAGAAAAAAAAATGTTTCCACAAAATATTATAATTGTTCAATATTAATATTAATATGTAATCACCAAATTAGCTTATTAGAGTGATTTTTGAGGAATTATGGGACACTCAAGACTGGAGTTATCATACAGAAAATTCAGCTTTGCGTCACATGAATAAAATATATTTTAAAATATTTCAAACAGAAAACAATTACTTTTAAATGTAAAAGCTCACAATTATGTTTTCACTGTTTTTATCAAATAAATGTAGCCTTGGTGAGCATAAGAGGCTTATTCCAAAAACATTTTTTACATTTTATTTTAATTTTATTTAATAATTTTTATTATTTTTTAAAGGCATGTCAGCAGCCAGATTTCTGGCTTCAAGGCAAAAAGTCATACAATTATCAAGCCGCCAAGATATTTAAGGTTAATTAAACTACCGTTTTAATTCCATTTTAATTTTCTTTTAAGAACAAGCAAGCAAGAAGACATACAGATACTCTAGACCATCCTTAAAATTCAGTTAAGGTAAATGGAAGGTTTGCATTTGAATCTTTTTTGTACTAAGCTGACCAACACAAAATGACTTCCTTCCTGTTAGCAAACTGATTACTTTTAATCAGATTAGAAGATTTTGAAACTTTTCTACTCCGGCTGAACTCACAATGAACTTGAAATACTTCAGAAGGGTCTGATATGTTATTTAACCTCAATAATGTAGCTGTTCTTTATAAAGCTCAATCTATATAAACTCAACTCTCTTCTTTGGTACCTGAAGAGCTTTATCAAGTTCTGCGATGTTGCCGGCCTCCCCCACCAACACCAGTCTCGTCTCAACTTTGGGCAGTACATCTGAAGAGAAGAAAAAGACCACAGGCAAAGGTGAATCTCTATGGAAATAGACAAATTAGAGTGGGAGAAAATAACCTCTTTTGTCATGTTTGTGCTCAGTAAAACGGTCCACCCTATGGAAACGTCAGCTGACACGAGGTTGATCGAGATGGAGAGCGGTTCTCTTACCCTCTGACTCGTCTGCGTGTAGACCCATGAAAAATTGCTCCTTTGAGGTCTCGGCCATCCGGGAGTCGTATACGGAGGAGTCCACCAGCAGGCTGCGGCCCGGCCCTAAAGTAACTATGCTGCTGTCAGCCATGGCACTGTGACGAGGGGTGGCGACCCAGTCCTGTCCAGAATATCAAAATCTGGAGGAGTGAACAAGGGCGGCACAGAAATAAGAGACGAACAGTTGAGTTCCTAAAAAGGAATGATGAAGGTTAAAGGGAGGAGAAAATCAATATATATATATATATATATATATATATATATATATATATATATATATATATATATATATATACACACACCAAAATCTGTCAAAACTTACTTCTTAAGATCTTTTAAAAAAAAAAAAAAATATATATATATATATATATATATATATATATATACATATATATATATATATATATATATATATGCAGCTAAATTACAGTAAGCAACATTGCATGAATAAAATGCAGTTGCAGCTCATTAGCGACCAAAAGAGTAAACAAAACATTAAATATGTCCATATGTATGGATTGAAATGTTAACATTTGAACAGGTAACGAAACAAAGCATTGCATATAAAGATCTGTCAGGTTTTTAAAGAGCAATGCGGTGACAGGCTGATTGGCAGCTGCTGCAGTGCACTATGGGCTCGCGCAAAAGCTAGCCAACTTCTAAACAAAATAAAATCTTTCCAACAGAGTCTTGTATTTCTAATTAAGCAGATGCATGATGGAAACTTACCGTATGTGGATGGGATACGTCCAGATATATGCTGGAAAGGTTTTGATTAATGAAGAAACACTAAGAGTCCAGTTTAGCAATCTGGGTTTATGTTAGCCGAACTATCGATTAAAACTAAAGCGTAGGCACATGAACTACGCTCTCCTCGCAATGACAGAAAAAGTTTATCTAAAGTGCAACATAAAACGATTAAGTTAGGAAAATACGTTTTGATAGAATAGTAAGCCCATTGTATACGCTCTTTTGATAGGGTGGTTCCGTTCAGCTCACTCAGTGAATTCAAAAAAGCATGCAAACATGAGAGCCCAACGCCGATTGGCTGAGAGTGAAGAGCTCGGCGGAAGTTCTGAGGCGACGCCTCTGATTGGCTGATGAATTCAAACGACGACGCATGGCACCATAGACATATAAATACCTAGACGCCTCATTGGCCGCTTTAAGCCGTTACCGCGATACGTCAACGCGTCCGCCATGTTAGTGAGGGCAAGACTGCCTTAAAACAAATGAAAGTAAAGGGGGGAGCTGCGGTTTTTACTGAATAAAAACACCATAACGTTCTCACTTACCAACCAATTTCAGAGGTTAAAAAAGAGTTAAAAAAAACTTTGCCTCCAGTTGTTTAGTAAGGTTTGGAAAATTATTAATTGAAAGCTCACATTTGTCTCACTTGATGACTTCGTTGATTTTTTCGGTTTACAAATCTGTTAATTTAGTATAACTGTGACATATTCATGTAATGTAATGTAATGTACATTACATTATATTTAGTTGTTTTATTTCTTTCTTTGCTGTTCAATCACAACATTTTTCTTTCTTTTTTTTTCTCTCTTTCTTGTGTCTCAGGTCAGAACACAGCCCATTCCCTTTGAAGTACTGGGATAAAACCTAAATAATACATCTTTAAACACTAATAATTTACTATCGTTGAGAAAATTTAATAAAACAAGTAAATACAAATCACACACTTGAAGTCTACTTTTCATTTTGATAGCACTTTAGCCTACAGAAGAATACAACAAATGATAACATGTAACTGATGAGGCTATGGATCCAGTGAAAATAAAAATATGCACTGATACAGTGCACAGTAGAAATATAGTAAAAGTGATATGTTATATTAAAAAGTATATGTAGTACAACTTAAAGTAAAGTGAATAATATGAAAAGCGAGTACAACGGTACAATAACATATATGATATATAATAGATTTATTAAATTCTATGTATAATATGAATAATACCATAAGAAATAACTGAACAACAATAGGTTAATAATAGCAAGAAGAATATGTAATATAAAGGGTGGAATAATACAGAATAGATAAAAATGAAGAATAAATTAATAGTAAAATAAAGAGTAAAATAAAAGAAATTGAAATGTAATTTTAAAATACTAATTATTAATCAAATTAAGACACAACTAATGACACAACACAAAAATATTGTGGACATGAGTTCCAAATTGTGTTTAATTAATGAGCTCAAGTATAATATATACATGTACTCACACACACACACACACGCACACACGCACACACACACACACACACACACACACACACACACACACATATATATATATATATATATATATATATATATATATATATATATATATAATAGAAAATCCTCTGATTCAATCTCAGCTCAAGAAACACATTTTATTTAAGTTTTCAGTTCTGTCTTTCTCTAAACATTAATTCCCCACTGCTTCCCTCAAGATTTTCTTTTTTATTCAATTAATGAGTCAAATAATGTAAAATACTTGACGATGCTTGACATTTTGTTCTATAATGCATATTAAACACACTCATGCAGAAAACACACATTCTGAAGCAGTGGTTTGTTTTTCCATGTATGTTGGGCGGCACTTTGAAGCCTGTTGGCGACTCTATTGATTCTGATCGGCACTTCGGAGCCTGTTCGCGACTCTGTTGATTCAGATCAGCACTTCGGAGTTTGTTCGCGACTCTGTTGATTCAGATCGTGACTTCGGAGCCTGTTCGCGACTCTGTTGATTCAGATCGGCACTTCGGAGCCTGTTCGCGACTCGGTTGATTCAGATCGGCACTTCGGAACCTGTTCGCGACTCGGTTGATTCAGATCGGCACTTCGGAGCCTGTTCGCGACTCGGTTGATTCAGATCGGCACCTCGGAGCCTTTACGTGACTCTGTTGATTCAGATCGGCACTTCGGAGCCTGTTCGCGACTCGGTGGATTCAGATCGGCACTTCGGAGCCTGTTCGCGACTCTGTTGATTCAGATCGGCACTTCGGAGCCTGTTCGCGACTCGGTTGATTCAGATCGGCACTTCGGAGCCTGTTCGCGACTCGGTTGATTCAGATCGGGACTTCGGAGCCTGTTCGGTTGATTCAGATCGGGACTTCGGAGTCTGTTCGAACTCTGTTGATTCAGATCAGCACTTCGGAGTCTGTTTTTATTATCGTGTGACGGTTTGTAGGTGTCCAATCTGTCGATGAGTCAGGTTTTCTTCTGTCCTGATGTGAGAGTTAAGAGAGTTGCCCGCTCCAATATGGCGGCGACGTTGACGTGCGGTCGAGCGGCCAATGAGGCGTCTAGGTATTTATATGTTTATGCATGGCACACTGTGGAGTCAGCCCAGCGGTTCTGTCGTTGAATGAATGACATGAACATTGTGATTAATACACAAGATACTGATACTGTAATCAGAGTGCTGCAATTAAACTCATAAAGCATCCAGGAAAAAGTTACACACGAACTAAATGAGAACGTTTAACAATGAAACTCATTGTTCATCATCAACATTACGTTAAACATAGTTTCCATGGAAATGCAAATATTGTAAATCGTCATTAATATAATATAATATAATAATGGATTTTCAAGTGTAAAAGTATAAGTATTATATTATATTATATTATGCTTCTACACTTTATAACCCCATGGTACTATATAATACAACATAATATGTGATTTTTAAGTGTAGAAGCATTATTATATTATATTATATCTTATTATATTATATTATATTATTATTATATCATGCATCTACACTTGATAAACCTGTGGTATAATATAATATAATATAATAAACAAAAAAAGCTGTTATAAAAAATAAAACCCATCATCCTGCACTGTCCCGATGTGATGCCTCCCCATTAACTTCCTTTAACCCCCGAGCAATGAGACTCAGCCTGCCCTCCGCTCAACCCTTGCCTGCTGACCGCAGTCTCCTTCTTTCTTCTGCCCGGCCTGCTTTCAGGGGACAACGGCTTGTGATAAATAGACTGCCAGGTGTCTTCAAAATCTTTAGACACCTGAAGCTAAACCCAAGGACAAAGTGAAGGCAGCTTGAGTGCACTTTTTTAACATTCAGTTTCAATGCTCGTCACATCTCTCTGGGTCTTTGTGTCCCGCTCTCTCCATTCTCTTTCCTTCTCATCCGCCCCTCAGGAGTTTTGGGGAGTTTGAAAGACGCCCTCTGTAGAACAAAGACCAGTGAATCTTGCCTGGCCCTCTCTCTCGTTAGATGCACACTTTAGTGTCACACACTCTCTTAAAAAGCTTACAAAAACAGCCTGATGGACCAGTTTTCAACCTGAAGGTTCATGAAAGAAGTCATTCTTCATTATATCTTCATGACGTTTCTAACTTACATTTGGTTGGCTTTAATAGTCTCCATATGCAAAGTCACAGACATTGTTTTATAATGAAATGTATTTCATTATGCATTTGGAAATGTACAGTTATGTAATACATATCGTCTGTAAGGAAGCTGTGAAAATGATGATGATACTACCAAGAATCACATCAGCATTCAATATCAAATCTTTGTGCTTAGATATTTACATTTAAGAAACTATCGGAAAGTAATGATCATCGTTAAATCGCAATCATATGTGGATATCTGCGGTTATGAGACAAAACTTTTGGCATCATTACGACATTCGCTGTCATCCAGTTCTTCATGTCAAAGCAGGAAGGATACAGTACATCTGATTTCTGTATTCGTTTTAGCACAAACTGACAACATTCATTAAAATAACAGTATCAGATGCTTTTACAGTACAGCTGGAATATTTATGCTACAACAATCATATTTCCTGAAATACATAGAAAAACATCTCCAGAGTAAATATCCCACATTTTTACTAGGTTTCCAGATTATATCTACAACCAGAACGTGATAACGATTGAATAGAGGCAAATATTTGAAGAGGATTAAAGATATTCAGCTTTACAAACAGCAGAGGAACAAAGCTTTACAGTAGGCTCATACAACTTTCATGTCAGAATATAAAAGAGAGTATAAATATTGTACATTACATTAGAGAATAATAATTCATCAAAAGTGCTGTGTTTTTGACCGACAGTCTCATAAGCAAACAAGCAATAAACAACGAAACAATCAAGTATATTTGAAGGAACTGGTAGTCATTGAAAAAAAAATATAATGGAAGTCAGTGGCTATTTCTTCAAAATATCTTCTTTAGCAGAAGAAAGATATTTATAGAGGTTTGGAGTAACATGAGAGTGAGTAAATTATTATTTTTTTTAATTTTTTGGGGGTGAACTATCCCATTAAGAATTTCAGTGAAAGTTTCAGCAGGACAGAAAGGTCTAGAGTCTCTTCCTCTCAGTGTTTTCAAATGGCAGCCTCGTTGCAGATATCAGCGTTCACAGAGATCCAGATATTTCTTTTCAAATGCCCCTGCGTTTGCTGCTAAGGCACAGCAGAGGGAAAGAGCGAAGGCTGCATGCTGAGTTTCTGACTCACGATTACAGAATGTTGTCAATGTTATGTGGAATATGTTCTGATCGGTCAGTTCCTTCAGCGGAGCAGATGTCTGAGTAGTATAACAAAAGATGTCGAGCTGTTGTCGAGTATGGTGTATGAGCACTACGGAAGGCGAGGACACATCACGGTGCGTTTAGCATGCAAATCTGCCGTCCTGAGCGGGACGCGGCCCGGTGCTGTCATCTCCCTCCTCTGTATCGGTGAGGGCAGCGGTGCAGAGGTCACTAAAGATATCTAAAAAGCAGAGAATGAGAAGATCGATGAGTGACATAATATACAGAACTTTTTTTTTTTTTTTTTTTTTGAGAGCAACAGGGAATGGGGGGCAAAATAAAACCAGACCTTGCAACAGCCTTCAATCACAGCAAGGACAAGATCCATACAAACAAGAAAACAGAAATGGCATGACAAGGATGCAAACCTCCAGAGTTATTCCTGTGCTATACTTCTTTTTAAACGGGATGAGGGTGTTTTGTTTCTGCCGGTAAGCAAAGGTGGAAAAGCATGAAGAGCAACATGAAGAGCATACAAACACAATATTACATCCAGCTTCAGATAACTGCAGGGCTCAACAGTAAGGATTCATCTATGAGATTAATGTATTCATATAACTATATATAATTCCTGTAATATTTAATGTCTGTATAATTCCATTTTAATAATTTATTTGATTTTGCAATTAGTTTTTAGTATCATATTTAGGGAGAAAATAATATAAATATATATATCTCAATACGCATGCACGCACACACACAATTTATTATTTCAACATTATTATAATAACATATATGTATTTGCAATTAGTTTTTAGTATCATATTTAGGGAGAAAATAATATAAATATATATCTCTCAATACGCATGCATGCACACACACAATTTATTATTTCAACATTATTATAATAACATATATGTATGCATGTATGTCTCAATATTATCACAATTTATACATTACTTTTCAAAACTTTTTTTTATTTTTTTAGCATAGATAAATTTAACAAGGATGCATTAACATTTACATTATTACATAATATTTGTTTTTCTAAATAAATGCTGTTCTTTTGAAATTTCAGGGTTTACATAAAATATCAAGCATTTGAATCAGCATGATTTCTGAAGGATCACGTGACACTGAAGACTGGAGTAACTGCTCTTTACAATTAAGCTTTGCAATCAAAGGAATAAATGACATTTTAAAACATATATAGAAAATGTAATTTCAATTGTAATAATACTTCACAGTATTACTTTTTGTGCTGTATGTTTATTTTATGTATATCTGTTGTATATGTAAAATGCCAGCAGTGTAAAAATCCTTATAGTTGAGTCCAGAGCCGCCTCTGCTCTTAGTCAAAGCTTTAAAGGAATAAGCAGTACATTGTTATTATAGGAGAGCAAGTGTATGAGAAAACCAGACAAACAAGACCAAAAGTGGCATTGTGAGCATGCCAAGTTTTCATGGAATGAAGTGCATGCCTGTGGAGGTGATGTCATGCACACCTCTTCAAAAAAAAAGCAGACTGCGCAAACAGGTGCCTCCGTCAGTCTCGCCGCCCACTGATCTATAGATCTCAAATTACAGCCGGCTTGTCTCAAGACAGTGCCATGTGTGCATTCACATGTAAGGTTTGTGTTTGAGTGAGAAGGGACTGAGTGACATCAGAGGTCAAAGTGTGGATGTAATCCACATAAAATACAGCAGCTAGCAGTGTATGTTTCCAATAACTATGAATGAATTTTCTGGTGACCATCAGCCAGAGTGATGATGTCAGTCATGCCCTTCTGCTGCTCGTCCCGGGATTGGTGTGCGGTACCAGAGTTACTGTAAAGGTCTACTCCCTCTGCTGTGGACTGCAGGACAGTGGGCGGCACCAGTCCTGTCTTCTGAGTTCTAAGGTTCTTGACTAGCCTAGAACATGAGAGACAGTGTTCATCTTCAACGATGAGCAGCAAGAACTTCCAGCTTTGTGCTAGAGAACCTGGAGCTCAACAAGGGTTCAGTATATGATCGGCTGACTGCTTGGAATTGTAATTCAGACAACAAAAAAAGGTTATTTGTGGTGGCCAAGAACACAAAACAATATATAGCCTTATTAGCCTACTAAACAAAAAAACTAAATTAAACCGCAACTCAACTGGAATGCAGCCATCCTCAAAAAGAGTTGGTATGGATAATAGCAACCATATCTGATCCAATGGACAAACTAATCTATAAACTTTAATCTATAATACTGATTTTGCAAGTTGTGAAAAATCTTGATTTTCCAGGTTGACACTGCCCTCTTGTGGTCAGGAGCATTTCTGCTGTTAATTCTGTGGCTTAACTCCATTAAATTTTGAAAATCTCTTTGCTCTGTGGTGTTGTGTTGGGCACCATAGACCACCATAGTAACAGGTTTAGCTACATTAATGCAATTACGTTTTATTCACTTGTTATGGAGCACCTAAAGGGGCATGGTAATGGGAGAAATTAGATGAGAGGAAAAGTGACATTTCTAATTTTGTGCTATTGCGTTCCCTTCACTTGCAAAATATTCATGTTCCCCTAAGAAACGTCGCATTCGCTTGCAAATCTTCAGCATTTTCTTGCAAAACCTTCACATTCCTCTGAGAAACACTGCATTTGCTCGCAAAACTGTCATGTTTCCCCACAAAACTTTTGTTCCCCAAAAAACATTACATTTCCTCGCAAACTTTTGCATTTACTTGCACAACTTTTACAATTTCTCACAAAACTTTTGTATTCCCACAAGAAACATTGTCTTCGCTTGCAAAATTATAAAAAAAATTTTGTTGTATTTTTCTCACAAAATTTCACACTTCCTAAAAGAATATTGCATTTGCTCAGAAAAAAGTGTTTCCTTTCACAAAACGTTTATATTTCCTTGCAAAACTCTGGCATTACCTGGAGACACTTTTGCATGAAGTGCTTGTAAAATTTCTGCTCTTTCTTTGCATTTTCTTGCAAAACCGCAACATTTTTTCATAGAACTTTTGCATTTTCCCTAGAAACTATGTTTTGCGAGTGACTGCAAAATTGCTGATGAAAATAAAGTGGGAGTCAAAAGTATATTTCAATGATTTTGAGTGAAGACAAAGTTTCTTTGTTTCAAATTCTATAATTACATTTGGGAGTTGATCATAAAACACCATGTCAGTTAAAATAATTGCCGATATATTTCCTGAATTTTCGAACCGGATCTGAATAATTTTCCAGGACCACGGCAGATTGTTAATATACAGTAAGAACATGTCCTACTCTGGGCAAGTTTGGTGCACTGTGAAAGTTGAGCAAGTTTTTTGTAGAGGTTTATTGGTTATACTATGGGATGTTGGGATTACGTTGTGATACTGGTGATCAGTATCAATGCAGAAAAAAACATCACAACCACAACCAGTTTCTTGACTGTATATATTATATCTCATACACTCATGACACAACTGAGCAAACTCCAAAGCATCCAGTGGCTCAAGATGTGAAGTTAGCTACCTAAACTTTAGCTCAGCTCTGCACAATGTAAAAACATCCACATCCATGAAAGCTTGAAAACGTCTTATGAAGGGTTCGAAGGGGTTGATTGGTGAGCAAAGAAAACTTTCAAACACTTTACAAAGCAGAAACTCAAGTGCTGAAATTGACTGGAGAGAGTTTCCAAGATTAAATATGCATGAGATACTTCAGCATACTGCTGGCTTTTTCATTTCATTTTAGAAATGTTACTAAGTGCAGATTAGGTGGTATTCAGCACCAGCGGGCTGGGCATCAGATCCGGTGAAACCACTTTTCCATCTTTGCCTTTGGAGACAATTGGGTAAATAAATAAAAAATAAAAAAAGAGTGTCCACGATGAAAAAATAATAATAATAATAAAATAAATTACATGCCAAATTCTTAGAAATGCACTGGTTTCCTGTGTTTTTAAAAAACCTTTTCAATTTAACATCTTTGAAAATAACACAACATACTTTCATTACACATTAATCATCTAAAAAAAAAATTTTTTACATATATTTTTATAGACTTACATTATGAATTATTATTTCATAAATATCAAGTTTTTCGGAAAGTCTCACCACATGACATTTTACATTTACACTATAAAGAACCTTGCCTTGACATAAAAAGGTCAAATTATATCTTAAAGGATGTCAGATGGTTTGCAGGGGTCGCTGTGATATAACTTCCTGTTTTATGTTTATTCCTGAGAAAGAATAAAGCATTATGGCCAAACTACCCAATAAAGTTTCTTTTCAATAAATTAACCCTTGTGCATCAATTAAAAAAAGTTACACATAGGTTCATAGGGGACAAAAATGTCCATGTCCAAAAAGTGTCATAAAAATATTATAGATTAATATTTTTTTCCACTTTCACTGACGCCATTTTTTTAACCAGAATAAGCTCTAATCATAATAGCCAAACATTCATTAATTTTCAGGATTTTAACCCTTTAAATGCTGGTTTATTTACACAATGCCACTGTTGTTTTTTTATGAAAAAAATAAATTTTTTAATTATTTTCAATTTACTAAATTCTAAGCAGATTATTTTTTCTTTGATTATTACAGCCTTGGATATGTCAATGATTAACAACAACATAAATTTTTATGCATTCATATTTTTTATGCAGTATCAGATAAAAAATAAAAGTACCTCTCAGGTCCATAAAGGACAAAAATGTCCGTGTCAAAAAAGTGTCATAAAAATATTATAGATTAATATTTGTCTCCACTTTCACTGACTTAGATTTTTTACTAGTGCCAGTTCTATTCATAATTACCAAACATTCATTAATTTTCAGAATTTTAACCCTTTAAATGCTGGTTTCTCTACATAATGCCACTTTTGTTTTAAATAAAAATAATAATAATTATTATTATTTTCCATATAGTGAATTCTAAGCAGATTTTTTTTCTTTGACTATTACAGTCTTTGATGTGTTAATTATTAACAACAATATTAATTTGGATGCATTTATATTATTTTTGCAGTGTCAGCTTAAAAATAAAACTACCACTCAGGCCCATAAAGGACAAAAATGTCCTTTTCAAAAAAGTGTCATAAAAATATTATAGATTAATATTTTTTTCCATTTTCACTGACTTAGATTTTTTTCCAGCATCAGTTCTAATCATAATAACCAAACGTTCATTAATTTTCAGAAATTTAACACCTTAAACGTCGGTTTCTTTACATAATGCCACTGTTGATTTTTATAAAAAATATAATAATAATAAAACATTTCCATATACTAAATGCTAAGCAGTTTTTTTTTTTCTTTAAATATTACATCCTTGGATATGTAAATGGTTAACTACGACATTCATTTTTATGCTTTCATATTTTTATGCAGTATCAGATTTAAAATAAAAACTACCACTCAGGTCCAAAAGGACAAAAACGTGGGTATGTAAGACACAGCTGTGTGCATCTTAGTAAAAGCAAAGAGGGAGGACAGAAGTGCTCTATGCTTTATTTGCAACAGCTTTGGGGGAAGCTCTGGCTTGTTCCTGCGAATTGTGCCAACTAGGGCGATCTTCCTCTTTAGAAGCTCCTCCGCCAGTCCATAGGAGGTGAAAAAATCGTCACAGGTCACAGTGTTCCCCTGGAGCCCCTCCGTCATTTCCAGAATGACCCTTTTTCCTTGGTTCACCTCCGCAGGACTTCAAGGAGACTTCCCCGTGTAAATTTGCAACTTCCATGCATAGGATGTGGTGACATCACAGGTGACCCAAATTTTTATGCCATACTTGGCTGGCTTGCTGAGCATGTACTGGCGAAATCTGCATCGGCCTTTGAAATCGAACCTCAGGGTGGAGCTCAGGAGCTTGAATTTATAGTGGGACATGGTGGCTCGCAAAATGGAACGTCCATTTTCCACATCCCACAGGCTTCTTGTTGATTCATTTCGGAACTTGTACACGCCGGCCAGAATCAGCAGCCCGATGTATGCCTGAATGTCAGTGGAATCGAAATCAATCCAATCCATCACAAAACGCATCCCATGTAAATTAGTGTTCTCCAGAAGAAGCTGAATGATTTCTTCGGTGATGAAGAGGTCGAAGCAGGACTGCAAAGTTGTGATGCGGGCAGTTGCATAGTGTGTGGGACCCGGGGTCATACCCTTGGCAGGATTGTAGCGCAGCGTCTAAGTGTGAGTGGAAGACCAGAGAATCTGCCCATTTTTTGAATTCCACTGAAGATCTGCAGTCTCTTCTGTGTCCTCACTCTCAGTGTTGTCATCAGAGGAACAAGAGATATCAGAGTCAGACTCTAATGCAAACTTGACTTCATCCTCTGAAGTCAATTATTCATCCTCACTTACACGTGTAGCTGGGTGCTCACTGTTGGTGGCCACAACTAGATCCAGAGCTTCCCTTGCTGTGAAACCTCTCTTCATCTTGCAAACTATGAAATGACAAGGCACTCAAGCCACTGATATTTATAGGTTTGGCTGTGAAAGCACCCGTCTCAACCAAAATCTACCAGACAAAACAACCGCCATTTTCTCGAGGTGAAAACAAAAACAAGGTTTTGAGGGGCTTCTGAACTACTACATCAAAATCAAGCTCACATTTTTTCTTTGAACAAAAACAATAACAAATGAAAAAGTGCTAACAAGTAATAAGAAATGTGTTTGACTGAAAAAAATCTTCAAAGCTCAGTAACTTTTTCACCTTCACCTTGCATTCAGTTTCCACATGACAGGGTCTGTAACTGTATGACTAATTTACATGGGGTGGGATTTGTGATTTCCAGTACAATATATATTTTTTTCATTCAAACTGTTCACACACACACACATAAGATTTTCAGTACACACAAACCACACTCTGACATCCATAACCAACAGGCCCACACAATTATAGCTTCATAATATATCTAATTGGCTCTATAATATGCATAATCCGAAAACAGCAGAAAACAACAATAAAGCGATAATTTGCTTTATATGCCAAAACTGAAAAAATGGCACCATCTGGTAAAATATAGTAAAAATGTAAATTTTGAAGCCTTGCCAACAGAATGAAAGCCTGTTGACAAAGATTGCATCATTTTATAGTTGAATGTCACCGGGATTAAAAATTGCAGTTTTAATGGGTTTCAATGGGGACATTTTTGTCCAAAAGGTCCTGAGGGGAAGTATTTTGTGTACCTAGTAGAAAATAGATTTTTTAAAGGAAATGAAGGTGAAATATTAAAATTCCAATAAATATACACACCTGTGGAAAATTTTATGCAGTTAGCATTAACACAGGCAAAGTTATCAAAAAAACAAAACTGAAAAAGCCAAAAATGTCCTCAAGGATGCACAAGGGTTAAGAGAATTATTCTTTTAATATGCCTTTTTTCCCCATCAGTATGACATCAGGGCAGTTGTATCACCCTGACAAAAATTAGTTTTAATACATCAATAAAAAACTCATCCATTATAAAAGGGGTGGATTGAATTCCTTAATTTTTTTTTTAATAAATTAAAAAGGAAAAAAGTGGCACAAGAAAAAAATCACATCATTAACCCAATGTTGTCCAACAAGCCGTCTTTTTAAACACTACATTTTTTTAAAGAAATCAACAAAATAACTGGTTCTGATCATGTTTTAATGAAATTATTTCCAAATTGCGGGGTTTTAAAGAAAAAACTTATAGGAACGATAACATATGTCAAACAATAGAGTTTCACTATTGACTGTCAGGTCTTTAATGAAGGCCTCTGACTGCAGTATGGGACGTCTGCAGGAACATACAGTATCTGGATGGAGACTGTACTCATTACTCACCAGTGGCCGTTCTCCGACTCTTCTAGGAACTGTACTAAATCTCCTGCCTCGACGGAAAGTTCCTGAGCAGTACCTGACTCGTACGTCAGCTGCACCTGATAGCGATCATTATCCCCCTTAAGAGAAAGAAAGAAAGAAAAGCACGATTTATTTCAGGGTCATGGCACCAATTTTTGGCTTCACTTGTAAGTGGAAAGATAAAGGTAGGAAAGTTTAGTCAGTGGAAATCATATCTGTTGTTTATTCAAGGATGCCCTCTGGTGGTAGGAACCATGTATGTAACATTTAAGTCCCTCTGGCTGCTGTTAAAAAAAGTTCTGATTGACTCTGTCACTGAGCCTTTTTACTGAAGCAGATCTCCTTTCCTCATGCATCAAGCAGAAGGATTAAACAAAGAAACTCCTCTGGGTGTTTAAGAGTCTAAGATAATCTGACCTCCTTTCTGTGTTAATTGTGAAACATTGCGAGACCCTGTCTTTTATCGTAGATTCCTTTCAATTAGTCAAATCTCTTTCCGTTTGTTAGTTTCTTACCTGAAAGGGACATTTTAACCAAAAGTAAAATTGTAACTTTTTTGGTTATTTTTCAAAATATCTTTTTTTTTTTTTTTTACTATTGATTTTTTACTATTGATTTACCCCCCCCCCCCCAAAAAAAAAAACCTTATTAAAGAAAACTTATTAGCCTATGAAAATATTTAATTTGTGTGTGAAAAAGAATAAATATATAAATATATACTTTTTAAATGAAAATGTATAAATAAATAAAAAACATTTTAAACGTTATTGAGGTTCAAAAGACATCAACATTTTTCTAAATATTTAAAAATTTTAACAAATTGTTTAAACTGCATAATGTCAATTAGGATGAATTATTATGAAAACATTACATGTGTATGAAAAATAAGTAATTAAAAAATATTTTAAAATAATTGTACTTTTAAAATTAAAATGTTAATATATAAATATAAAAACATTTAATAAAATGAGGTCCAAATGATGGTGGACCTAGAGACATTTTTCTAAATATCTTTACAAACTGTTCAAAATGTGTAATTTCAAATTATCAGTAAAGAAAACATACAATTCTAACAAAGTATTTAATGTGTGAATTAAATAATTTACAAATACATATGAAATAAATGTAAAGGTTTAAATAATTATTATTATGGCTATTATTTAGCATTCCACAGAAGAAAGAAAGTCATAGTTTGGGATGACATGAGAGAGTAAATAAGGACAGGCTTCTCATTTTAGGGTGAAAACCCCTTTAAGGACTATTTGACTGTTATTTTTCCCCTCCATACAAATTTGAAAGGTTTCAAGGGAATGAATGAAATATGTGGACAGAATGTGGATAAAGACATGGTAGACCCAGACACATACGTTTTTGTTATGTCCTTCATCCTCTCCATCTGAGGAAATGGAGAGATCTTCAGCACTTGAAGGAATGGTCTCAAAATCCTCAGCGTCCATTGATGGCAGACGCCGTTGACTCCATCCTGGAAAATAGTACACATGAGTTAATATCATTCAGTAAAAACCTTATGAGAGACGATGCTCAGGGAATAGTCTAGTGCTCGAGATTGCCAGAAAAAACTTCTGTGAAAGAGAGACAAGATGTTGAAGCACTCAATGAAAATAACTCTTGACAGATTCTGTCACCGTCAAGCATCGAATGAGGAATGAAAATAGACGAAAACAGCTGCGAGAACCCAATATGATTGGCATATCACTGCCTCTTTTCACATGATTACCTGGTTGAGACGCAGACCTCGGCACAGCGGGCTTGGTACCGGCAGTACCTTTACTTTTGCTCTCAGCGGGAAGTGCACCTCGCATGGTGTCTGTGTGGAAATTCACTGTCTTATCAAACATGACCTCTTTAATGGCAGCATTGCAGGTGAAACAGAACCTCACATTAGCATGCATGAATCAGTAACAGTCAACCGTCGAATAAAATAACCACAGGACCACTCTCACACCAATGGAAAACTACACACAACCTTATCTGAACAAGAGAGGGCATGACAAAACAAGGCACAGCACCAATTCAGAAAGCAGAGGGGAAGGAAACACGATAGATTTGGAGGATGATACACGCTTAAGATGAGCTGAAAACCACCACCACCGCAGTGCGAAAACACACATCGAAATCGGGACAGGTAAACAAAATAGGCATCAAATGATATCTGGTAGCCTGATGGTTCAAATGAATGCAGGTTCAGCAACGCATGAGACTTTTTCGAAATTGGTAAGAATGAGTCGGAAATGACAAATCAGTCATGTTTGGCCATGTATACCAATTTATGACTCTCTTGGAGTTTCTCTTAAAATTAAAATAATTGTGGAGTTATTTTTTTAATGAAAACCTAATATTCGGTGAAAGAAAAAAAGATAAAAAAAATAATAAATATTAACAATGTTTTTCAAATTAAAAAGCATTTATATATTTTTTTCAAATAATATAATATAGTAATATTAATAATAAAATGATAAACACTTGCTAAACTAATTCATGTAAAATATAAACATTACATTATTATTAAAAACATATTAAACATTTTTTTTGAGCAATGTTATGTTTGTATGTATATATACTGTATATATATATATATATATATATATATATATATATAAAGAAAAACATATATTTACAAAATTAAAGAAATATTAATAAATGTCAAAACAATAACAATAATAAATTGATAAACACTTGCTAAATAAATGCATGTAAAGACATAAATATTCTATTATATATAATATATAATAATAATAATATTTGGTATTTAAATTATTTTTATTAACCTTACATTATGTGTTGAGCCCTGCTAAAGAAAGTAAATAAAAATATAATAACAAAAAGTAATATTTGCTAAATAATTAAAAAAATAAATGCATGTGAATGTTTTAATTAATATCAACAACAATGCTAATAACATAAACAACTAATAAATAAATGTATGTGTATATGTAAATATTAAATTATTCTTAATAATTATTATTTATTTTTTTAAATAATAAACAGCACATTAAAGCTGCGGTAGGGAACTTTTGACGCTCTAGCGGTTAATAAACAGAACTGCTTGCGTCTTGCAGAAGAACATCGTAGCCGGAACTACTTCTCTCTGTTTATGTCTATGAAGAATCACAAAGGTACTGGGTTACTCCGCCGCGGTACCCCCGAAGCAATCTAAAATAGTCCGAATATAAACACTTATTATAGGTGCACCCTAGTGATTCAGGACAAGCTAAAAACACGGTTTGGAAAATGGATCCATGGTGTACTCGCTTATTATATACATTTTTCTACATTTTGAACACAAACAAAGTTACGGACCGCAGCTCTGATTGGTTATTTTTTACCGGGAGTGATGGAGTTTCTGCAAATGGCAATAGGACCACTGGGAGGAGCCAGAGGAGCTTGATTTTTTCACAGATTATCTGTCTCATATTCTACTGTCAGGACATAATGACAGGTTTAACAAATATGTAAAAAATATATATTTACAAAAGTTACCTACTGCAGCTTTAAATGCATGTAAAATAAATAAATATTAAATTATCAATAATAATTTTAAATAAACAAATTTTGTGAGAATAAAAATTTGCATTGTACCCTTAACTCCAAGTTGTTCCAGTCAGAACAATAATGTCCGTGCAAACAGTGTGCAGTTGCTTTGAATAAAAACCATCTGGCCACTTATTATAAACAATAAATGAATAAAAACAAACCCACAAGCATCTTACAAGGACTATGTTCAACATGCAGCATGCCGTGCTTTCCACGTGGTACCTTCATAGCCGAACGGTGTAGGGTCGCTCTTGATCTGATGCCTCTTGCTCTTAAGGCTAGAGGAGAGAGGAACTAAGCACAAACATGCATTTCTTTTAGAAAAGAAGTCCAGCTCATCCATCACAATCTCTCAACCTATCCATCCAAGATTAATTATCACAATAATCTTTCATTATTCCCCTGCAGTGGCAACGCTTTCATTACAATAAAAGAGAATAATGGGGCCACAAGAAACAAAAGGCTCATGTGCATCTAAATTCTCATTTACATTCCCAGAGCTGTGCAGCGGGGCTACACTGCTAAATGTCACACCACATCCCAAATGTCAGCTTATCAAGTCAGTATTTATTATTCAATGCAGCTGTCCCTTCATGTTTTTGGGGGGATTCATTTGCTGTGAAGTGCACAGTTTGATTTCGTACGAGCTGTAATGAAGAAGCCTGGGATGTCAAAGGTTCATAGTAAAATATGAAAAAAATGTAACAATGCCAGTCTCTGTGTTAAAGGCCCAGGTTTAAGGTGCCCCCCACAGGACTTTCAGGTCAGACCAGAGAGCTGCTCAACTTCTGAATAAGCAAGACAGGCCCACCCAGCAGTACATTCAGTAAAGGTAGTACTGATAGAGTTGAACAGTGACAGGCGGCTGTTTTTGAATGATCACATGTACACTACTATCTGTCTAAGGTTTGGGGTCAGTATGAATATTTTAAAGAAATTAATGCGTTTATTAAACAAGCATGCATTAAATTAATCCAAAGTGACAATAAATGCATGATGTCACAAAAGATTTCTATTTTAAATAATTGTTGCTCTTTCAAACTTTCTATTCATCAAAGAATCCTGGAAAATATCTGTTACAGTTTCTGCAAAAACATTAAGCATAACTATTAAATGCTGCAGCATATTAAAATGATTTCTAAAGGATTGCACGATATTAAGGAGTGGCGTAATGATGTTGAAAATGTCATTCAAATTCATATTCAGCTGAATACAATTAAAAAATATTTTTAATATGGCTATTTTAAATGGTAATCATATTTTACAACACAGTAAAACTGACTTGGTGAGTTTAAGAAACGTCTTTCAAAAACTTTGTTACTGCATCATATACTGTATTGCATATATGAATAAAACAGCAATACTGATGATAAAAAGAGAACATTACTCTTAAACCACTCCTCTGAATTTATTTATTTTATAAAAAATGTGGTGGGGGGCTATGATGTCAACTGTTACGTTCATGAACTTTCTGTTTCCTTATTTGGTCATCTTCCTTTTCTTGTTTTGTTAATTGATTGATCCCCACCTGTCTCCAGTTCCCTAGTTACCTCTTTTAATTACCTTTTGTTTTCAGATACCCTGTCTGTTTAGTTCTTCTTCGTCCGTGATTAACCTAATGATGTTAATGTGAGTTCAGCTGTTAGTTTATGTAGTAGTGTTGTATATTGTCTATATCTCCATCGATGTTCAGTAAACTCCTCTTTTGATTAAGACCCTCATCAAGCGCTTTATTCCTATGCTAGAGTACACCCAACTGTAACAAGAACTGGTATCAAATACTTTTTGGTCATTTTGTAATTTTTATGACAACAGAACAGGTTTTATCAAAGAGATTTAAAGCAGGATGATAATAACGCAGCAAGCAAACTACAATACGCAAACATTGCATGCTGATATTATAATGGGAGTGCTCTATTGTGTCGCTTGCAGGGGTTTTATGTCTTCTGACCCTGCTAAAACAATGCTTAGAGGTGATCCTGCACCAAATTAAAACCACAAGCAGTTTTTGTACCTTTATTGCGCGGTGCAGAGGAGGAGCTGACAGTCGAGGCTAAAGAAAAGCGGCGTGTGACCTCTGTTTCCTTAGGTGTGGGTTCTGAAGTGAAAGGCAGGGGTGGGTTAGTAGTTAGTCTGGTTAATAAACAAAACAGGATGAAGTGGTCAAATGAGAGACAGAAGGTTGCATGCGAAAACCTATTTGAGGTGGACTAATGTTAGCTATGTTTAGCAATGGTGCTCATATAGGAGGTAGAGTTCAAAAATCCCACGATAGCTAGATAGAGAGAAAGATAGATAGATAGATAGATAGATAGATAGATAGATAGATAGACTATGACATTTGCTTAAGCTCTAAGAATCTCAGTTCTTCAGTTGTCTTGCTAACCTGCGGATGCTAACCTGTTCTGCACACAATTCAGATTCTCTGAGAATGTAAATATTCTGCGATGACAAAGCTCTTGAATGTCCCACGTTTCTTTCAAAAGTCACTCACGTCGGAAAAAAGGCTTGAGTGATCTCAGAGACGAGTGACAGAGTGATGACAATGAATTTCAACAACAGGCACACCAGGATGAGATGACGGACGAGCCATGATGCTGTGCTGTTACCTGCGGGGAGAGACCTGCGGTTTGACAGGCCCTGTAAGGTGAAGCGCTTTCTAGCGAGAGCAGATCGCTCCGAGCCGAGGCTGGCCGAAGCGTTAGCTAGAAGAGGAGAGGACATGGCTGCAGTTAAAGCAGCAGGTAGAAAACGGTGGAGGGTGAGGTGAACAGCAGGGAAAAGGATCTGTCATGAAAAATAATCCTTTTGGCTGTGATGGAGCGGCCCATGTTTTTGACCCTGGAGCACAAAACCAGTCTTAAATCACTTTATATTTGTAGCAATAGCCAAAAAAACATTGTATGGGTTAAAATTATCGATTTTTCTTTTATGCCAAATATCTTTAGGAAACTAAGTAAAGATCATGTTCCATGAAGATATTTTGCAAATTTCTTGCCGTAAATATATCAAAACTTAATTTTTGATTTGTAATATGCATTGCTAAGAATTCATTTGGACAACCTTAATGATGATTTTCTCAGTATTTAGATTTCTTTGCACCCTCAGATTACAGATTTTAAAAGTTAAATAGTTGTATCTCGACCAAATATTGTCAGATTCTAATAAACCATACATCAATGGAAAGCTTATTTATTCAGCTTTCTGATGATGTATAAACCTCCGTTTTGAAAAATAGACACTTAAGACAGTTTTTTTGTGGTCCAGGGTCAAATATGCATTTTTTGCTGCATTAACCCCTTCAGGTGATATTGGGTTTTATGTCTCCCCATTTATCCAAATGTTAGACCATCTTGGAAACAAAACAAGTTTCAGGATCTTATAAATGTATAAGTCATGTCTTACTGTATACAAACATACAGCAGACACATATTTGACATACAAAAAAAAAGTTTCTGAGGGTCTGTTTGAATGATAAAACACAGTAAAAAGTAAAGACATTTATTATGCAACAAAAGTTTTTTATTATTATTATAAATAAATAGTTCTTTTGAACTTTCTGCTCATATAAAATATAAATTATGGTTTCCGCAAAAATGTTAAGCAGCACAATTGTTGAATATGAAAATTGATAATAATAATAATAATAATAAACATGTCTTGAGCAGCACATCAGTATATCAAAATGATTTCTAAAGAAACACATGACGGTGAAGACTGGCGTAATGAAACTGAAATTTCAGCTTTGTCATGACTGAATAAATTATATTTTAAAATTAAAATTAAAAATAAAAACCAGTTAATAATATTTCACAATTTACCATTTTAATGCATTTTGATCAAATAAATGCAGTATTGGTAAGAGTGTAAAACACATTTTTTTTCAAAAGCATTTAAAAAAATTACACTTTTAATAAACTAACTTTTATATTTTGATTTGCATATTTTGATTATAAGGATTAGTAGCAAATAAATAGTAATATGTCTAAAAGTACAATTATCCTAAAAAAAAAAAAAATCCTAAATAAATATCTCATGTTCATTTAATTTGTGTGAATAAATTGTACAATATCTGCATTATATTAAATTATGCTCTCTAGATATTGCAATGGCAGCATCCTTTGAAAAAAAAGCATCAATCTAAAGCATAATGGATGTATCAGAGGCATCAAAGACTACAGTGAGTCATGTTTAGAAGTGTAAAACATCTCCAGCTCAGGTCAGAGACTCGTAAACCTCTGCCTCCAGGCTGGGCTTGTCAGAGGCGCTGGGTCAGCACAGAGAGGACTTCTGTTCTCAGAGGAACTAAACACCTGTCACAATCCTTTACTCACTCAGAATCTGCAACCTGACGGGACAGTAAGAGCAAACCAAGCGATATTTACCCCAAACCACCTCCACAAGAGCAGTCCAGGTCAGACAGACCGACTGACACGGCAGAGGACTCAATACATTCAGCATTATAATGAAGCTTCATCTCAAAAATACCTTGCCATAGAGCTTTGAAGTGCTTACCAGTAACCAATTACCCACTGGCAATTTTACAGCCATTACAGCAGAGATTAGAGATAATGGCCTAATAAAGGAAATGCGCTAAATGGTTAAAAAGGAAGTAGGAGAAGAAGACACTCTACAACACTCTGTGATAAATAGCTTTTCACTACAAATGAGTAGTGAACATTAAAGTGCTTGTTGACCGCTGCAGGCTCTGAAGGACGAATATTTCTGCTTGTTTGGTTGATTAGAGAAACAGCTCTCACCTCGTTTTTGACGCATATTTGGGCCTGTATCTCCACGCCTGTAGCCTGTTTCAGGACTGGAAGAGTCAGACTGCCGGAGAGCTGTTTTGCGCATATTTCTGTCAATAAAAGCAAAGAAATCAGTACACAATGGTAAAAAACAGATGCAAATGAATATGCATATGCATGCATACAGTGGCCCCGTGCAGAAAGAGAGCACAAGCAATTTTCAATCAAATTTTTTTTTCAAAAAAGTTGGATTTAAAACTATAAAAACTATATAAGCATGTTCACAAGTATGGGGTCAATGGGTTTTTTTTTTTTTTTGCTTTTATAAATATTTTTATTCAGCAAGGATTTATTTAACTGATCTAAAGTTATGTGCATAGTAAAGACATACATATTTTATTGCATGTACATATTTCTCCTCTGAACTTTCTATTCATCAATGAATCCTGAAAAAATGAGATTCCACAAAATATGAAGCAGCACAATTGAAATTTGAAATGCTTTTTGGGCAGCTAAACAGCAAATCAGGATGATTTCTGAAGGATCATGTGACCTTGAAGACTGGATTAATGATGCTGGAAATTCAGCTTTGCCATCACATGAATATATTATAACACATATATTAAAATAATAATTAAAAAAAAGACATGAAATCTTACAAACCCCAAAACCCCAAACTTTTGATGTTTGGTTGACAAGGACAAGAATGTTTCGATATTAATGAGGATTTGGTCATATTCTTACATGATCAAGTAAACAGATTAGCCTAATTTCCATAAAACAATATTGTAGTTTGTAGAAATCGAAATAAGACAGATAAAGTGCTTAGTACAGCATTAATCAGAAGTTTGAGTCCCGAACACTCTATTACATCCACCATAAGTAAATATTCATATGTTTGCATGTACAAACAAAGAGTAATTTGGTTTGTTATTAGATGCAGACAGCTGTGAAAATAAAGCTACTGAATAAGGACATTTTAGGAGCGAGGAGGATATAAATCTACAGTATACTACAGAAAAACCATATGCTGTTCAAAATATACAATTATTTATTAAAACTTCCTGGATGTCCAACATTAATGTGAAGAACTACACCCATGGTTACTCAACACTTGTGTAAATATAAGGGAAGTTGATTTTACACGACACTCTTAAAAATAAAGGTGCTTCAAAAGGTTCTTCAAGCGATGCCATAGAAGAATCATTTTTGGTTCCACAAAGAACCATTCAGTCATGGGTTCTTTAAAGAACCATCGTTTTCTTACCTTTTTATAATCTGAAGAAATGTTTTTCGCCACAAAGAACATTTTGTGAAACAGAAAGGTTCTTTATGGATCAATTTAGACAAAAGTGTTCTTCCATGGCACTGTTTCGAAGCACCTTTATTTTTAAGAGTGTGCATCCACGAAACACTGTACTGGGGCCGGTTAAATAAAAGCAAAATAAAAAATGGCTATAAAAATACCTCATAGGAGCATGGTAGATGTTCTCTGTAATCTTCTGATGGAGTTGACTGGCTTCTATTCCATGTGTGTGTGTGTGTGTGTGTGTGAGAGAGAGAGAGAGAGATCATACAGAGGTTATTCAGTGTTCATATACACACAGCACACAAAACACCTCCAGGATTCGTTTGGTCTTTGATGTTGATTTCAGTGCTTTTACTAAGCAACCATGAAAACTAAAAGCTTGAGATAACATCGTGTCATCTCCATCCGATAGATCCACATCACAGCCCAATTCTCTCTTTGGGTATTTCGAAGCGCTGTTTAAATATTTTTTTTATGCAAAAAAAGTAAGGAAGATGAGGTTGTTCCAGGTTGTCATTGTGAATTCACAATTAATTTTGGCTTTACGTGGTACTTGTCTCCAGGGTAGTTTGTAACAAGTTTCTTAGTGAACTGAGTTTGGGTGAAGGGAGAGTTTAAGGAGGTTTGCTCAGAAATACCTCGGCAGGCTTCCAGCTGGCTTGTTAAGACTTTGCGGATCTCTGACACCCAAGTGTTCTTCACTTCCATCGAAGGGGCCTGACAGAAAATGTAGGACACGTTTTAAAAATGGGAACCTTTCTGCTGTGGGACAACAGTTCCCTCTCATGGCCAATAGATGGAACAACATGGTGCTTTCAGAAACGATGCAGAATTATTTTCAGAAAATAAGAGAATAGAAAACTTTTTATATGTTTGGACCCCACATTGCATACTCAGAATTGTTTATGTTTTTAATAAAAAATAAATAAAAAATGTTGAGGCCTGTACCTGAACAATGTAAACTTCCTCTCTGCCATTGTACCAGATTTCAAACTTCTTGATGTCTCCTTTTACATTTTCTGTGATTCCCACTGAGCTCATCTAGAAGAAAAAAAACACACAACTGATCAGTTTCTCAACTTATCAGATATAATATGATCTAAAATATATTTATTTTTAACCTGTCCCACAGATGATTCACTATGCATTATTTTGATACACTGATAATGATGATTAAGATGGAAATGATTGCTCTATAGTGAAGTCATGACTCAAAATCAGACGCAGATTTCTTATGACAGGGTCACATCAGCATGGAAAAAATGACAGTATAGTAAATAAATAGGCTTAACAACCAGCTGACATCATCTACTAGGGATTTTGTTTTTAATTTCATTATCAAGATGTCAAATATTTGCTTTTGAAAATAAATGAGAAGTTGCCACTTAGTTCAAGGACAAAATATGCCTTCAGTGTAAGATATGAAGCTCATTCTGTATAGCCAGATGTTAACTATTTCATTACTTTCATGCACAAATCTCTGATGGTGTCGTCCCACCTTTAATGAGTGCTTGAAACTGTAGGAGGGGGATTTCTCATGGCCATCTGATGTCTCCTCACGTTTCTTGCAGAACAAAAGCATTTTGTGGTAGAGGAAGAGATGTCTCTGCATGGGTTTGAAGCGTGCCAAGTCCTTCACTTTACTGTGACCTTTCTTGTGGTCTGTCCAAACATTAAATGACCCCTGCATGAGCAGTTTTCCCAAATCATTCAGATTGCCCTGAAATCACATATAAGACTTAAATTAGCACACACACACACACACACAATAGCAGGTGCACACCATGCAAAATATTAACCTTCAAAATACTGTATCTCTTTAACATGCAAATTATTGTGATACACATAGTGTAATGTGCAGAAACCTCAAAACCAGTGATGGCGATCTGATGCATGGAGTCGTTGACTGATTTGATGATATCCAGCACTGTGGCCAGAGCTTCCTCCAGCTCTGCGGTGCCCTCTGAGTTCTTACTGCACTTCAGCATCTCCTGTACAATGAGTGGGTGGAGAAATGTGTGAGAAAATAAACAATGTCTGGGTTGAAAGTGAAGGGTTAGAATATTAGCGGAATTTAAGTTAAGAGATCTCCACCTTGATATACAAACAAACATATGCAACAAACTGGAAAAAAGATGGGAAAAGACTTACCTTTAACATCAGCTGGTACTTGGTGATTCTCTGCACAGGCTTTAGCAGATACGCATCTAATGAAAGCTTGTGGTCCAACCTTTTTTGACACTCCTATGTTCAAAAATCATTAAAAACGCTTTTAAAATTTGAAATGTAGCTAGTTCTCTCTCTCTCTCTCTCTCTCTCTCTCTCTCTCTCTCTCTCTATATATATATATATATATATATATATATATATAGATATATAGCAAGGGCTGATCAAAAGTGACCAAATGTATAGAATACAGAAAAAAAATGTATCACTGTTTTCCACAAATAGATTATACAGCATAACCTTTTCCAATATTGACAATAATAATCTCTGTTACTGAATCCGCAAATGAACATATCAGAATGAGGAAGAATGACGCTGAAAATGTAGCTTTGCATAACAGAAATAAATTACATTTAAAAATTAATTAAAATAGTAAAAATGTTTTTCAAATTAAATTAATATTTTACAATATTACTGTATTTTTGATTACATAAAGACTTTTCTTATGTTCACCAAGGCTACATTTATTTCAAAAACATTAAGAAATCTCAAAGACCCCAAACTTTTAATAGCATATAGTGTGAGTGTGTGAATATATATATATATATATATATATATATATATATATATATATATATATATATATATATATATATAAGCCTCACCTGAAAGAACATACTGTCCCCACACTGCCGCCACAAAGCCTCCGATCGTGGCTTATTCTGACAATATTTCTCATAAATTTGTAACTCTTCCTTCTGCAAGACAGCAGATGGAGACAAGTCTCAGGATCCCATTTCCAATACTGTAATTGTACTGTATTTCACCGAAAACATCACCAATATTGTCACTCACCCGCTTCAAAAAACATGTTCCTACTAACTCCGGCTTCTCCGTAGAATTTTCTAGCTCTTTGAGAAAAGTCCTGTTAAAGTAGAACGGAACAAATGAGTAAATAAACAAATAAATGACTGAAGGTAATGAGTGAACATCACTTCTCACTGCTCTTTTCCAGGACTAGACACTGTAAAGCTCCAAAAACCACAAAGAAGCACAATAAAAGCAATATAATATAATATTTTTAAATTCACTTTTTGGTCACCATTCAATTTCATTATATGGAAAAGTGTAGCATTGACATTCTTCTAAACTTCACCTGTGATTTTACATGAAATGAAAATCATGCGAGAAATGCCCATTTTTGGGTGAACTATCTGTCTGCTCTCCTTTCCCTGAATCTTTATACGATTATTTAGAAGAAAAGCCTGTTTATAGTTCATCTCTGTCAGACAAATCACTACAGAATATCCCATATCAGCAACAAACACAAAAGCCTTTGAGGACTTTTCATTACTGACGTGATGACATGTTTCAGTGACTGTGAAGGCAGAAGAACAAGGCTACAGCTGGGAATGATGGGCAATGATCAGCGGCTGTTTATCTGCATCCGATTGATGCGGTGGAAACAGGTGCTGAGGAAAGACATATGGGGAGACACACAAACCCGCTATGGGGGTTGTTACTGTCATAATCCTGGACTTTGCTGTAACTCAATGCCAGCTGGGAGACAATGAACTCTACAACTATTAGAGGTAGCATGAGGCCAGCCAAACAATGGGCCAGCCAACCCCTATGGATTTTTAATGACAATCCAATATCACAAGGCACAAAACCCACCACACCTTCGTTCCCGACAAACTATTGTTTGTCTCTGGCTCACTATACAAAAAGCCCTTGTGGATAAGAGGGTTTGGGTGTGAAGTTTACATTATAGGGAAGCATCAGAACAGAAACTAACCTAACCAGATGTCCTAAGAGTTTCGTCAGGAATGTGGGGTCACGTCGGGGGAGGGTCTGGCTCATTCTGAACATGGGCGCAGTCCAGTCTGGAAAATCCAGCTTGAGCTGCTAGCGAGTTTTGGAGCAAGGCAGCTGGTTTCTATGTAGCTGGTGGAAACTGATCAAGCAAGTGGTCCGATGGCAAGTTTGTTGCTTGCTCAAGGTGGTCTACCTTAGTCTCTAACCAGTTAGAAACTGCCTATAATGTCCTTAAGTTGGGAATTACGACCTGTCAAACAGTTTCCGTTTTACTTACTTCTGGTGAAACTCGTAAATTTCAGGCAGATTTCCAAAGAGAACTTCCTTCTTGTTTTCCAGAGAAGGTGGGATCAAATAGATCAGCTCGGGGTCATCCAGTGCAGCGGCATATCCCTGCACAAAAATATACAGGACAAACAAAACCACAGTCAAATATTTCAACACTGCACAACAGAGTTTTAAATGACATAACTATAGCTGATGCGCTTGTTTTGACATATATTTACATTACTTACAACTGAACTTCAGCAGATGCTAATCAATCTGACAAATCCTGGACTCTTTTTGTTGTGACTTGTGTGAGATCCTGAGTAATTTATTACATTTTTAAAACATTATTACAACATTTCAATATGTTTTAAAAATGTAATTTTTTCCTGTGATGCAAAACTGAATTAATCTACTTTTAGCGTCTTGCTACTCAAGACACATTCTTATTATTATCAATGTTTAAAATAAAAATTGTGCTGCTTCATATTTTCGTGGAAACTGTATTTTCTCAGAATACTTAGATGAAAAAAAAAAAAAAATTATATATATAGTAATTAAATGAGAAAATAATTTGAATTTATTTGCATTCATTTTGTAAAGTCTATACTGTTGCTAAATAAAAGCGTCAATTTGTGTATAAAAAAGCAAAAACTATTTTGAACAGTATGTGTATTCACGATGTGTGCATTTTTGCAAAAACAGTTTTTTATTTCACGTGTACCTCTATGATGCTCTGTAGCTCTTCCACGTACAGCCTCTCCGTCTCTATCAGTTCATTCATGATGTGGCTGTTGAGAAAGGGCATGCAAAAAAGCTTTCAGCATTTTGTCCAACAAAAGTCAGAACATCGGTGTGATGAGAGACACTGTTTACGACTGAAGCTTCAGTAAGAGCACGACTCCCATAAAACCATCCAACCTCCGCAGAAAGTAACGTTTGTAAAATACATTTTTAATCTGAAAATAAGCTAGACACTTAAACATTTTGGCAAATTTGGAGCACTGAAACATCATCTAGCAATAACGACTCAGCTCAGCTTTCATTTCTGTGTCAGTTACTAGTCGTAAACATCCTAGCTACTACAACACCCTTAAACGGCCTTATTTTGTCTTATCCACTCCTCCTTCACCGATGAATTGCATTTATTGTGCTGAGGTGTAGTCTGCTTATGTGAATCAGATGACCCAAATTCCACGATTCTGTCAGAGAAGTTTTTCTTTTCACAGTTCGTTCGAATGATAAAGTTGGCCAATGTTTAAGAAGAGGCATGTACTGCCCGCCCCTCCATTAGGAAACACTCCCGTTCAAATACAAGCTCCACCACACTACTGCTTTCAGTACAGCTGCCACACTCCAACGGAGGACCAGGGCTTAAGAAAACAAATACTTTCGCACATTTACTACATCATGGACGGGCCTCAGTGGTAAGTCATATGTTTTTGACTAAGCAGAGTTCCTGTGTGGAGATCTTTCTGGAAAAAAGAAAAATAAAAGCTAAGAGATTTAACTTTTGGAAGAACAGAATGTTTTTCCACTGGTGTGTCAAGCCTTTTAGAGACCTCATGCTAAATTTACACCGTTCCTGTGGAGTCTGAGTATTGAATGTGATTTTCGAAAAAGAATGAAAATAAATAATAGCACCAATCCTAAAAGTATATTCTTTTAAACATGCTTTCATTATCATATGATGGACTTTAGTATTAAAATATGAACTATGAACTTTGCTTGGACTGGGTTTTCACTTAGGGAGTGTTTTATGATATTTAAAATGCAAATGAAATAGCTAACACACACACAGCTAACAATACTTACTGATACCATGTCAAAAGAAAGAGATTGTGAACACTGAGATATAGTGGGCAAAACTGTGAGCTAAGGTGAGCTATATGAGCATATTACAAAGAGGAGTTGAACAGGTCATGAAGATTAAATGTACTTTTTAGAGGCATGTCAGCATGAAACAGTGTTGAAATTACTGAGAATGAGAAAATGAAAATGTAGTAGGTAACCAGTCACACTTTTAAAGCAAAGCAGAATGTATTCAAATCTACATTAGCAATCTTTTTACGTATATAAACTTTATCTGTAATACATAATGAAATATATCCCAGTTTTGATCAAAATGACTAAAAATGGGATGGACGGTCATGCAGATTAATGTGAACTAATAATTGAGTGGCTGCTATGAGCAGGTGATCAAGTTTGTCATACAATCCCTTCTGCTCCTGGCACTTGGCAGTTCAGGGTGTGGGACATCATGACATGCATAGCTGTTGTGCCTTTTGAGTGAATTTGCTGCTGTAATGATCTTTTCGCAGTCATGAATGTTTTGCACAGCACTCAGCACATCAGCGCGTACGCTGGTTTAAATCCTTTCATTCAGCGTAGCGCTGAGTCGACGATTGCTTTCATTTCACATGATCGATTCGTCGAGTCTCCCCACATGGTCAAGGTTTTCAATGAGCTCTCGCAAAACAAATGATGCGAACAGGCAGCATTTGTTAAAGAGGAATGTTGTTTTGAAAGCAAATGGTCTTTACGTGACTGCCATGAAATGTATCGTTTTTTGGTTTGTTTGTTAGTTTTTTAGCAAGGAAGCAAGTGTGTTTTTTAAGTTATTTTAAATTGTAATAATATTTACTATATGTTTTTACTGTATTTCTGATCAAATATAAGCAGCCCTGGATAGCATCTAAGAAGCTTACTGACCCCAGTTTTTCATTAATGGTAGTGTGTGTAAAATACACAGTGTTTGGAGTTTAAATATTTAATAAATATGTTTTATATTTTATTATTAGTAGTAATTGTAGTTTTAAATCATTGTAATCCCTGTTTTTAAATTTTAAAAAATTATTCTTTCTTTACAGAACACAAATGAGGTTTTAATGCCATACAGTGGATTTTCTCGACCGACTGACGTTTTGTGTAAAGTGTAAGGAAACTGGACACAAAAATGTGGAAAATGTTTTGGGTTAACGCGTCCGGTAGGCTAGCACATCCGCAATGAGATGACTAAGATGGAATTCAGGCAAACCCAGTTGTGGAAAATCATCGAGAGCGGTACATCTGGATTGAATAACTGGACTTGACAAGAAAGGGGTTGAGAGCTTGCGCCGCTTAGCAGAATGTTCTTGAAATGCAGAAGGGTGAGAAAATGGCATTTTCTACAGCTTGTCTCCATGTGCTGTGTCATGTCAGTCCTTATGGTTTGCTGGGACCACGTGGACCAAAGCGTGGTGAACCATGTGAAGTCCTACTCGTACCGTTACCTAATCAACAGCTACGATTTCATCAACAAAAGCCTCAGCGTCAGCCCAAAGGAAGCAGCCAGGTTTGGTAGCTTCCCGTATTTGATAAACAACGAGGAGGTTTGTAAAGACAAAGAAGTACTGCTTCTCCTCTTCGTGAAGTCCTCTCCACGAAACTTCAGAAGACGACAGGACATTCGCTCCACTTGGGGAAACGAGTCCTACATAAGTCACGAGCTGGGTGTTATTGTAAAATTAGTGTTTGCTATGGGAGTTCACCCTGTGGTGCAGGACAAATTGCAGACGGAATTACACAAGGAGCACAAGATACACGGTGACCTGGTTCAGCAGGACTTCCTTGACACATTCCACAACCTCACTGTGAAACTGCTGCTTCAGTTCCGCTGGACGCACGAAAACTGCGCACATGCCCGCTTCTTCATGACTGCGGACGATGACGTCTTCATCCATTTGCCCAACCTTGTGCGCTACCTTCAGGACCTCAGAAGACAGAACGTGCGCAACCTCTGGGTCGGCCACGTTCACAAGGGGGCACCTCCCATTCGCAGCAGGGACAGTAAGTACTACATGCCCTTCGACATGTACCAGTGGACTTCCTACCCAGATTACACCGCCGGGGCAGGGTACGTGGTCTCTGGCGACGTGGCAGCCAAAATCTATCAGGCCACGCTGTCTCTGAACGCCTCTTTGTATATCGATGACGTCTTCATGGGTATCTGTGCCATTGCAGCGGGCGTCTCGCCTCAGGAACACGTTTATTTCTCGGGTGAGGGGAAAACACCCTATCACCCGTGCATCTATGAAAAAATTATCACCTCTCATGGACACGAGGACGATATTAGGTATCTGTGGAAGGTTGCGACCTCCCCGCAGGTAAAAAGTATTTCGTCTGGACTGATTGGGAAACTCTATTGTGCGGCTGTGAAAATGACGCTGCTTTGTAAGCCGTACTTTACGAACACGTATTCATGCATGGGAGCTTTCACATGATGCACTATGAAGTATGAACAGTATTTAATTTTCTCCCTCTCTCTTGTTTACTTTTGCTTTACATGTTAAATATTTTGTCAGTTCAATAAAGTTTAAAGCTGTGCGCCCTAAGCATTTGTTTTGCACTTTTTTAATTTTATTTAAAAGTATTTAATTTTCATGGACAGTGTAGGGCAAGAGAGCAGGAATAGAATTGGAAGATAAATTTAAATAAGTTATCTAAAATGACTTGAGTCTCACAAAACACGTCAAGGTCATATTTCCCTCCAAAAAAATTATAAGAAATTGAGTAAATATAAAATACACATGGATAAAGTGATTCTGAAAATATTAAGACTTTTCCACTAAATTCTTTCTACCAAAATCTACGGTTTCTAATCTCCGTATTGCAAGAAAAATAATGGTATATTATTTAAATGATCATAGTAATTTTACTGTATTGTGTGATAGCAGTAAGAATTATCATGAACTGAGAATGAGAATTAAAACACTAAAAAAGGAGAAAATTTGAAAATAAAAAAATACATTTTATTAATACTTAATACTAGTAAAATTTTATTTATTTATTTAATTTGTTTTATCATCATGAACATACTGCCAATTTGGCAAAAAAATTATTAAAAAAAATTTGTGTGTGTGTGTGTGTGGGATGAAATGGGCTTTGACATTTAAGCATATTCATAGTTCCCATTCCTATGAATTAAGACTGTTTTTAGCTACTAGGAAAGTATTTGTTTCACTGTGTCTTAACTTCCTTTCAAGTTGCAAATGCATTTGCTTCTGCTTAAAGCTTTCAAACGTTTTAATGAACTGATGGTGCTATTTGTGAATGAGGATTTTAACAAGTTACATTTTGCTACAATAAAATAAAAGCCTTTTGAGATGTATTGCATTGTGACATTATTATCATGACGACTTCTCCTCAGTCTCATCAACCAAATACAAACAATATTATTCTTCATACTGTAATTACTGTATTACAGAATATAATAAGAATAACTGTTCTAAGAAGAATGAAGATTCAGCATGCGAAAACACTGCCAAAAATGTACATTCCCACAAGTGTTTTTATTTCCCACTATCATTCGGAATTAAAATCAATTAAAGTGTTAATTCCGTCATTGTTAAAGTTTGACTCTCTTTGACTCCTGTCATACCAATTTTATTTTTTTCTTAGATTATATTAACAACAACAGTAGTGTCGAAACCTATACTCAAATTATTTTTGCTGTGAATCAAATTTAGTTCATTATAATAAGCTAAAGAAACGCAATTACTGAAAGTTGTGTTCACCTCATCTATTTGTGTTGAAACTACATGAATCACTACACTGAAACTAAACAGGGCATTTTTAGTTCTCAGCATGCTTAAAGGGATATTCATATTCCACACCAAAATGAAAATTATTCATTATTCATTAATCACTTTCTCCAGAGTCCCTCCAAACCCATAAAAGCTTTGCTCATCTTTGGAACACAATTGAAGATATTTTGGATGAAAACCAGGAGGCTTGTTACTGTCCCATAGACTGCCAAGTAAAATACACTGTCAAGGTCCAGAAAAGTATGAAAAGGATTGTAAGAATAGTCCGTCTGCCATCAGTGGTTCAACTGTAACGTTATGAAGTGATGAGAATACTTTTTGTATGTGGATAAAACAAGCATAACGACTTTAATCAACAGTTTGTTTACTCTGTGTAGTGCCATTTTGGAGAATATCCACTGGAAGCAAACAGCGTACGCTCTTTTGCGCCAGCCAGATCTGCTGAAATGCCCCTCTCTCATGTACATATGACAGTTAGCGGAAGATAGAGTTTATAAAGTTTAAAATACAGATGTGTTTCTTACACATGTGCATCAATTCACTTCAATGCCTTTACTAAACCCAAGAGCCGTGTGGAGCCTTTTTTATGATGGACGGATGCACTTTTTTGGACTTCTATTAAACTATTGAATCCCAACACCCATTCACTGCCATTATAAGGCTAGGAAGATCCAGGACATTTTAATATAGCTCCGATGTATTTATCTGAAAGAAGAAAGTAACCTAGGATGGCTTGAGTAAATCGTAGATTAGTTAACATTTTTGGATGAACTATCACTTTAATGATTAAACTTGTTTGTAACTACAGTTATTTTATATGAGGTTAAATAAGGTTTCCTTAAAAACACTAAAAATAAAAATGTAGAAATACTCTTAACGGGCTGAGCGACTACGTCATGAATGTGTTAAAACAAGAAAGATACAGCTTAAGAATTACTTTGAAAATTCTTTATTGCTAAAACAGGATGTGAGTAATGTAAGAAAGAACATGTGTGAGCGAACATTGTTCCTGTTTTTAAATATGTAGATTAGAAAGTAGAACTTTTAATAATGCATGAAACTTAAAAGCCTGCCAAATGTGAAAAAAATGAAGAAGTGGGTATGATCGCTTCACTTACCTTTAACACATTAACAACATACATCTATTCAGTTTGGGAGCAGTAAACAAATAAGCCAAATATTAAACGAACGTCTATTAAAACATAAAAAGATTCTACTGAGTCACCAATAATACGTTCGCATCCCAGCAAAACTTTTTTTTAGGAAGACAACAAGCAGAGGTCATTAGGTCAGCTGCTTTTACAGACATCAGTATGCACATGAAAAACTACTGTATGTTGTGCCAGATACCAACATGAAGACTGATAGCTTGCTTAACAAGGTTTAACAAGGAAAAAATGCACTACACAAGATGTTTCACAACATAAAATTCACAACTTACACCAAACAACAGAAACTACCTACATATGGCATAAGGTAATGAAAAAAGCAGAAGCAGTGAGTAATGTGTATATGTGATTAACTGTACTGAATGTTCTGATTGAGATATTAAGAAGTTGCCAAACTAGTTAATCCTGTACATTCAGAAATGGCATCAGATGTGTGATCAAATGTGTGTCATCACAAATCAGTTTGAGTCACTGCTTTGGTGGTGCAACAGTTCTTATTCTCATTTTGGCCAATTAGCAGAATAGGTCATTTTCACAAAGATGAGTGTTCTTCAATGTGTTTGGAACAACTTGATGCTGAGTACATTGGTGAATTTTCATTTTCGGGTGAACTGTGTCTTTAAGTCTGTGATAATATATCTACTAAACTGCAAAACAAGTAATGAATAATTGTTGCTCTGCTGTAATAATTGTATTATTATTTATATTATATACTATATTTATTTATTATAGAACTAAACCGAAAAAAGGGTTAATGAAATATATAAATATTAGAAGAAATGTGTTCATATTGATACTTGATCTCTGACACTGCTTAATAAACTTCACCTTATCATGTGAGACGCTCTTTCTCAGAAGACATGTTCTTACCTGCGTCTGTTTGAAAGCGACTCTTCGGTTTCATTGCTCATGAGGACCAGACTCGATCCCCCTTGCCCTCCTTCATGCATGACTTCAATCTGTGAGAAACCACAGGAAGACAGAACACACTGGTCAGAAACCTATATAGGTTTCAAATGAAAGAAATGGCTTTATGTTTGAGATGAATGTAAAATGTGTAATAATGATATGCAGTAAAATATTTTAAATGCAAGATCTAATCCCAGGCTAACTAGGTTTTTATACATACAGTCAGGGCTTGACATTGACTTTTTTGTATGCTGCTGCTTGTAGTTGGATAAAATATTCTTCTTCTTTTTCTATCAGAAAGTATAGTTTTTCCATAAACATAGCACATACCGAACTGTACCGAAAACCGTGAAACTCTAAAACCGTGAAACAAACCGAAATGTGAAAAAGTTGAACTGTGCCACCCCTACTGCATACAGTACATACAAATGCTTATGTAAAAAAAAAAAAAAAAAAAAAAAAAAAAAAAAAATTCATGACAAATACATGACAAAAAATGTTAGCATTATAATCGATAAGACAATGTTCACTATTTGTAGCTGTGAGTATTTAAGACATACTGCTGTTGCACAAGTAGCATATATAATAATCCATAGTAGATCTATACAGGTGGAGCTGGGGAGGTAGAGGGTTTCATAGGAACTCTGAAAGCGCACTGCGAAATGTGAAAATGTTTAAATGTGAAACAGCAAGCTCATTGGCTGCGTATGCAACATGAACCAATCAGCTTGTGCCAAGTAGTTTAACACTGAAATATCATCAGTCTGAATTATTGGCACCATCAGCCTGCACCATCTAGGGTTAAATGACAAAACTTGGCATATATTTCAGACGTGACCATGTAACTGATATACCTTGATGCCACCTTTGGCTTTGCGAATATTCTTTCTTTTTGCCAGCTCTGCATCACTGGGCTGCTTACTGGGGCAGGAGTTTTCGGTAGCTTTACGATTTGATGCTGTTGAGTTTAAAACAGAGTCAAGCAAGCTGGAAGGAATTCATATTTTCCATTTAAATAATTCAGAAAACAAAGCCTGAGCATTTAATACTCAGGTTATGAACCTGAAATGAGGACATGCTTCTGGAAAATAAAAGTTAAGTGATAAAATTACAAACAAATACTACTAAACCAGTAGCAGACTGGACATGTATGCATTTCAGTCAACATACACTTGTGTTTTTTTTTTTTTTGTACTTACTAGGTGCAGTGTGATGTGGGATTTTAGGTAAAGTGCGTTTTGGTGAAGATTCAGGTCGAGGTGCAACTGGTTGCACTGGCCTTGTTTGCTTTGCAGAAAGCTTTTTCAGACTCGCGTGTCTTTTCTCAAACATCTCTTGAACTTCATCCAGTGTTTTTAGAGCGGTTTGTGCTTTGCCCTGTATGGGATGAGATAAAAGTGTTTATAAAATCAGTTATTTATCAGAAAAAGTTGATCGGTATCATCTTCTACAGTGGGCTCTGAAAGTCTGAAACACAATTTCAAATCTGGAATTCATCTAATTTTCACCTTTTGGAAAATGTAAACTAAATGGGGGGGGGGGTGAAATATTTAATATTCAATACTATAATATTCCAGTTCAAATGAATAAAATGTACAATATTTTTTTAAATAATAATTAAGTAATTTATAATATTCTATATTAAACAATGTTAACATTCCACAACATTAATCTTTACTAATGTTATTTAATAAAAATGCACCTGTTCTTTGTTCTGATTATTAAATAATATAATATAACATAATATAATCACTTTCATTATAGTTTTGATAAGAAAAATTTATTAGTAAATATTGAAATTAGCATTAGCTATGATTAATTGATGCTTCAGAATAATTTTTCATTGTTAGTTCATGTTAAACTAATGTAGCTGAATAATGTAGATGAGTCTTTTGGATTTGACTGTATGCAAATGTATTCAACTGTAATGCGCTTGATTTGCACCTTGACCCAGTCTGACAGGACGATCTCATACTGGTTGCTGAGGTCTTTGAGGTGACTGAGCTGCTGCTCTTTGGCTGAATTCATGTACCGCTCGATGTCCTGTAACGCTGCTTCTGCACCTTCTTGGGTCTGACATCTGTCCACAGCCTGAGAGGCCAGCAGATACACTCCAGTCTCACACCACTGGTTCACCTGCCAGAGCACACACATACACACACAGAGGCACATCAATGCATCTATCTTGGAACCCATTTAAAATGAGAAAGAAAAACTGTGCAGCTTATTTAATTCATCTTAACCATAAAAATGATTAAAGAAAGCGGTTATAATAATTTTTATTTATTACGCACACAGATCAAATTTAAGTCACCCATTCATTATTTGTTATCTAAACTGAATGCTTTTTTTTTAATTTTTTTATTTTTTGCTGTAGAAACTGTATTTATTATATTGTAAATTTCCCCCCAAAATAAAAAGAAGCACAGTCAATTAAAAAATTTTTATGTACAAAAATGTAGATAGTATTTTCTTATCCTTTTCTTATTTTTCAGTAATCCTTGTTCTGATATTTTTTTCCTGTTTAAAACAAAAAATAAACTGCTCACATTAACTGAAACAGCTGAAAATTGTGTAAAAATTTGATTAAAACTGAAAAACATGAAGACATTTTTAAAATGTTCCCTTAGCAACTATAATAATTGAAATTTTAAATAAGTTAAATTAATTAATTGAAATTTAAGTACTAAAACGGAATAAATAAAATAAATGAAAATAAGTAACAAAAGTACATACATTATGTAAAACTTCAATTAAAATTAAAATTAAAACTGAAAATATAAAAATAAGCTAATTCAGAATATTGATAGATAATGGAATGGTATATAAATAATATACTATATACAGTACATAAGCACAATTGTGCAATTTTTGTCAAGCCATACTTGCATTAATGCACTGCAAAATATAATTATAGTTTTATATTTTGTTTATTTTCCTCAACCTTTCTCTTATATGAAAGAGAAATTATTCTTATATGAAATGAAATGTTCTAAAATGGCGAAAACATTCAACTAAGATATATATTTTTTTGGAAACGTCATCTCTCAAAATCAAGCATTTTCCATGTCTTGAAACAATCACCCCAAGGTAAAATCTGTGTGTGGTAATTTGACAGGATGTGTGTTGTTTGGCGAACCTCATCGATTCGTTTGTGGATTTCAAGTGATTTGGTCAGAATGTCCCGTTTCTTTTTGGCCTCATTGCTGAAGTCGTCACAGATCCGCCGCAGTTCGACACACTTGGGCCGGATGGAGTCCACGGCGTAGTGGTCACTTTGAATGAGCTGGTCACCATGCTGAGCGTGAAGCTGAGCTTTCTCCAAAGACTCCTGTACAGATCAATAAACACAAGAAAGCTATGAATAAACATATGAGGAATGATTTACAATACACAGTTGACTAGCAGAGTCGTAACAGCAGCAATGCTATGTTTGTGTCTTTTATTCATTTTATTCATTAATTATACCACATACTTTCACACAGTACCTGCACGTTCTTGGCATTCTGAAAAAGGCCAAGAAAAAAACATGCTTTATCTTTCTAGATAAGCTGGTTGCTTGGAAGAGGAAAACCTTCCATGCAAAACATGCCCTGGTAACCAGTACTGCTGGTCTTTTTCAAGACACACTTGTGTTATTAATCCTTGGAAACAGATGTCTAAACAAACATTTTTTTTAATTGACATTGTATTTGTTTCAAAATTCAAATATGTATGCAAGTGAATACATTAAAATATACAAGCTTTTACAAATAGTGTTTCTTAAATATTATGAATGTATTTGAATGTATATATATTTTACAATATAATGAAACAGAAAACAGTTATTTCATTCTGTTGTAATTTTGATCAAATAAATGCAGAGCAAAAGAAACCGGTTTTTAAAAAAATATGAGTAATTTAATTATTTTAATTATTGCTAGTGTATAGGATTATATAAATATGTATTTATACAGTGATTGGGGGATTTATACGGTGACTGGGGAAACAGAACAAATGGTTATTGTTGAGCCCGCTATGTAAACTCAATGGACTGCTTTGCATACCAGGCCTGATTCCAGATTCAAAAGATTTTGACCTGAGCTTTGTCCTCCAAAGTTTTCAGATCCCCCAGCAGATGTTCCACCCGAGCCACACAGTCCCCGGTGTCAGACAGGCCCAGCAGGGTCTCCATCAGGCCGTCCAGAGAAACTTTCACCTGGTGCAATAGATGCAACAGACTCATTTCAACAGCTTGGTTGACTAGTCAACTGCTCCAGGGATATCTGGTATATAATGGCAGAGGCACACCCAATGCATCATACCTCTCTGAAGTCCTGCTCAAAGTGCCGTAATTGTAAGCACTGCTCTAATTTAAGGTGATGCCTTGACCAGAATTGTTCAAATGCATTCTCTGTCTCATCGAGCTGCGCTAACAACCTGAGACAAACAAACAAACACACAAACGCGTTTACAGTGTGCATGTCAGAATTAGATTTCACAGAGGAACATGAGATGACACCAGGCTTTAAAGAATAATAGCACAACTGTAACAAGAACTGCCCAAGTCTGGTTAAAATAGAGGAAATGGCTGTAAATTCCAAAAATACATTATTAACGTCCCTACTGTGAATGACTCATGGAACGAGTTAAAAAATTACTCATGGTATTAGTTGAAAAAATGTGCTTATAATCTTTCATCAGAATGTAACTTGTTCGGTGACTCTTTTTATTTGCTGATGCCATCAAGATCTTTTTTTTTTTTGCATTCCTGATGGTTAAAATCTCCAACAAAATCGATCTTCTGTTTTGTTTGTGCGTGTCATATTGAATGTCACGTAGTCACCCAGAAACGTGTTATGACATTATCCCAGCCAACAAGTTATGAACGATGTTAGAACGCTTGTTCAAAGTTATCTGGTCTGTAATAATGTTCTGAAAATCTTAGCACAAGAAGGGGAAAAAGCTTGTATGATTTGGAAACATAACATAAACATAATTAAATGGGAATGTTAGCAACATATTTTTGCTAGCTGGTCTGGTCTTTATCTTCACAAAACTTTAAGCACACAAAAAAAAAAAAAACTACGTGTCGTAGATGGATTTATTTGGTTTATTTCTCGAAACATTTTAGGCATTCGTTTTAGATTTTTATATGTTGCTGCTTATTTCCAAATGTAAACCGCAACATTCCGATAAAGTCTGCAAAACATTCCGATAATGTTCACAAAACGTTTAAACGGAATGTTCGCATTTCCCACATTCTTTTGTTAGCTGGGATTCTCCTTAAGCTGTAGAGTATTATAATTAATGGTGTAACGTTTTGTGTTTTGACAAACCTCTCGGCAGTTGTTTGGTTCTCTACCTCATCTGGGTTCAAAATGTGGCTCTCGGCTTTACTGGCCTGCTCTTTGATACAGGACAGCAGAGTATTTCCTTGCTTTATAGCCATTTTCAGCTCATCCTGTGCAGGGAGAAGGAAACGTGGCAGATGAATACTGAATTAATTTGTATATATGCAAAACACAGTAAATCAAGATAAATACAGATCAGGTTTTATTGTTCCACACTGTTTTAGAAACGGTTCAGATAAGAACAACCCGACAACATTCGGCAATAAAATAAAAGAACAGAACTATAATGACATCAAACGAACCAACGTGAACTACTGTTTTCTAAATGTGATGAGCGACCTGGAGCTTATCGTGTTTTTCGGTGTGTGTGATGAGCAGATCTTTGGTGCACTGGACGTCATTGGGAAGTTCGGTTTCTGCCAGGTCGGTTCCAAACTTCTGCAGCATCTGTGCTGTGCTCTTCACCGTTAATGCAAAGTTCTCAACGGCCTAGGGCACAACAGTTTAACACAGTCTGAACAGATAATATGCATATGAGGTTACAAATCTTGCTTTTAAAAAACTGAGCATTTTTTTGCATTGCACATACAGTGCATTTATGTTTCTGCCTTTCTGTAAATATGATATTCATTTTTAACTTTCGTACTGTGCGATGGTGAATCCATTGACTGTGGCAGTAGTCCAGGGTTCCCCCGAGATCGCAGGTCAGCTGGCCTTTGTCAATGTAGCCATGCAAGTCTGACAGGGAATTTAACATAACAATCTACAAGAGAAGAGAAAAGAACAAAGAACATTTCTACAATGCTGCATGTGATTGCAGCTGTTATGACTAACTATCTAACTCATCTGCATACGACATTTTGTGAAATTGAAGTATGTAAACAACAACGCGACAATCATCATTTCCTTAATGTGAAAAGAGTAGCAGGATGCAGATGATAATCTCATGCAGCAGGATATGCCATGAATATGTGACAAAGCAGCATTACACACATTCACCGCCACCACCTTGACGTAAGCGCAGAGATAAGGCATCACTTTAATGCACAGAGCAGGAACCTCAATGTTTTTTAATGTAACACTGCTCCCTGTGTCTTTTTTAAAGTGGCGTTAAAACAGGGTTAGAAATTATTTGTAGATTAACACCCTTTCAAACATGCATAATGCAACAGGGTGACCGGCTGTGTCAATAATTAAGTGGATGAGTGATCATGGTTACAAACACTCCAGGGTGCCATGCGCATCGTATGGCGAATGAACGGACGTGCCGAGCGTCCAGACAGACAGAAGCATGCTTACCGGTACCTTCAATTTGAAGTCATCCTTATGTAACCGCATACTGACATCAGCTATGGCCCTCTGGAGGAGACGTGAGGGTTTCAGAACCAAAACAAGCTGGAGATTTCCCGGAAAGGAGCCCTTCAGGTCATGGAAGAAAATTAAACACAAAAGTTTAGACTTATTTCTTCGACAATTCTGTGACCATATAAATACTTACAACCTTTTTTGTCTTTGTAACTTCTTGAACTAATAAAACACACAAACACACACACACACACACACACACACACACACACACACACACATACATATATATATATACACATTTTTTATGTATATATTTTTGTTTGTTAATGTATTATAATTAGAAAGATATCATATAATATATATTAATGTATTATATGTAATGTATATAACATACAAGTAAAACATAATATTTTTCCAAGTAATAAATAAAAAAGAGATTATAGAAGTACATTTACTGTAAGTAGATATTTTGTTTACTGTTTTTTTGTGCTATTGTAATTGTTTGTGAAGTTTACTAGACATTTCTGAATTAAAATACTTTCAACACAATTATTATTATTATTATGGTTATACTATTATTCAAAATATGATTTGATTAAATTGCAAAACATAAATCACTAAATATTACTAATATTACAATGAAACTTTTGTTAAAAAACACTTACTGTTTAATAAAATCTGTTTAAAAAAAGTAAAATAAAAATGAGAATTTATCATTTTTATTACATATAAAATTATTTTAAAATTCATATTAAAGCTCAAGTGCTGCTGTCATTGAAGCAAATGAGGACATAAAAATACTAAGACATTTTTATGCTTATAACTTGTAATAGAATATTACTAATCGAAATATTTAAAAAATATCTTCATGGAACATGATCTTTACTTAAAAAAAAGAAGATAATTTTGACCCATACAATGTTTTTTTGGCTATTGCTACAAATATACCCCAACGACTTAAGACTTGGTTTTGTGGTCCAGGGTCACATATACATACATATACATATTATATATATATATATATATATATATATATATATATATATATATATATATATATATATATATATATATATATATACACGCATGCACACACATACATACGTCAACTTGAAAAATATAAAGTAATTGAATAGTCCAAGTTTGTCCAACTTGATTTCAATTTATCAGCCTATCGATTGTACATCTTGATACTGTACATCTTGTTCTTTTTTGCTTCTATCTATAAACATCATGTTAACGTCATAAAGCTCAAGCAAGAGCCTGTACAAACCGCTATCCGTGACAGAGAAGCGAGTGCGGCGTTCCATTTGTCCTTCCTGCGGTCCAGGATGATGATGAAGCCAATGCTAGCAGCATCCATGCTGGACAGATGAAGGACAGAACCAGACGGGTTAGGCATGAAAGACAAAACCATCAGACAGAAATCAAGCAGAAAACGGCTTGTTCTCACAGCTGCTTTCACAACACATTTTTAAAACTCATTAACAATGGCAATAAACCTTAGAAGAATAAATGAGGTCTCACCTTGGTATGCTGGTCAGGTATGTGACAACATTAACAAAATCCTCATCAGACACTTCATTAAACCCTGAGAACTCTGGGAAGGTGATGATGGGAGATCCATCTTTTCCTCTTCCTCCTGCAAAAAATGTTAAGGAATTTAGTGCTTATTTTTTAAATAGTAACTATTCACATTTTTTAACATGTTATAAATGGCACTCTGGCAATTTTATTTATGTATTTATATTTGCTAATTTATTATTTTTCTAAAAGTGTAATATATATAAAAAAAATTCAGTTTCATTGCAGTTTTGTTTGGGGTCATGACCAGCACACAGTTTCTATGCAGCATTTACACTTCAACAGAAACTACTCACACTGAGTGAACATGCATGCAGCAGAAACCAGGTGTGAGCCTGTGAGGCATTATGGCCCACATTGATTTTTTATTTTTTTATTTTTTTTAAACTAGGCCATTACCTGTAAAAACCCTCTTGCATTACTTGCTTCTGTATTTAATCCTTAAAATGAAGTATTCATCACACACTTATTAATTATAAAATATATAAAATGTATTATTATATGTCTTTGATTTAGGAAAATAAGAACCACCTCTTTTCAACCACAATGGGGCAACAGTGGACTATCTATTGAGTTCTGACACATTCATAAATAATCTGACTTTTCACACTAAATAAAATAATAAAATAATAATAATAAAAAATAAAAAAATTGAACTGGTTACCAACTTTTTTTTTACAAACTACATAAAACTGATACATTTTCATGCTCACATATTCTTGCTGCTTACTGCTTACTCTGCAAATTCAATATTACTGAAATAAATTATTGAGTCGTAAACTTGTATGCTACATTTGAATTATACTTGATAAAAATTTAATATGGTATGGGGCAATGAAATATTTTAACTACTGGTTAAAATTTGGCCGTTTTTAAACATACATTGTCATATTTTCATCAACAATTGTGTTTGAGAAAGAACAGATCACACAGTTTAACGTCTTTAAATAATCACATATCTTTAGAATTCCTCTGATAACCGATAATATCAATAGTTTTAATTAAAATCATCTCATTTCAGCAAACTGGTCTGGAGTCTGAATATGTAATCGCCTCTTGAACAGCGATTCTTCTTGTGCATTGTGCTCATTCCTGAGAGAAATTTGAAGAAAGATGTGTCTGTCTGCAGTAATGAGGAAGATCCCCTCAAAGGTCACATGTTCATCCATTTTTAGACTTTAGAAGCCACAACGCTTCACTCGGGTGATGTATACGTGAATCTTCTAATAGTCTCCAACTATAGACATAAAGAAGTGCTTGTTTATTTTCCATTTAGATTTATAATACGCAAAACAAACTAGATCTAAAACGATCTATCTATCTATGTCTTGTTTGAACAGACAGGTTTATTGTTTTGCACGTCGCTTCTGACCTTATTCACTAGTGAACGAGACACATTTGAAGTCTATTCGATTACATTTCTAATCGTCCTCTGTGATTCACAGAGTCCTAATGGACGAAAATATGCTTTTCAGTGGAAAGTGGCACTTAAGACAAGAGGAGCCAGCCTAATAGATTGCACAAAGTATGCTGGGTGTGTTTTTCTCTGTAACATTACATAACTGGTGCAGTTTTGATGGATGGTGCAGGCGTCTTGGCCGATGAGGAGACAGGGAGATCTGACTGAAAAGCTCTCCATAGAGCAGCGAGTCCCTACTTACATCAGTTTTCAGAGAGCTCTGTGTGCGCTGAAAGCAGTAATCACTGCTGTTTTATTAGCTAATATGGATTGTTTTGTATAGTTAACATTACTGGCAACTTCATGACAAAGGCTGGTTAAAATGAATTATAAATAGAGCCAGATTCACTTTATGTATGTTACAAACAGTAGTGACCAGCTTGAGCAGTTCCCTGATTGTTTCTTTCTAGAAAGCAGGACTGTGGCGTAGCCTAGTGGTTAAATACATGAGCTGGCAAACAAAGAAGTTTCAGTTTCAAAAAGGGTAAAAAATAAAAATTAAAGTCATTGTTAAATGAAATAAATTGGCTTGTAATTTAATGAGAAACTATATAATAATAAATTGTTTCATTAAATCAAGAATGAGTCTGATCTTGCTGACTTGAGTAACGCAAAAAACAAAACAAAAAAACTTTTACTTCAGTGGTCACATGTACCATCAAAGATTTATCTAGCATCATCCATGTGGCGACGAATATGTTACAGATTTCTGGAAGCCACTAAAATGTATTGTAACGATATAGCAATATTAAAATGATAGCTTAGGTTTAAAGATTTTTTTTTTTATGGCTAATAAGCGATAAATATCTTGTATCAACATTCCAAACCACTATGTGAAAATGGAACACTAAAGATTTATCATAACATCACATTGTATTGTATGGAAATGGATATTCATTTTGAGATTCACCAAGCAGCCCTCGGGTATTTCTCATTTCATTATTACATAATATGCATCACGGGAAAATGAGACGTCTGTTTTCTCTGACTGGAAGCGCTAATGAGCATCAGAGGGAATGGGGGGGCGGGGAATTGTACGACAGTACTGACACGAGTGGATGTGATTCGCGTACATGAACATCAGCTAAGAAACTGACCCACAATCAGGAAAGGGTCAAGGTTCAAAGGCACCACCAACAGCTATACATAGAGATGGAAAGTAGATAGCTTTTTTTTTTTGTCTCAAACTAAAGAGCAAACAGATATTTCCATTTCTCACCTGAAAGAAGCGCAAACTGCCTGTGAAGTTGTTCGATTATGTCGACAGCCAGTAACGGCCTGATCTCCTGTTGCATGATCTCATCTGTGACAAAGAGAAGAACGCACAGGAGCATTAGACACTCTGCGACATGCATATAATTCACATTCGGGATATCGGTAAGTCACAAAGTATATCAGCGGCCCGACCCTTCAGACTGACCGTCTGCACAGCTGCTTCCTTAGAGATGACCTTTAGCCATCAACACAGCCTCTGGTTTGTATCCGTTCATCAGGGAAGCGCTCCTTCAAACAAGCCATTCTTTTATGCCTTAGGCTTTTTTCAAAAGAGCGCTCGAGTGCTTCTATTCTGATCTACTGAGGGGTCACCCTAAAGCCCGATGAAGTCTGTAGACGAACAAACGTTCTTCTGTACACGTACACAGAAGACTGCATTAACATTGACTTCTCTTTATCAGACCCTGATAAGTCTTGTGAGGAAACTTGCTGTGGGCTACAAACAACGCCGATGAGTTACTACTGAAATTGGGGATGTGTTCGGGACGTGCCGGTGTAAGTCTGAAGCCTATTAGCTGAAGTAAATATATAGTCAAAATTTTTGACAGGCAGCGTGCCATAAACCGCAGAACAACAGAAATTAGTGCTTTTTTATTTTAAGCCCTCACACATCCTTGTCGAGTGTGTTCTACAGGAAGAACAATGTGCGTCAAGGAGCATGTGAAAAGCAGATGTTATCAGCTGGCTTTGGATTCGCTACCATTGACATCTACGTGAATTACAATGAGAAGCCAAAGACTTCCCAAGAGGAAAGTCACAGTGACCGGATCATACAGGACCACTCCTACAGACAGAAAAAACAAACACTGAAAGCATACTGTACTGAAATCTACTCTTTTTCCAAGAAAAATAAAAATTATAGAAAAAGGCAACTTTTTTTTTTTTTTTTTTTGCGGGGGGTGGGGGGGCATACATTTTAGTTTGATCTTACAATTTCTTTTGCGTGGTCATTCAAATTTTTTCAATACTATTAATACTTTGTCGTAAATAATTTTATCCAGCAAGTATGTGTTCAATTAATATAAAGTAATAGTGAAGACAGCAAGAAAAATTTAAGTTTTGAATAAATTTGTAATTCACTAAAGAATCCAGAAAAAGTATCATAGGTTTCCAATGATTACAATGATTTCTGAGGGATCATGCAACACTTAAGACTTGAGAGATTTCAGATTTGTATCACAGGAATAAATTATGTTTTAAAGTATATTTAAATAGAAAAACATAATTTGTATAACCATTAAATTGTAATAATATTTCACAATATTACTGTTTTTTTAGTGTTGCATTTTTGATCAAACAAACGCCTTGATGAGGATAAGAGGTGTCTTTAAAAATACTTCATTTTTAAAGTGAACTGAAACAAAAAATACCATTATAGTGGTTTATCATTGAATCTCAAATTCTATGTTATTCAAATGAACTAAAAAAAGATAAACAAATTAAAATTGCATATAAAAAAATAAATTTCTTCACTTTAAGAATGTTTACTTGTGTGAGATATGATATGAACTCCTGTACATTTTAAGAAAAAAAAATCAGGTTTTACCAAGGGAAAAAATTGTCATTGGCCAATAATTTTTTTTATTAAGCATTAAATTCCCCATGTAGAAGCAGGTTTTCTGCAGCAGGGCAAATGATGGTCAGCATGCCAAGAGATTAAACCCCAAAGAGAACCTGCTGTTAGTTACGGGCTTAAGCACATGCCACGTGCACATAAAACACACACACACACACACACACAGCTCATGCAGACTCATGGTCCACTGCCCTCTGTGTTCTGTAAAGCTGGCTAATTGTCAAACTAGACCACAAATCCTACTCTGACCCACACAAGTCTGAAGAGCATGGTGCACTATGAAAAATACCAACCCAAGCCAAACCACAGTGAAGCCATAGAAGAACCATTTTTGTTTCCACAAAGAACCATTCACTCAAATGTTCTTTAAAGAACAATCGCTTTCTTACCTTTTTTATAATCGGAGAAACCTTCTTTTGTGAAACAGAAAGGGTCTTCATATGTTAAAGGTTCTTTATGGAACCATTTAGACAAAAATGTTCTTCTATCTATGGCATTGTGCAGCTCCTTTATTTTTAAGTGTAGTACGCAGAGGAATCTGAAAGACATTTGTAGGTTGACAAATATCTGTGTCGCTATCAAAACACCGAACATCCCAACTAGTCTGACAACAGCAACATTGGCTCAGCCAATGAGGTGAGTTCAGGGGCGGGGCCGATCTGTTTGCCAACCAATGGAAGAAGAGAATCTTCACCACTTCACATGGGATGTTTGCTTCTACAAATTCACCAGACGCACTGAACAACACCAAAACAGCAGTTTTTGGTGGACTGGCACATTTCAGAAAATTTTGTCCAGAGGCGCTTTTGAGAGCCAGAAACTGTTTACAAACTGGCGAGTTATTCAAAGACGCATTTCAATATGATACCAAGAGTTTGCTTACATAACAAGAAGTCAAAGTTTGTCAGATGAAGATCGCATTTCTTAGAGCAGATTCGGAATAGTAATAGTATTGAACGCAATAACCCCAAGGACACGATGTGAGATGCTTTAAATACACTGACCTTGGTTTAGAAAGATGTACTCAGGATGTCAACATATCGAAGGGAAATGAGTCTCTACCTATGACTCCTTTAGCTTGTTTGATCACTGTGATTTGAATTTAAACACTTCATCCAGAGATCACATCTCTTCAGCTTTACTGAACGCAGCTGCATGCATAACAAATGGAGAGAGACTGATATCAGACATTGATAAAGACTCTGTACTGTCTCCACTCACTTTTTCCAGCTGCACAACTCTGATTTAAGAGTTTCCTCAATGGAGAACTGAGAGAACCTACCAGCTTCTAGCAAAAAGTCTCCAGTGAGCATCTGGTTAGGGGGAAGAGGTGGTATAGATGAAAAGGAAGTTTTGAGTAAGATGTATTCCAAGCAGCAAAGCTTTAAAAAAAAAAAACATGTTCTGGAGTCCAGCTGGACTGAACATGGACAGCCTGAGAGAACAACTATGTTTATGTACCAAGAAGAAGCATTTCCCCAAGCATTAGTGTTTTCAGCTCAGGCATTGTATGGCCTTTCCTACCCATTGTGCATCAGTTTACAAAACTGCAATGTTCATGGAGAACTGAATCTCACATATTTTTGGTCACATAAAGAGCAGGACACGCCTACATTTCTGTAAAGTCATTGTTTCAATAGGATACCCTGTGCATGTTCATAAGAAGCATTATTTTGATTATTCAGGCTTGTTTGCTTTGGGCTACTAGGTCCTGTTAACCCAATCAGAGTATCTGGTTACCAAGGGATGATGAACGGGACTTCATCCTATCTGTTTGGGTAATTACAGAGCTCGTTAATCACTCCATTAGCAAGAGTTCAACAGTCAGATGATCAAGTGCCAGTCACCTGTGCCGTCCCCACTACAATACTTGCTTTTGTCCCAGCATGGGTCAAGATGTCAGAGTAAATATGCTAAACTCACTTACGATTGCAATTGCTAAACACACTAACTTGCACACTTAGTACAACACTGATTGCATTCACATGCAGTGGAGACGCTGTGACCAAAATTAGCTGAGAGGCATGAGAGGAGCGAAGGAGCCTGAGGGTGGAGATCCGCAAAAAGCCTTCTGTTAGTGTCCAAAAGACAACACAGCATAAGACAGGTGAGAAAAAACAGTCGCAAAGCCAACAAGGCCTGATGTATATTGATGGGACAATGACACGATGCTCATTGTTTATCCAGATTAATACATTTTGAAAAAAAATCCTACATACAATGACTTGAGTGCATGCTTTTATAAGCATTTTAATCTCAAAATGTTATTAAATTTAAAATAATATAAAATAATAACATGAAATGAATTTATCATTTTAATTATGATACAACAACAAATTTGATCTGGTTTATGATATAGAAAGTAATAGATAGATAGAAAAATCCTGATTTTGTGTGTGTGCTTTTACCAAGAAATATTTTATTATTATTATTATTTTATAATTAAGATACATTGACATGTATTTAATGTGTATGCACTTAATATTTACTTGGAATTAGTACTATTTACGATGGTCAAACAACATGACATTGTTACATTTTAAAATATGTTTTTAGTTATTAAATGACTATAAATGCTATAAAAAATAAATAGAAAAATCCCCAAAACTATTTGAAATCCACACAAATATAAAGAGTATATTTGAAAGAATGTGACATGTCTTTATGACATTTGTAGGTTGACAAATATCTGTGCCACTATTAAAACACTGCTCTGTGGACAGTCTTAAAGGTCACTGGCCACTGGTACGGAAAGCACCCTTATGAACTAACTAAGTGAAGATGAACTGTAATGGATTCAATCATCAGCTGCTGGAAGAAAAAGCACAAATCAGCTCTCAGTGGTTTCATCTTCCTTTTTCTGAAGCATACCCATGGTTTCATTTGGGGTCAGTGCATCAAGGGTTGCAGTCAAACAGAGGACAATGCTGCATACCATGTAAACAAATCCAGTTTGGAACTCGATCACGAGCCGTAGGGGGTCTCAAAGTGCTTCTGAACACCTACAGTGCACACTCTACCTGCTCTTCCATGACACACGGAGTGACTATTACAGAATCAACACAACAGCTTCACTTCACAGCCTGTCTGAATCCCAACGGCAGACGTTTAAGGAGCGTCCATGGGATATCCAGTCCATTATTACCGCTCTACTTCCCTCTGATCTTTATAAATTAGTGTTGCTGAATGACAAAGGAGTCTCAAGGCAAGGCTGAACGGCTGAGTCTCAGGCAGCAAAATAAAATAGTCATAAAATCAAAGCCCAATGTTAATGGTTGCAGTGAAAGCTTTATTCAAGGCTCTGCCGTTCATTAATGGGATTGCAATATTTTATGGCAGGCAAGACCCAGAATCTATCATATTTCCCCTAAAGAAATCACTGAAAGTAGGGGAAGAAGTCCCAGAGCTCCCAACACTAGCACATACACCCACACACAAAAAGAATTTACATTCCTGTAGGCATCGATTTCAAAGCAATACAGCTTGGACAAGACATGTGCCTTGATGCTGCCTATACTGAAAAAAAAGAGAGAAAAAATCCTCTTTTAAATGATTTTGTAATATTTTTTTGTTTTAAAATATTAATTAATTAATTCACTCAATTAAAAAAAGAAATAGAAAAATGAGGACGAGGAAATTATATATTATATATATATATATTTATATATATATATATATATATATATATATATAATTTCCTCATCCTCATTTCATTCTGTATAAGTTTATTTCTTCTGAAATGTTTACCCCGTGTGTCCCAGTTTTGTCTTTTTATTTATTTGTAATGTATTATTTATCAAGAACAGCATAAATTTTACCAAAAAAAAAATATTTTCTCATTGGAATTATATTATTTCATCATCATTTCCTTTCATGAATCTATTTTACACTAGGTATAAAAAATAAAAAAGTTACACAGTGTCTCCACCGAAACCTACTCAAACTGCAATATTTAATACTAATACCATTTCAGCATAAATTAAAGCATTTTTGTTAATATGCTTTCATTCTGTTGGCAGATTGTTTATAATTTTTTTTTAAATGTATCATTTTACACCCCTTGAAACATTCCGTCTTCTGCTTATGCAAAACAGTGGCATTATGTTAACAAGCTGGCATTTAAAGGGTCAAAATTCTGAAAATAATTATAAATCAATCAATCAATCATTGTCAATGAAAGCAGAACAAATATTAATTTATAATATTTTATTAATTTTTTGTTACACTTACAATTTTGTCCTCTGTTGATCTTTTATCAAAATTGATGCACAAAGGAAAAGTCTAAAGAACACTGGCCATTACTGACTTTCATTATATGGACCAAAAAAACAATAAACACATTTTCAGTTTCACACTGACATTTTTCAGAAAATCTTCTTTTGTGTACAGGTTTGCAAAACCTTAAATAAATAACAATCCAATTTTCATTTTTGGGTGAACTACTAAAAACAATTCTAATGTGCGCTGTTTGAAGTTCACACAAAACTTGAGCATTCCAAAACTAAATTCCAGCATACAGTATCTAACTCCCTCTCGATCCACATCCCTACGGAAAAGGAAGCTGCCCACACATGGATACAAATCAGAATGTCAGACAGGATCCTGTATCTGGCCAGAACAACAACAACTCATAGACCCTGTCACCTGGAACAACCAAGACCTCCACCCCACAACTCAGGACACGCAACAAACAAGCCGTTATGAAGTAAGACAGTGTTAGGACTGGAAGTGTAGAGGCGGTTTTCTGCAAACAGAAAGTACTCTGAATGATGAAAACAGCTTTGAGTAGACTGTCTGTGTCACAGGACCCACATCCACAAACATGTGTATGACCATGATGTTCAGATGAGAGCTGTGTAAAGTTACGTCTGACCCAGTCTGGACAGGTGCGTTTGATTACGCTGGCATGCTTTAAAGGGGCTCTTGAGGGAGACTTTGAGGACACTGGCCTCTGAACTAACCGCATGTGTGTGTGGATTTAGTCGATATATATATATATATATATATATATATATATATATATATATATATCAGTTCATGATAACCACAATAATGATATAATCATAATGTATTATTAAAAAATATGTGTGTGTGTGTTATATGTTTTCTTTTAATTTGTTATGGTTCATAATAATCATAATCATAAAGTGTTCAATACAATTGATATAAATAAAAATAAACATTTAACATCACCGATCAAAATAGTATAAGACATACTTTGAAATAAATTTAACTCAGAAATTGCAAGCAAATTTCACAAATAATTGCAAAGGGGTTTACAACTTATTTCCAACTTTGAAAAATGTTTTGATTGATTTAAGGATGTTATAATGTTTCTGATGGAAAATATTACTGATAATAAGAAAAAGGTTTTTGCGGTGCATACGTAGTATTCTCTGCATCATCATAATTCATACTTCCCCTAGAGACTCTCTGCAGCATACGATACTGTAGGTTAGATTGTGTGTGTGTGTGTGTGTGTGTGTGTGATTTGTGTGCTTGCATTAACTAAATTTTAGTAATAAAATTATTATATATATATATATAATAAAAAACATTCATGAATATATTTTTTCTTTGACTGTGCTATCATCTCACTGTCTGATTGAAACAGTCTGATTGCTGACCTCCACATCATTTACAGTTCCTCTTTTAAGCTAAAGAGGTTCATGCAAACAAACAAAGCTGAATATGCCAAACGATTAAAACCCATGAAATATCATACTTGCTCCGGCATTTCTGTTTTCACAAGTAAATAAGCCACAATGATGAATGAAGCCGCCAATCTGACCCAGCCATTTAATCCTCTTTAAGAGCGTCTGACAGTTAACACTGCAGCTTTCTCACACACACACACACACACACACTAAAACATCACACTTCTCTAGATCTCACTGCAATAACGCTGAAGTATGGTTTAGTTATAGCTGCATCAGAAGCAAACCGGAGTGAAAGAGGAAGGTGAGGATGTATGAGGAAGACATACTTCTCCTCCATGCTATTTTGGTTTCCAGACACACTCCCAGCAAACGATGATAGGACTCCATTTCTCCAGCCGAGATGCGGACCAAGGAAAAGGACGCTCCCCGTGAGTGCCGCCCACATACCGAGCAGCGGGACGGGACGGTCTGATAGCACCGGGAGCCTTCCATACTGCAGCACAAACCCACAATACCCCAGCCTGCCTCACTACGGCTCGCTGGACGAAGGTCACAGGAGAGGAAGGATAGATCAGAGTAAGTGGACAGAAGCCTTGCTGTCCCTGGATTAAGAGAACTATTCTAGTCCGCTTCTCCTGTGGTGGATATTCTTACACACACACACACACACCTCCACCTGAGAGCACCATCTCTCTTCACCCAGGTTGCTCCAAACAGGGTTTTTTTTTAAGAATATCCTGTCCGTATTATGGATGTAAATGAGGACTGGGACTGTCCAGCTCCAAAATGACACAGATACACCATAAAATAGCATACAAATGGTCTGTGTGACTCAGATTTTCTGAAGCCACAAACTTATATGTGAACCTGGAGCACAAAACCAGTCATAAGAGGTAATAGTTTGAAACTGAGATTTATAAATCTGAATAAATAAGCTTTCCGTTGGTCTATGGTTTGTTAGGATATGACAATGTTTGTCCGAGATACAATTATTTGAGAATCTGGAATCTGAGGGTGCAAAAAAAAAAAAAAAAAAAAAAATAGAAATACTGAGAAAATCACCTTTAAAGTTGACCAAATACATATTACCAATCAAAAATTATGTTTTTATAAATTTACGGTAAGAAATGTACAAAATATCTTCATTGAACAGGATCTTTACTTAATATCCTAAAGACTTTTGGCATAAAAGAAAAATCAATAATTTTGACCCATACAATGTTTTTTTGGCTATTGCTACAAATATACCTCAGCGACTTCAGACACAAATGAGGAATAGAGAGAAATGTTCTTATACAGTAAGTTAACTACTGGCACATTTTTCTGGTCACATTGCTGTGTGTGTCTAATCATTATTAAGCCCATAAACCTCTTTTTCCCTTCCAGAAACACCTCAAGGTTTCCGACCAAAGTCAACAGAGCTGTAACTCTCTCAGAAATGACTCCGTATATCATTCTCAGAAACACAGAGGACAAGAAACACAAAGTTCTTCCTCAGGCACAAATGCTGTTAAAGACAGAGCGGTGACTTACACATAACTGAACCCATTGTGCTGACGGTCCCGCGCCACGCAAGAGGTCCCGAGAGCTGCAGTGACCCGCAAACTCAATCACGTAATAAGACGTTACGAGAGGTGCCTGTGCCTCTGAAACGCAGGCAACACACTGACATGCTTTCTACAAATATCTCTGAGTATGCCAGAAGCACCGGTAGTTTCCTCTTCCTCTCTCTCCCAGAGAGACATTCATCACTGCGCAGCCGACTGTGGTTAAAGTACGTCAGGAAGAAGTTCTCACAAACACACAGATTCCTTTTTCACTCTCCACCCCAAAACAGAGCCCTGCTACACACACACACACACACACACACACACAAACCCCTCCCCCGCATCCCTCACGCATGAGACGGCATCATGTGGCACTGCCTGTTAAATCTAAACCTGAGGACTCAACTTTTTTCTGTCACTTTCACAGTGGAAAACAAATGTAACGTGCTAAATTGAGAAGCAAAAAAGTAGGAAACCAACCCAAACTGTGATTTCATGGATGTCTGAGCGCTCTCTTGTAGAACTTCAGACATTCCTGTGGATGGAAACCTATGAGCGTGTAAAATAAGGCACTCTTTACTCTGGAACCGTCTGGATCTCTGGAAATCACATTCAGTCTGGCACACACTCCAAAAACAAGCCCATTTGTAAGCATATAATGTATGAAATGTCCTTGAATTGAGAAAAGAATTGTTTGAAATAATTCATTGTAAGAATCGTTTTTTTTTTTTTTTTGAAAAACTTTGTGAAAATTATTATTAGTAGTAGTAGTAGTGTTGTTAAAGTTATTGTTATTTAATACATATCAAATTTGATATTATAGTATTCATCATTGACTTTCTTGACTTTACATGGTTTTATGTGTTAAAATATTAAGAACAACAACAACAACAACAATACGAGACATTTATTAACAATAATACTAATTCTAATAATAACAATTCTTATTATTAGTAGTTGTAGTAGTAATACACATTTACTGATTTTTATGTTATAACATGAATTATTTTACTGCCATTATTTTTATTTAATGACATGCCATAGTTTTATTATTATTGATTTTATTATTATTATTATTATTATTACTATTATTATTATTATCAATAACAACAATATAATAAAATATTAATATGATGAAATATTCAATTTAATTAGTATTATTAATAATAAGAATAAAAAATATTGATTATATAATTATATAGTATAATACAACATTATATTATGTTATTATATAATAATATTATAACAATATTAAATATGAAGACAATAATAAAAAATATTATTATCATAAATAAACAGAAAAACATTTGCATTATGATAGCTTAATTCTAAATACTCGTCATAAATTATAGCTCAAGAGACTTTGGGTTAAAGGACAGTATCAAGATAATGAAAAGCATATATAAATAATATACACTTTAAATAATCATTTAAAATGATACAATCTTGGATACAAATAGTCTTAGATTGAAAAAGTGACCCAAAGTCCTGTCTATGGACCCTAGCAACCACATAGCAACATGCAACAAAAGAAAAAACACTGTATCAACCAAAAAGCAACATACTGCTAACCACCTGCAACACACCAGCATCATGATGCTGACTTTTACACAAGCAACCACCATTCAGAAATCTACTACTATGCATTAACTTCTAATCGGAGACCATTAGTGCTTACAGTATGAGACGTAACAGACAGATGTAAGATGAATTGATATTGTATGTCTGTGGCTTCAGATTATGACGCTAGGGTGTGTTTTCAGATAACTTCTGCCATATAAAAACAGCATGTAATTTGATTACAGGACACTATTTTAAGAGGATATAGTGGGGAATACTGGACACTCACTAATGCCTGCGTCTCTGTCCTCCTCTATCGTACAGGATCCAGCATCCAGCATCCATGAGAAAGACTGTGGAGCACTCCTCAGCACAATGAGAGAGGATGAGAGGGGGATGTCATAAAGCTTCAGTGATTGTCAATCTAATGGATTGCATTAGCTGAGAAAGCGGTGCAAGGCTGCAAGCTCTTCCATATGACTGAAGAATCAATCTCACACTGAGCCTGTGATAAATCTTTTATGCTTGTGTGTAATGGCTTATTTTAAAGATCAAATTAATGTAATGAAACGAATTGCATGCTTTCTGCAAAGTCACCAAGGCCTCATTTGATTTCCGAGAACTAGACTTTGATTCGGAAGAAGAACTTCCTGTAACTGAGCAACCTAACATGGTGTCTGAGTAGACAATACTGACTGACATGAGTGCAGCACTGAAGCTATAACAGATATTATACAGAGGGGCACACAAAAGATGGGGGTGGAGAGAGGGGGAGGGGTTGGTGTGGAGGGAAGGAAGGAAGTACAATGACCTTCCTATTGTTCACCTTTTTTGGATTTGCTGTTGAGCGTCACTGCTGTTGTTTTATTGTGAGTCCAAAGTCTTTGGAGATACTGTCTTGTTGAAGGCAGCTTGGAATGAAGCCCACTTCAAGGTTTTTAGGCTGTATATAGATTTTTTTTAAAGCAAAATGCAGCCAGAATCAAACCTTTCATCGTGTTATAAAATATTTGGTCACACTTTTTTCAATATTTTAAGGTGGCCTTGTTTTAGTGTAATTATGCATTTAAATAATGAGTAATATTAATTAACTACATGTACTTATGGTTAAGGTTTGGCTCAGGGTTCCTTGCATGTAATCATGAATAATTTAATAGTAGGTACATGTACAGTAACAAGGACACATTAAATTATTTCAAAAAATGCTTTTCTTTTGAACTTTCCATTCTCAATTTCCATCAAAATATTAAGCAGCACAACTGCTTTTTACCATGATAATAATAAAAATGTTAAAAAAGTTGTTAGTAATAAAAGTTGATAATAATAAAAAATGTTTCTTAAGTAAGCATATCAGAATGATTTCTGAAGGATCATGTGACACTGAAGACTGGAGGAATGATGCTGGAAATTCAGCTTTGCATCACAGGAATAAATGGCATTACTACTGTATATGGTTAGGGTTAGGATGAGGGTTTGGTTTAGGGTTACTTGCATGTATAATTAATTGTTATTATAATAGTAAGAACATTTAACATGTAACAAGGACACCATTAAATAAAGTGCTACCCAAAAAAAAAAAAAAAGTATTTTCTAACATTTCTGTGATGCTGTTAACATGTTCTCCTGTTTTTTAAAAACCTTGTCAAACCTGTACTACGTTTAGCATCACCAAAAAGCCAAGTTTTTGCCACATTCATATTTTAAAGTGAAGAAAAACAGGTAGAAATTAAAAATACTTATTTTTCAATTATTAATATCAATTATTGATATCATTGTTATTTGTTAACTTGCATTTAAAAGTTTCTGGTTGGTTATTTCTTTTAATGTTTTTGAAAGAAGTCTCTTGTGGTCAACAAAGTTGCATTTATTTAATCAAAAATAAAGCAAAAACAGCAATTTTATGAAATATTATATACATTTAAAAGAACTATTTTCTATTAAATATATTATAAAATGCGATGCAAAGCTGAATTTTCAGTATCATTACTCCAGTCTTCAGTGTCACATGATCCCTCTGAAAAATGAGTGCTTAAGAAACACTTCTAATTATTCTCAATGTTTAAAGCAGTTGTGCTGCTTAATATTTTTGTGGAAACCCTTATACAGGATTCTTCGATGAACAGAAAGTTCAAAAGAACAGCATTTATGTAACATTATAAATGCCTTTATTATCCATTTAATCCAGAGGAAAGCTATTAATGTTTTTAATAACTTTTAAAGTGCCCTTTTTTACGTTTCAAAATATTGTTTTGGGAATCTCCTACAATAGGATTACATGCATTAAAGGTCAAAAAACGCTTTCGTTTTCTCAAACTATGCATTTAATATAACCAAATTTTCCAGCTATCTTGCGATTATGCAAATGTATTACATGTTAACGTCACGGAAGTTACTTACGACTCGTTTCAGCTGTTTCAGAATCGATTCTTTATTTTGGTAGACAATAACTTTATTTATTGTGCACGCACTTTGCAGACCGTTTACATTCACACAGCTACATTACACACTGCATGAAAAACAGTAATGGAAATGGCATAATAGGGGCACTTTAAAGGCTGTGTAAATATGAATTTCAGCTAATATATGCAAATGTAACTGCATTAGGCTGAGCTGCTGTTATTGTACAGAACGCGTGACTGCTCATCTGGCATCTTCAATATTCATGAGCTCTATACCGAGAACTGTGCAATCTATCACTTAGCTTCGGATTTAACAGGAGAGTGATGTCACATCTGACCAATCAGAGCGTCATCTGGCTGTTACAGGGCCGGAGGGTCACATCTGTGACTCACTGAGAGGTGAGACGCTGCTAATGCTGATTTCCTCTGAGCACAACAGAGCCAGAAATAACTCTTATCAGTTATCCGTAGTTTGCCCAAAACCAAAGGCAGGTTTGAGAGGCACTTTTACAACACTTGGATATTTCTAACCTCTGAAGTCCAGTTCAGTGCAGTGAACCGAGAACCAATGGCTGAACCATTGTTTTAAAAGCCTGCTGGTTTTCAGTTGGCTCGAGCAGTGGTGTGTTATAATGCGGATAATGAACTTAGGAAGCAGCGAGTGTGTGTTTAAAGCACACAGTGTCTGCGTGAATCAATATGGCTGAACTGGCCCATCTCAGTTTCCATGGCAACGGGCCGTACGTCCCCCGAGGGCTGCAGTGGGGGCGGGGCAGCGCCTCTCTCTCGTGCAGGACAGCGGGAACAGCAGCATGGCACATTAACCCACTTCACTCGCTGGCATGGGGAAGCACCTGGATATTCCCATGCTTTTTATGATGCAGGAAGATGAAAAATACACCTTCCCAGAGCGAAGACGGGTTTAAAATACACAGGTCTCCTATTCAAGCAGATTTAACTAAGCTGATTTTTAACTAATAATTCAGTGAAATCCCTCATAAGCTTCATAATAATTTTCTGAAAATATGTTACCCTGGACCACAAAACCAGTCTTAAGTGTCAATTTTTCGAAATTGAGATTTATATATCATCTGAAAGCTAAAAAAATAAGCTTTTTCATTGCTGTATGGTTTATCAGAATCGGACAATATTTGGTGGAGATACAACTATTTGAAAATCTGGAATCTGATGGTGCAAAAAAATCTAAATACTCTAAATACAGAAAATAATCTTTAAAGTTGTCCAAATTAATTCTTAGCAATGCATTTTACTAATCAAAAATTAAGTTTTGATATATTTACAGCAGGAAATTATTAAATATCTTCACGGAACATGATCTTTTCTTAATATCCTAATGATTTTTGGCATAACAGAAAAATCAATAAATTTGTACAATGTTTTTTTGGCTATTGCTAAAAATATACGCCAGCGACTTAAGTCTGGTTTTGTGCTCCAGGGTCACATATATCAAATTAAGATATGTGATTCTGACACAAACAGGTGCCATAATCTTATCCAACGACCCTAATTAGAAAAGTAATTAAATAATAAAATCTAACTAATAAAATGAAAACACATTTTTGCACTTTGATACTCTAAAAATCTGTGCTTTCTGCTATGGATTCAATGGAATGGAGTCCTATTTAAAACTTATTATATTAATACTAAATATTATTCTATTATAGCCTAATATTAATAAATACATAATGTATAACGCTATTGATAATGTATATATTGAACAAAGTAATTAATTTGCTTCCTTTTTTTAAAATATTAATGTTGGCTGGTAATGCAGTGGCAAATGTAACTGAAAATATTTAAATCCTTGTGTAAATTTTTAAGTACACACAAATATGCGTTAATAATAATAATGATTAGTAGAAGCAGTATAACAGTAATAAATAATATCTATTTATTTTGCTAAGGAGCTATATCTGAATATGACTAAGCTGTATTTATTCTCTTCATTTGCTGAAAAGGCCGATTTAATTGAATTAATTGAAGTTTGTGTTTTTGAAACAAATAGGTGCCAAATCAGAAGCAAATGTAGCTATACAAAGAGATACCTATAACCTCCACAATGTAATGAAATAAAAATAAATAACTGTAAAATAAAATTATTTCTGCTTTGAATAGCTCATGTTGAAATTCTGTGCGTAACAGCACGACATTTAACGTTAAAATAAAGCACAGAGGTCTAAAATACAGCTTTATTTCTACCACAGGCCATCAGGAAAAATCACCTCACGGTTTCCCCTAAATTGTGGGACTGCGTGTGAATTAGCGCTGGACAGATGAATCACAGCTGTAACACACCCCCATCATCCTCGGCAGTGAAGAATCCACTCACCAACATGGGTGATGATACAGTCCACCCTCTGCTGTAGCTCCAGTAGAGACATCTCCTCTTCCTCCTCCAGCCTGCAGAGCATCTCCTCTCCTCCGCAGCTCACCGAGGGCTTCCCCGCTCCGCTCTCACAAAGACAGCAGCCACTCCCAGCCCTTGATGGAGACTCCGAGAGCGAGCCGGTGACACCGGCAGATGAATCCGGCTCTTTTGTTCTACAGCGTGGAGGTGCGGAGAGGCTTTTGTGATGTTAATCATTCATTGTGAATCTCAGCGTCTGATGGATGCTGGCTGGACTTTACCCGGCTCTCACACCAGCTCTGTGGCTTCTATCCTGAAGACTGTGTCAGGCACCAGGAAGAGAATCAGAGGGAGGCTACACTACCTGCCTTCAGAGAGACACAGAGCTCCTCTCACACAAAACCTGGAACCATGGAGTCAGTGGAACGGAGCCTTGTGCATACAGCCTTCATTAATGAAACACTATTATTGTATATTATAATATAACTTCATATAATATAATAAATTATAATGTATAATAATACATTTTATATAGAATACTTTTAATATATTACTATTTTACTTTATTATTTTCCAAATTACTTCCTCTGTAGGATTGTGGGGATTCTGGATCACAAATTTTCTTTTAAGTTTATATTATATTATATTATATTATACACATTCTTACTATAAAACTATATAATACAAAATAAATAATAATAATTATTATAACTATTACATTTATTGATTTATGCAACCAGCCTGTATTGCAATATGCAAACGTATATTATATTCATTGTTGCCATAAAATGTATCAATGTATTAAATTAATACATTATTAATGAATGCAAAAATATATATAAAAATGAATAGTATTGCCATACTGAACAATGTAATTCATTAGTGTTTTTTCAATGTTAATTATGGTGCATAGGACAGATAATAGATACAGTGATAAACTGCACATAAACGTAATTATTTGAATCTTTAATATTTATATGTAAATCTGCAAAAACAAGCGAGCATGCATTCATATAATAATAATACTCATCATCATCCTCATCATTTAATTTTACACTACTACTAATAATAATATATTTAATTAAAACAGCAATAGCAATTTTATTATTATTATGCATATTTGAAAAGACTAAATGTCAACATTTTAAATATATCAAACCATTTATAATTATTATTAAAATCATTCTATACAATAATGTTAAAATGGTATTTTTTATTTTATTTATTTACTTACTTTTTTGTTGTTGTTGTTTAGGAGTGGCATCAGCGTATGACTGAGCTGGGCTCTTGTCCACATTTTGATGTGAGCTGATGGGCTGCTAGCATCTTTCCTGACAACATTGCCCTTGGGAGCCAGATCATCTCCTTGGAAACTCTCGGTGATGGGATGCCATCTGTGCTCCTGCCATTACATGCAAACTTATCGCACATATATTACTCATTAAATCAGATTAAGAATAGTGCTGAGAGTTTATCTTGCTTTTATGAAGGGTAACACTTTAGAATAACGTTCCATTAGTTAATGTTAGTTAATGTATTAATTAACATGAACAAACAATAAATAATACATTTATTACTGTATTTATTCATCTTCGTTAATGTTAGTTAATGAAAATACAGTTATTCATTGTTAGTTCATGGTAATTCACAGTGCATTAACTAATGTTAACAAGCACAACTTTTGATTTAAATAATGCATTAGTAAATGTTGAAATTAACATGAACTAAGACTTATAAATGTTGTAGAAGGATTGTTCTTGCTTAGTTCATGTTAACAAAAGTAGTTAAATAACATTAACTAATGGAACCTTATTCTAAAGTGTTACCTTATGAAGATATGTGTAATTTATTCTTATTTATTTATTTTCCCAAACAGCCGTGCTAAATGTGTTCTGCACTTCACAGCACCACTCAGAATTATTACATAAAACAAGACTGTTGGAAATAGAAAAGTAGCTCAAATAAATGTTGTGATAATTGCAGACAATGCCAGCTTAATTATGAGCAGGATAAACATTGTCCTACTACAGTTTCACCGCTGGATGGCGATGTAGGGCCGCTTACTGACAAGAGCAATAAAGCCTGTACTGCAGCGCCTCCTGCTGGACAAACTGACTCAAACTACTGCATGTGCTTTTGTATTTACTTCCAAAAGTTAACACGAACACATATCAATCATAAATCTAAATGACACATTGAACGCATATTGTGATACAAAATGACACATGTTAATACCTTACCAACTGGCTAGAAATAATCCACCATCAACCATTGAAACGAGGAAGATAAGGAGGCTGTTTTCATATTTTGTCCTTTATAACACCTCTCGGCAGACTAACGCACACGAGCGTAACAAGAAGTGCTTTGCATTTTATGTCTTTTAATAAGTGTAGAAATTCAAATGTTTTCTCCAAGTTGTCTGACAAGTTTAGCATAAACAGATACAGAGACAAAAATTGCAGAGCTGCTTTATGACGTCGATTTGTAGGCCAAACGCAAATTCCCCTCTCGAGGATTTCCGGTTTTTAAAATATCGGTTTAAGATTTATGAGTAAAATAATGTCTGTGGTTAACATCATTTGTAGAGCTCTGTTATTCGAGAAAAATAAATTCAAATAAATATGAATTTTAAAACCACACACAAAAAAAAACAAAAAGTCACGTGCTGATGAGTCAAGAAGATAAACTCACGTTTTCGTAGTTGAGGTCCTTATTTAGCAATATAATAATTTAAGTGTTTCGCAAATTTCACGATTGAGGTATAATTGCGTGTAGCTTATAACCCAGCGTTAAATTATAAAAAATAAGAAAAAAATTATAAAAAAATATATATATTACTCAAAAAATCCAAACCTAACCTTACTATAAACTATAACAAGCTCCAAAAATGAACCTTAAAGACGTGACCTGTAGACCTTCCTAAAATGGTATAGCAAACTTGTGTGGCAAACCATATTTCTGCAGAACATATACATGAGGAATGGATGCAACGTCATCAGTCCTAAATCACAAACAGAGCTGGACTTCAGGATACATACTTTATAAACAAAATTTGAATAACTCGATAATCATGACACTTTAATATTCCTATTGACAGAACCATAAATACAAACCATAAACACAGTTCGGCATTAGTTTATTTATTTTTTTGGTCACATTTATTGTGATGAAAATTGCTCACAGTTGTGATGACACATCGGAATAAATAATTTCATAAACAACAGAGACTGTTTTCAGGAAGTAATGCTTATTATACAGTGAAATCAACAGAACTTATGACATAGATGTGCGTGTCGTAATTTAATCAACCAACCTGGAAAATGGCAAAACACTGTAATAACACTGACAGTAACATGAAAACATTAATCTCCCAACAGTCTCTACATATTTAAATCTATCCACATATTAAATAACTTTGTTATTTAGGATTATACACAGACAAAATACAGAATCACATGTACATGTGTTAATGATAAATGGTAGATTTGTCTCTGGTTAGTGCATGGTAAAATGTCCCTCTTATGAAAAGGAATATTATTGCATTTCTTGTATGATTTTTGTATTATCGGCAGTACTAGTGTAATTCGTTCATTTGAGCGATGAGGTCTCTTCTTGGCTAGCAAATGAGTCTTGTAGAGGAGACAGATGCCCTTCCACTCAGAAACATTGTGAAAACACACTATACAGTTATTTTATTTGCAACGTTTTAACAAAATATATGTTTACTATTATTTGCATGTTTAAGTGCTACACAAAATGAGATAATGCTTTGTAATATCATTTTCAAAAAGAAGAAGAAAAAAAACAGTCCAAATCAACACAAGAATTTCCAAATATGGATGTGGTTTATATCAAGATGTTCAGGAGAAAATTTTGTAAAACGAGCACAGTCCTGGCTCATATGTTTACGATTTAGGGAAATCGTATCATAAGATTCACAAAATGAGAAAACTGTTCATAAAAGTACTTTTAAAAATATTGGTCACTGTTGGTAAGTAGTAAATGTTAACATCAAGTATCTTATGAAATGATGCAGAGAATACTTAGACGTACAGACACGGAGAAAGCTAATAGAACTACATTTGCATCTTCTGTCAAAAAATTGCTTCTTACTATTATGATATTTAAACTATGCCAGCAAATTAATATTTATCATGTATGTATAATAAAAAAAGAATGGATTTTATATAATAAACATATTTAGACTAGGAATTTCAATAGGATCTACTTTCAAAAAATATAAAACATACAAAAAACACTCTACTCAGTGGAAAACAAAAGTAACCTTACATGTTTTTTTAACTTCTATAGGTGAAACTACAATTTGACTACAGTTGGACTGGAAAAACACACAACCCAACAATCCTCCTTGTGGGCGGCAAATTCAAACACATATTCAAATGTTTGAAAACAAACATCTCCACACACACACACACACACACACACACATAAAAACGTGTATATATAACAAGGTGTCTTAGCACAGACTGGCACACACTGACCAACAGAACAGAAGCATTTAGTGGTGCTTGCAGTGTGGCACGTTACAGAGTGTCGAAATACGTGAACTCACAAACTCGTCTCTCTATCCAAATCTGCCGCCTCCTCTTTATCGCCTCTTTTCTGTCCAATGGCAACTTCAACTGTTGAGCTGCAGAGTAACCGAAAGACTCACATCATCATGGAGAAAAACAGACTTTGGTAATCAAAAAGCTGATGAGAGACCGTGAGTGACTAGAGTGTGCCGTTAAAAAAAAAAAAAAAATTTATAAAAAAAATACAAGATGTTTTGTGTGACCTCATTTTTTATGAGACTGATTTATTAGTGCTGTCAGTTGATTATAATATTTAATTGATTACTAAAATTAATAACTAATTAATTCATATAATTAATTCATATTCAATTAATTTAATTCTTAATTATTTAATATGTAAACATTTTAATATGTATCATATTTAAACAATTTAAATATGAATTCATATTGAACACTTATTTCACAATTAACCTGTTAATGCATTTCTTTCTTTTTTTGCTGAAACCAACAAATTACTTGATGTTATTCTCACGGCACCCATTCACTGCAGAGGATCCACTGGTGAGCAAATGATGGAATGTATATTTCACCAAATGTTCAGATGGAGAAACAAATTAATTTACATCTTGGATGGTCTGAGTGTGAGCACATTTTCATTTTTTGGTGAACTACTCCATTAAAATTGTGCATGCGCTAAACAAAAATCCAAAATACCCCCCCCCCCAAAAAAAAAAAAAAAAATCATGCTTTTCCATGCATTAGACGTTCTCAAAAAATACACACAAACATGCACACAATGCCTAAAATGCTCTGAAACAAAGAGCTCGAGTGTCACATTGTGACATCAGTGTTTCTAAAGCCTGGAAATGTTTCATTATTGTTCAACTCTAAAGACACAACTTTTTGTATTTTTTTTTAAGAAAAGGAAAAAAGGATTAAACGTAGGAAACATGAACCATAGCACCAAAAAGATGGAGGCCAGGCACCCACAGCACTAGTGTATATACAGTGATCGTGCACGGACGGGTTGGGTTGCGTCTTACCTTGGGTAACCAGCGTCTGAGACATTAGGAGAGGGAGCTTATGAGTGACAGGGATGAAAAATTCAGTCATAATATGAGCCTGATAGTCACACTTCCATTTTAAAGAGAACAGCATGTTTGAGCAGTTCACTAATGGGATGACTTCATAATGTAGTGCAGATCCTGAAGGATGCCAACTGGATTAAAGACGAATCCACTTTATTCATTTATTTAGGAATTACACCTTATCCACTAAGGTTCTTATTTTATTCTACTGGGAGTTGATTCCAAATTGGGAAAAAACATTTGAGCAATTCTACATATTCATTAGCATTAAAAAAAAAATTAAGCTCAAGGGGCTCAGATATGACCAAACTCTGAGAATGAAAATGTAGGCTTCTGGATCTTTTTAAAAGTAGGAATTTAGTTTGATGTGTCATAAAAGGAGTAAAACTGAACATGTCATAGTGCATTGTCCTGCATTGTTTGCAGGTGTGTGGTGAGATTAAAATGATATGTTTGAATATTGTCATGTGTGCGAGAGAGTATTCCATCCAAACCTTTTGGAGCTTTGATCTTTGCTGGTGCTGTCAGTGTTGAGTCCTTTCCAGATATTTCCAAAAGATGACTTTGTCATTTCATCCGAAATGTTGACTATGGATGGATCGTCCCTTGATGAACGCAAACGCATTTTATGCATTTCAACAATATAGCGTCTCCATATCTTATTTTTTTTATCTAAACATTTTTACAAAAAATAAAGACTGCAAGCTGTACAAATGAAATTACATTGTATTACTATTACACTAAAAATGTCTCATAAAAAAATAAACACACTACTATTCGAAAGTTTGGGTCAGTATGAAAAAAACATATTTAAAAACAGTAATGTTGTGAGAAAAAAAAAACTATTTAAATAATCGTTTTTTTGTATTTTATTGAATTTTTCTCCAGTGTAACATGATCCTTGAGTAATCATTCAAATATGCTGATTTGCTGCATATTGATGTCCATCTGATGCCCAGTTGAAATACTGTTTTTTTTTATTAATAAAAAGTTCAAAAGAACAGCATTTGTTTGCATCTGATTTATCAGCATTTATTTGATCTTTTGTTACATTATTAATTTCTTTTAAAACTAAATCTTACTGACCCAAAGCTTTGAACAGTAGTGTATGTTTTCATAAAATAATAATAATTATAATAAAATAATGAAATAAATACATAAGTAAATAATAGGGGTGCTCCGATCACGATCGGCCGATCGTTAATGCGTATCTCATCAGTAAAGCCGGTTTTCTAATCAGCAGTTAATTCCATCAGGTGCGTGATTTTACATAGAGCAGCTGTTACTACACAGAGCCGTTGTTAATAGAGAAGATGCGCCAATAAACGCTGAAAATGAAGTGGATTTTCGCATCTTCTCTATTAACAACGGCTCTGTGTAGTAACAGCTGCTCTATGTAAAATCACGCACCTGATGGAATTAACCGCTGATTAGAAAACCGGCTTTACTGATGAGATGCGCATTAACGATCGGCCGATCGTGATCGGAGCACCCCTAGTAAATAAGTAAACAAATAAATAAATAAATAAATAAATAAATAAATGTGCTTTGTATAATAGCTAAATTAATTGGTCAAATTAATGATCCAATAAAATATTTCTTTCAAATCACTGAATCAATATGAATACTCTAACAAAGCTAGATTTAAGGATAGATTAGATAACAGCAGCTTGCCCATGATTATATTTTTTTCTTACTTACTTAAAATTCCCCTCTAAGGGCACTTGTACAATTCCTTCATCCTCCATCAAGACACACTGATTTTCCTGAAAGTGAGAATAAAACATGTTGGTGACCTGTCCTTTTAAAACATTGTGTGCAGTGGTTGGTCAATGCCAGCCAATTGTGTTGTTGCAGGCCGCGACCAATAGCAGTGGTTGATGTGGGTGGGGGGGGGGGGGTACCTCTTGCTGTGCATCTTCCATTTTCTTCTTCTTGCTCTCGGGCATGAGGTCATCAAGCCAGCTGAGATCTCGCTTAGAGAAGACAAAGTCCAACAGCTTACGAATGAACACAAGGGCTAAGACCTAAAAGAAAACAGGCAGACATCATATGAAATACACACATATATTGTTTAGACAGATATATATATATATATAAACATAAACACACATCTTACCATCATAGGAAAGACTATGGCAGCTCTGGAAGTTTTGATGACCCAGAGAAGCACCAAGCAGCTGAGCTGGATAATGGTGAACAGGTGAACCTTTCTCAACGGGACGTGTCTCAGGTAGATAAAATCAGGCTGGTGTTTTGCTGGCATCCCAAACAACTTCAGACGATCAAAGAACTGAATGGCAAACACAACTAACACTGTCAAAACTGCACAATGTCGATTCAGTATTGTTAACAAAAAGAATTAAAGCTAAAACTTAAAAAAACTAAATTGCATATATATATATATATATATATATATATATATATATATATATATATATATACACACACACACACACACACACACACACACACAGGCGCTGGTCATATAATTAGAATATTATCAAAAAGTTGAAGAACCACTCACTACGCACAGACATATGCAAGACATGGGTTTCAGCAAGCATTTGAAACATATCAGTCTTTGTGTAATGAACAAATATAATATACAAGTTGCACTTTTTGAATGGAATTAGTGAAATAAATCAATTTCTTGATGATATTCTAATTATATGACCAGCACCTGTATACATACACACACAAACACACACACACACACACAATATTACTTTCATCTAACATTATTATATATGAATATCAGATTTAAAAAAAAAAAAACTAACTTGAATGAAAACTGAAAATTAGAAATGTTGACTTGACTGCTAATTGAAATAAATCAAGATGAAGTTGGGTTACTACAAATGATTAAAGCAAAAGCTTAACAATAAAATATACAATTATTATATACTTTGATCAATAATTATTATAAATTATTATGTTTTATTATTAAACCATTAAATTAAAGTAAAAAGCATTTTATTACAAATGACAAATTATTATAATTTACAAATTACAAAGTATTATGAATTATTATATTATGATATAAATTATTATTAGTAAGTATAATATATTATTAAAATATGTAAATCATTAAACCATTCAATTATAAAGTTAAATGTAAATATAAAATATATTTATCAAAAATTACAAAAGCTCATAATATTACTTAAATGAAAACTGAGAATATAAAAAATAAAATCTAATACAAATTATTTATAAATGCTATAATAGTATATAAACAATACTAAAATGACATAAGCCACTCCTACACCTGAATAAACAACTATCAAGCACAATATATGAATTCAGTTGTTGCAGTACCTGTATGCCCCTGAGAGATGATGCTCCCATATAGAGGAAAACGCCATATAACACAGGCATTGGGATATGCTGAGCACAAAAACATAAAATAAACACTATTCAAAATGATGAATCATCTCAAAAGTTTAATGCAAGCATCATGTGTTGATCAAACTTGGTAGCCTGACTCAGTCAGAGCTTAAGATCACTGACCTTCAGTATGGAGGTCATAAACACTGAGCTGCCCATGAGGACGAATATCATGAGGCCAGTAAAGCGCTGCTCTCTGATGCCCAAAAACTTGGGCTGTTCTCCAGGCGCAGAGCATTCAGACTCCAGCTTCAGGCTGTTCACGTGGGAGATAGATAGCACCGTCGCGGCCACAAACCATGGCAGGCCCATCAAAGAGCAAACGCCCAGCATCACACCCACCACAAACAGGTCCAGATGATACCCACAGCCTTTCTGTGGAGACACACGGACACAACAAAAGACATCAAGTCTACAAGAATATCTGCTCACCCAATGAAGCATATTGTGAAGGACTTAGCAACATACCTTCAGCTTGTGTTCCTTCCTGTTTATAATAACGGCAGTGATTTGTTGGTCCATGAAGATGAGGATGGTACACAGCAGAGCTGGGATGACGGTCACAATAGTGGTCCACCATGGGTTTGGTCCTATCGGGCTGATGAACCAGCCACGGTCATCTCTGGTTGGCTGTGAGAGATCATCTGATTAATCAAGTATTCCTATGCAGATGCAAAAATGAAGAGGAAACATTACTCAAAAACCTTTCTTCTTAACGACTCACTTTAAACTCATTAGGAACCTGTAGTTTGGTGGACGGGATCCCCAGAGTGTAGTCGATCAGAACCATAGACAGGATGGTGATGAAAACAGCAAAATCACTGATAATGGCCCTCACCTGTTTAGAAACACAAAACTAGAGTAAGTGCTAGAAAATGAACATAAATCTGAGCCTTAAAAATATGCATGGCTTTGCAGTGCCTGTTGACCACTGGCCGTGGGTCTAAATAATTTCGATTATATATTATATTATATTATATTGCATTTTTTATATACTTTTTATATATACAGTAGATGTACAGAATAAACGACTTTCATTTGAATCAAAGTAATATTAAGTTCAATATAATTCATTATAATAATAATATTATCTAAATATATTTGAATATAGATATAAAATATATATAAAATTGTTGAATGTTTTCATCTCAAAATAATATATATATACATGTTAACTGACATTAACTGAAATTCATGCACATTTTTGCAGATTCCTTAGTCCACTCTTAAAACCTCTTTGAGAGCCTACATAAACACACACATACAGTACTTCCACAGTTGTCTGTACTATTCTATACTGAACCACACACACGCTTCTTGCCTTGGTTGGGAAGTAACGGCTAGTTTTGAACTCTTTAAGGAAGGAGGACATGGCAACTGTGGAGAAGAAGAGAATGACGGACCAGAAGAGGACATCAGGGATGTATGGACCGTGATGACCACAGGCTCTGCCCACAAACTCACCCCTGTTCTCCACACAGCCCTGAGATGAAACACAACACACAATAATCACATCTGCTTCTGATGAAGAACTCAGATAAACATAAACTCCAGAAAAAAAGAAAAGAGGATAAAATCATATACGGTCGTGTGTAACTGTGTAATAGCACAAGAATTTGTATAGTGGATTAGATTGTGTGTTGTATATTTGTGTGTGTGCAGGAGCTTAAACGTAAAGCGGAGGGAGGGGAACTGAGGTGAATGAGCAGAGGATTTGCTTTTATTAAAGTATGAGTCGCTGAAATGTATTAACCCATATCTGAGTCTGTGGGAATGTTCAGGATAGAATGGCTTTACCAGAATGTAGTATGCAGTACCATAAACTGTATGCAAATTTTCTATGTACAAGCTAGCTAGTGAGGTTATTGTGGAAAAAAGCAGCAATAATTGTAATAAATTATCTATTAAATGTTTTTTTCAGAATAATTACTATATTTGGGTGGTCATTTCACAGCACAAATCAATGTTCCCTCATAAATAGTATGTCAGAAATTATGTGCCCAGCTACATCTGATTCAAATATTATGCTAATTTACAGTGAGTGTAGTTTCAGACATTACAGTGCTTCACTCGTACTGACTCTTATTCTGCCTGAAAGAATGAAAAGGCCGAGCTGAAGGTGGAGCGATTCGACCAATCAGATGAAAGCAGCGTTTCAGCTCCGCCCACAAGTGCGAATGAAATATTGAAGCCATAAACCGAAATGATCAAAACGTACACGGACCAACTGTCTTGTCCATGTTCTCTCACTTGAATCCTCTTCTTGAGATTTGAGTCTCTTGACCTTCTGCAAGCCCCGCCTTGTTCACGCAGTGATTGACATGGCGGGAGGGGGCGGAAGATGTGATCGGCTCGGAATGCATTTTCAATGTGCACATTGAGTTATGCTACATTAATTGCGGGACATTGAATGAAAATGCAAGCGTAAGTGTCTTGACTGTGAGTGTTAATGCATTTAAGAAAAATTGCATTTAAATGATCATTTTGCCACAGTTTTTGCTTGAACATGTTAGATATATCTAATCATTTCTGTAATAAATTTTCATTTTAATTTTGCAACTTATAAAGCGTTAAAATAAGTATTAATTTTACATATCAAAACTGGTGTATGAAATGGCAAATGAAAATTATGTAATTTAATTTTCATTTTCCTTTTGCACCAAATGTTGCACAAATGTATTGGAAAATGTAAATGTAAATACAGAAATGCATTCTCATTTTACATACTGCATTTTTATATTGCATATTACATCCCAAATTGAATATTGCTACCCATATGCTTCCATAGTTAATACACTCAATGTAAGTAAATTCAGTTCTAATTATTTATAACAATGTATTACAACACACAAGGAATAATTATAATGCATTATATTCTTAATTAATCCCTTTTTAATGCATTATAGATAAAAGTATTAAGTAAAGTGTTACCTAATGTTTAATTGCTTGAAAGCCCAAGATATTTATCATTGCATAATGCACACATAATGTATATTTCTCATACTGTCTGCAAATCAGTATTCAGCATGGTAGTATTGCATTTAGAATGATGTTTGTTCAAGTCATTTAGAAAGATCGTATTTACGAGTTAAACGGCACCTCAAAGTCATAATTATGAGTGGGACGCTCTGAGCATTTATTAAGCCCTGACTTTCAGAGTTAAAAGCATGTCAGTGAGAAAATATGGCAAACACAACAGGAGCAGAGTCTTTATTCACTGTTAATTTGTTTTAATGAATTTTTCATTTACAATAAAACTAGCTAAGTCACATGTATAATTTCTTAAAGATGAGTTTAAAGAAATCAAAAAGCAAAATTTTTGGTCAAAAATATACATCGCCATCATTGCTCCAACCAAAGTAGCTTAAAAATACTTGACATTAACGAATTCCCAACTCGTAAATGCAAACTTACGAGGAAGATTTTAATGCACCAATAGTCACACTCACCTTAACATCCAGGCCTAGCCAGTCAATATCAGATGCAGTGATGTTTTTTTCCTGCCAGTAATTCAGTGTGGCATTACTGGGCTCTTTAGGTACTGTGCACACACACCTGCAAAACACACATAAATACATCACAAAATGTCATGCTGATAACTTCATCAACATGTACAACTGAATTTATAGAAGTGACCTTGAGGAAGATCGATGTGTTTGTGTGTCAGTACTCACGAGTACTGAGTGAGCTTGTTGAGGTCATTGTGCATGTTGAAAGGGTACGTCTCTCCCAGATGAATGAGTTTCTCCAGAGCCTCGTAGATGAAAATGATGCAGATGAGGGAAGCGAAGGCTTCCTCTGTGAATCGTGTGATGTAACACACCAGTGAGCTGGCATCTGTGGCAACCAGCAAAAGACACAAAAAGGCCGTCCACAGACCAATACACACACGTAAGGAGAGGTAGGACAAACCATACTCTCTGAGGAGAAAAACACAGATAAAAATTGGTCTTTATTTTATGGCAAAATTATTTAGGACACCTTGGGGGTGAATTCACTAAATAGTGCAGCACTAGTGAATTCCCCTGAACTGAATGAAAAAAATCTTTAGTGCAAATTAAAGGAGTCTCACTTGCAGAATTTGAAGAGGATTTTCTCAAAGACCAAGACAGGTCCCGTGCTGCCCAAGATAGTGAGGGGCTGCCCAGCAAACAAAGAATAAGCTATACCCGTCATAGAGGCTCCAAACAGAGACTCTATTGCACTCTAAGAGAGAAATGGGAAGAACAAACCATCAGTCACATTATAATCAACCCATCAGTTTTAATATATGGTTCTGCACGTGTCCGTACTATGCGTCCTTCTGTAGCTTCTCCCAGCAGACCTCCGAAGGTGATAACAGGAGACATGCAGGCGCAGTACAGGAAAAGGAAGGAGGCGAGACACTGCAAACTGATAGCATCTGTGTAATCTGACAGGTAGTGAGGAGCCTTACGCTTGATGTCCAGAATAAAACCACCAAAAAACCTGACAATCCAAATAAAAGAACACCTCTGAGAGCCAGTTATGTTATTTACAGAATTCATGAACACTAAAATATATGGGTAGTACATACTAGCAGATTACTCACTTCCCTGTGCGCTGTAGCTCTGGTCCTCCATGGCCTCCATGCTCCTCAGCCTCCCCCAGATCAGCCCCTCCATTGGCCAGAGGAACCTTCCGTTTCTCCTGCAAGAAGAAGAGACACAAAACCAACATTACTACTGATCTCAGACTGGAGATAAAAATAAGTCTATTCCAGTCACCGATGCGCTAAAGTGAATGAATATGTAATATAGTTCATATATTTAGCAAAATGTTCCCCTCTAGTGTCTAGATTTCCTGAGATAAATGTAACATTAAGTGACATTGTTTGCCAGCTGTTTTATTTACGTCTTTCCATTGATATAAGACTATATGATTGAGTGATTACATGAGACATAATATATTTTTTAGTATGTTGTACTATTTCTTTCAACATAATGTAACTTCTAATGGTCATTCATGATCATACTGTGCTATAATAACTAGAAGTGAAGAGATGATCGGTTTGGTCAATCATCCAATTTTTTTGGTTTAATATTTCTGTGCATCACTTATTTCAGCTTCTGTGATGAATCATTGGATGGAGTTTGAGAAGTCGGTCACCTGTGAGGGCACGTTTTTGGGCGGCTCTATTCTGATGGTAGGATCCCACTCGCCTGGGGGCAGCACAGTCACCTGATCCAAAAACTCATCGATTCCTGCCACAAGGTCAGAACGATCCTTTGCTTTATAAGCTACATCATGGAACACCTGGAGAAAAAATCATCAGGTGAAATTAGCATGCATCACAGCTTGCTGCCTATAGTATGTCATCATATACAGAAATAAACAGTGTTGTCCATACTACTGACCTCATCTGTCATGAGCGTGGCAATAGAGCGGCCGATCTCATGGTACTGAGGCCCTTTACCCATTGGCCCCAGCAGAATAAAGAGAAACCTGCACAATGACATAGGACTTAGTAGTGAACTCTGAGGCACACCACTTGATAAAATGAGCTTGACCAACTGAGTCATTAATATATTTCATGTGTTTTGTGCTCAGATCTCTCTGCTCTTACCTGGTGGTGATTGGGACCTCTGCCAGGCCATTGAGCAGCACAGCAGGGGACAGACGGATGAAGGCCACCACAGGTTTCTCTAGAAACTCCAGTTCACCCACCAAGATGTTGGATGCCTCAGCTCCAGGTGGGATCTTCTTCATGAAGTGGAGGTCTATCTGCATATAGCAACACAACTCTTTTTAGCATTTAACAGTATTGTCCCTAAATCTACCTGAATCGTTTCATGATTTATTTATCATTATTTAAATAATTTAATTTAATTAAAGGAGTCTCTTATGCTCACAAAGGCTACACGTATTTGATCAAAAATACAGTTAAAATAGTCACATTCTGATTTAAAAAGTCATTGTGCTAGCAAAGTAGATTTTTCAGTAGCCATTACTCAAATGGCTCCTTCAGAAATAATTCTAATATGCTGATTTGATGCTCAAGAAACATTTCTTATTGTTATCAATGTTGAAAACAGTCAGTTCTTAAATTCTATATTTAAGTCATGATGCAGTTTTTAGAGTTCTTTGATAAATAGAAAGTTTAAAAGAACATAATTTATTTGAAACAAAACTCTTTTGTAACAATAAAAATTATTTACTTTGTTGAATAAAGTTATTCATTTAAAAAAAATAAAACACTTTTGAACAGCAGTAGGGCTGTAGTACTCGAGTCCGGTCTTGGACTCGAGTCCGGACTCGAGACATTTTTCTGTCGTCTCGGACTTGTCTCGGACTCGTTGAATTTGCACTCGGACTTGTCTCGGACTTGGCCATTGGACTCGCCAAGTCTTCTAGTTGGTCTCGACCGAGTCCAGCAAAAAAATAAAATAAAAAATTTCTCCTTCAATACAAAACCACATTTGCATGATGTCGCGACTGAAAACGTGTGGAAAACGCTAGGCGCGCCGCTCTCCTTATTTCCAAAGCACTGTAATCTGTGCTTGCGCTCCAGTGGCGTCTGCTGTTGCTGGGCAACCATGACCCGCTCTCCATGATGACGCAGAAGTTTCAGCAAAGAATAAATGGAATTCCAGCACTTAAAATCACTTGTAGTAGCTCTACTAATAGATTCATTTACAAAATGGCTATCCTTGTACAACTATGATCATCTGTTTCTCCATCTTGCCTTAGCTTTCAGTATTGTTCCGGGAAAGGATGGGCATGACCAGTGGTGCACTTACTGCGACCTGAAAAGTTTAGATGTTTCTAATTTAATTTTCTACCTGTTAGATTGTGTTTTATTTACGTCTACACCTAGATAGCCTTTTTTAATCAATAAACGCGTATTAATGTATAGCCTTATGCAACAATTACATATGTAAATTTTAAAAACTTTATATATGACATTACATATTTACATTTTCATGTAACAGCCAGTATTTGTATCTGTAACAATCACAAAATTTTTCCTATCTGCATTCGGATACAATATCGTACAGTTACTTGATAAGACTGTTATGACTTTTTATATATTTTTTCGTAGTTATCACTGAACAAGTATGTCGTGTTAAACTGAAATAATTATTAATTTCTAAAATAATATTTATCATGCAAGCAGAGAGATGTCATGACAAACGTTTAGTGATCATTTGAACACGACTGAATCCATTCAATGCGCACATTCTCATTACGCAGAAACACTTTAAGCGAGTCTTAATGTTAATGAACTTCACTAAACAGATGTGTGTGTTCCGCGCAAACCAGCAAAAGGTAAAGATGCAAACATGTAGGACAAGTAGACAATGTATCCGTATCTAAGCTGATCATTAGCCTACTCTTGAGAGAGAACTGATTTGGTTTTTGAGAGACTGAGACGCGCAGCGCGGCTGTTTGATTGGCGAGCGCGCTGTGCTTATTCCATTCATTCGTATCATGGTAGCCTAAGCTTTCAATATTTGCCTTTTAAATAAATACAAATAATATAACGTGTAGCTATGATGTATTATTATAGGTAAAATACTCTTGCAACGCTCTGATTTCTGAGAGATAAACAGAGAGGCGACAACAATGGGGTGTTTGATTTGCGATCTTTTCACTCATAAAGTTTACATTCATTCACTTCTGGCGCTGATCCCCTGGCTCACCTGTTATCTAGCAAACACCAGACTGTGTCAGCTTCAGCCGAGTATTCAGGCAGAATTATTCCTTGAGCGTTATTCGTTTTTTAAGCCATTATCCGTGCCATTCCGATCAAGGTATTCGGCTTCAGGCACAACCCTAATTTTTACATTACATATTTTATTTTTACATGCAACATAGATAAGGTCATATAGTAACAGCTCCACGCAATATTGTAATTCTAAAATTCACGTCGTACTTGCAAACACTTTGTATGCATTATGATTAATACATGCTGGAGTAGTTGATTGTTTCCGACAGTGCTCGACTAGTCTATGCAAGCACAAGCACAGTATGACAAAAATGTCGCTGTATTTATGTGCGCATGTCCAGTAGAGCCAAACGTATCCATTCTAGCCTTGCTGCGTGCATTTGTCATATCCCGAGCTTTGCGTGTGTCTGTGCACTGTGCCAATTAGGCATAGTCATATACATTTTTGACCACAGATATAATGTCAACAAAAAATAAAGTACATAAAAATTATTTGACCTTACAGTTCCAAACTTTGTTTGTTTATCCAAGTTTAGCTCCCAGGGTCGGACTGGGGGTAAAACCAGTACTCATTAACAGGGCCCCAAAGGAAGAGAGGGCCCTTGAAAAGTATGAATCTGAAATATATATATTTTTACCTGGATATTTTCATGGGTGGGGGCCATGGGGGCCCATCAGGACTGCCTATGCATAGGGCCCAGGATCTTGTTTAACGCCCCTGTTAGCTTTAACCCTAATTATACACACTTAATTAAGCTCTTACTAGACACACTAATCTTCCAGGTGTTTTAAGGCCAGTTGGAGCTAAACTTTTCAGGACATTGGCCATCCAGGATGTAGTTTGGAGACCCCTGTCCTACAGAGTTGTTACTTTGCACATGCTTTTTGATCATTACAAATAATAATGTAAAATGATTTTCTTAGAAGAGGAGATATGCTTTCTCTCGCATCACAAACATTATCAGTAGTTAAGTATGTGGTCTTGAAGAGGACCCTTTTTCCTTTCATTTGGACTCGGTCTTGGACTTGGACTCGAAACTTTTGGACTTGGACTTGACTTGGACTCGAACCTCTTTGGACTCGGTCTTGACTCGGTCTCGACTAGTCCTGGACTTGGACTTGACTTGGACTCGACAAAGCCGGACTTGACTACAGCTCTAAACAGCAGTGTATATTTGTATATTTAGGATCCCGAATAAGATGTATTACAGTTTGGAAGGTGATTCTTACTTTGCTGAAGTCAACAGCACTGTTCTCTCGACTGCCATCCGCACGTCCTTCTGTAGTGGTGGGCTGCGCCTGAGGAGACACCATCTGACCTGGAAACAGTCCAGCAATCATACAAAACAGTGGAAATAAATAAGAGACCTTCATACAACAGATTCGTTCATTTTAACCTAGAAAGGCAGTGATGTCACGGTCATGGAGATTAAGACCTACTGAAGGCACACTTACCTGGTTGAAAATAGTAGCAAGGAACATGTTAAGGAAGCCGATTACAAACATCTTAGCCTTGTCTAAATCTAATTCAAATTTAAAAACTAAATCAGAAGCGGAAATAAGGTAGAATGAGGTTTGATATGTAAAAGTCTACTACAAATCCCAGTACTAATTCCTAGGTCAACGTTGATCCTGGAGGGCACCAACCCTAATAAAACACACCTGAACAAGCTAATCAAGGTCTTCAGTATACAGGTCGGTATTTTTTTTCAGGGTTGGAGCTAAAATCTCCAGGACAGTGACCCTCCAGGATCAACATTCCCCACCCGTCCTAGGTGGTTAAAGGCAAAGATAAGTGGTTAAATATTACACTAATGCTATGTTTATTGTTGGTTAGAACATTTATATGGAACACCTAAATAACTCTGTATAAACAGCTGGCAATTACCATCATACATTTGCAAGTCCACCATATTGGAAAGGCCAAGAGTAATATATATGCAAATGAACTGACATGGTATCATCCAACTGTGATATCTAGATTGTCCATATCTACGTATACATTAAGGTACAGTCACATTTAGAACTGTTCACAGATTTTTGTGAGCAAAATCTAGTCAAAACATGCTCACAAATTTCTTGTGAGAAAAAATATATATGTTCCACAGATGTTTCATCAGATTTAAGTTGGTCACACAAATTTGCAACACTGACCAACAGAAATCTGTTTGGTTTAACGGTGACTTCTACTCTATTGATAATAGACCTTCTTTGCTCTCAAAATTTCTTTAGTGTGACTGCACCTTCAGAGTACAGGTGAATCTATGATCATATTGCCTGATGCTGTCTCTTCTTCAGGGTCGAGGGCAGGGATGATGTGGTACCCATAAGGCGGGCTTAGTCGTTTGCTGAAGGGGATGTGGGTTTTTTGGGGTCGGATGAGAGGATTGTCTAGGCCAGGAACGGCAGAAAGGGAAGGATGGGGTTTATGGGGATCTGACAGACACTTGGGACAGCGGAGGGACCAGGCTGGAAATAAGAGCACCTTTCTGTTTCTCACACTCTGGCAGAACCTAGACCAGAGAGAGGAGAAGGAACTGGGGGGCGATTGGGTCGTGATGATAACTGGGACACATACAGACACACCATAAAAAAGGATGATAAGACAGATGCATGACAAAAGCAGAAGAATGCATTTGCTGGAGAGTGTGGTGCAATACCATTCTTATCCATGGAGTGCGGTTCGGACTGCTTCCTGCCAATATCTGCAAAAGAGCGTACGATGGGGATCCGGTTAGCCAGTTTCTTCTGGTTCTGATGGTGGTGCTGTTTAAGGAGAGCATTTCGGATCTTCTTCCTCACTTCCTCTCCCAAAGAAACTGACGTCTCGTGCTGGTCCAAAACCAAATCTTAAAAACAACGAATAATACAAATTATAAATGTTATACACTAACATTTTTATTTTTGGAAGAAATTAAAAGCCGGGACATGTTATATTGATAAAAATTGCCAGTAAATACATGTATAATGTTACAGAAGATTTCTAGTTCAAATAAATGCTGTTCTTCTCAACTTTCCTTCAACCAGTAAATACTGAAAGAAATATATCATGATTTTCAAACACGATATAACACTGTTTTAACACGTTAACAATTAGAAATGTTTCTTGATCAACAAATCAGCAATTTATTTAAAATAGAAATCTTTTGTAACAATACAAGTATTTACTATCTCTTTTTTATCAATTTAGCATATCTTGGCAGTATAGGACAGTTAATATCTTGGAAAAAAAAAACATTATTTCTTTGTACTTTTTATTAATCAAAAAAATATTTTCAAAAAGTATCTTAGGTTCCAAAAAAAAAAAATTTAAGCACCACAACTGTTTCCAACATTGATAATAAATCAGCATATTAGAATGATTTCTGATGGAAAAATGTGACGCTGAAGACTGGAGTAATGGCTGCTGAAAATTCAGCTTTAACACCACAAGAATAAATTATTTTTTTAAGTATCTTAAAACAGAAAGTCTATATTTTAATTGCATTAATATTTCACAATATAGAATATATTCACAATGTGTTTATGATCAAATAAATTCAGCCTTCATGAGCATAAGAAACTTCTTTAGAAAACATTTAAAATCTTAATGATGTGTCTGTCACTGATCGCTTGTTAAGGGTTGTTGGCATGCATTAGAATATTAAATGAAAACATTCACAGATTGTGAAAATCCAACCCAAAAAATTACATCAATAGCACCTGTGGCACATTATTTTAAACATACTATCATTTGTGATGCACAAATCTAATACTGCAAGCTATTTAATTGTGACACTTGCTAAATGGGGTTATATTGCTGAAATGAAAACGATGAATGTTGATTGCTTTGGATCTGTAAGGAAGGCCTAGAGGAGATCTAGTCTGGACACTGTTTTCAAACTCAGTACCTGCGATCTCCTCCAGTGAGTTGGCCCTCATGTCCAGCATGACGGTGCCGTTGAGGATGCAGCTCCGCAGCTCAAACAGACTGTGTAGGGAAAGAGTGGCCACGTATGGCTTACTCCACCTCTCCCCTCCATCCTCTACATCCTCCTCAAACTTCAGCCATCTATAGGCAAACAAGGAACATGAGAGAGAAGATAAGAGAAAGATTGGGAAAAAGAGAGCGTAAATGAGAATGATTATTACATTAGTTTTCTCATTTAGCTGCAGTACCAAAAACTTGTATTGCATTAGCTGTAATGGATATATGACTAATGGATATATGTGGATGACAAGCTATCATACTCTCTTTGTAGTGACACTTGACCTCTGTTTTCTCTTTCTTTTGTTTTTAACATGTTAGATCCATTCTTCTCCTCCGTTTGAGTCCTCTGCTCATCTCTCTTCGGTACCATGACAATCCTCTGTGTGCATCTGTGTGTGTGTGTGTGTGTGTGTGTGTGTGTACCTCGCAGTCTCTTTCCATTCCGCATCCTCTCCCTCTTTCAGGCAGATTTCGTCCAGCTCTGTGAAGAGAGCGTGAGGAATGTGTTCCTCGTCATCCTCCATTCCCAGCAGGAACTGTACACGCTGAGATGGTGTGTCTGCTACAGAAAGAAAAGACACGTTTTATTATTTATCTCTGTCTCTTTTGACTCGATCAAGTTTTCATTTATCCTTGTAGACTGACAGACTTACTATATGAAGGTGATTCTCTGCCATCCTCGGTTCCAGAGTCTCTCTCCCGTGACCTCTTCCTGTGGCGATGTCCATGGTGGCGATGCCGTCTGTGTGACCTCCGACCCAGTGGTACATGCACCCCAATGTAGAGGGTTCGGTGGCCTGCCAGGGACAAACAGAATAAGCCAGTTTTCACAAAATGTTTTAAATAAAGTAGCTATAGGGCAATACAGTGATAACATATTTTTTGTAGGCAAACACTGAAGTTAGCATCAATAGGATTTATTCATTGGCTTCTTGATAATTGCAAAAAAAAAGGGCTCTGTGCACATTAAAGCTTGTCGTTTTGTTTATTAAGATCTTGGTAGCACTTTATTTTACAGTCCTGTTCCTCATGTACATACTATGTACTTATTATAGTAATTACAATAACTATGTAATAACTAGGTACTAACCCTGAACTTACCCCTAAACCTAACCCTACCCCATGTAGTTACCTTGTGTTACCAGAACTTTCTTAGATAAATACACTGTAAGTACACTATAAGTACATGTTAGTACACGTACTGTAAAATAAAGTGCAAACAAGATCTTCACAAATGAACAATATTACTTATATAACACTTTTTTTGAATAAGGTGGAAAGTTTGAGTTAGAATGGTATGTAAGAGTGCAATTATTAACACAACAAGGCTGTGAAATCAGACAAGAGACTAGCTTTCCTGTTCAGCAAACTGATGTTTAATGTGAGATATGAGATATAACGATGCATCCTGAGCTGGCTGAAAATCAATGAAAATATTTGACAATACATTGAGGGGAACTGACTGTCTTCAGAAATGTTTAGATGGTATTTTCTTTTCATCTTGGCTTGCCTCCCTATAATGCATATTAAACTATCACTGTTTTTTTTGTATTTATTTATTTATGAATTAATTTATTTATTTATTTGATTGATTGATTTGGGATTTATTTTTGTTTATTTAACAAGACATTTCTGTGGCATTTTGCCAAAGAAAACATGTTGTCTTAAGTACGGTCACTGGATGCTTACAAGTTTCCATACACGAAAGAAAGCCATGCAGTTCTTAATCAACAAGAGAGTGAGGAAATCATGACAAAATGTTTGTTGGGGTGAACTGTTCCTTTAACGATAAACACTTCCTTTATTCCTTCATCTTAAAGCGGTTAGCAGATGTACAAGTCTGTTGTGCAAGATCCAATCTCTGCAGTCATATAATCAGATTCGGCGGATCTGTACTTTGTGTTTCTGTTCTTGTTTACAGTCTCAGATTAAACTATAGCATTAAATCCCTCTCTCACTCTCACCCTTCAGCTTTCTGACAGTGTGTCTGTGGAGAGAGATGTGTGCTTGTAGCCCTGGGCACTGACACAGAGTAGCCAGAAACAGACTTTACATCACGACTTAAGTAGGTGAAGCAGACAGATGGCGATCAAAAGCAGAGCAGAAATATGGTCCACGCTGACTGTGTCTTCTGAATCACCTATTCAGTTTGTAATACCACCAACGTCTCACTCTTTAGAGATACACACTCTAATGAGCTTTAGTTTCACTGGTTCAGTCAGTCATGCAATTTAGCATCTAAATAAGTGATAAAGACCTCCAGGGCTGAAACAAACACACACACGTGTGCTTTTATCTCATTACCTTCACTGATATCTTCTCCTAGCAGCCTAGAGGTGTGGGTTTTTGTGGCCATGTTGTAGTTTATACAAAGATGAATCACTTGCTTTTACATAAGTGAAATATCATCTAAACACCACAATTCAGAGCAGTTATAAAGATGAAGATAAAATTCAGCTCACTAAAACAGAAAAAGCAACACTTTCTCTTCAATTATAAGGTTAAGTAAGGATGAGGAAGAAAAAGAGAGGTTCTTTAGGCAGAGACACTCTCTGGCTCAAGTGTGTGTGTGTGTGTGTGTGTGTGTGTGTGTGTGTGTGTAAAGGAGCTGGAATGAAATGTTTCTCTAAATGGAATATTTCCTCAGGACTAAGAACAGCTAATGCCAAACACCAGATTTATTTCCTCTCTGCTGTCTGAAAATTAGGGCACCATTCTACAAAACGTTTGAGAGCCTGAGCATGCTAAATGTCTGTTGAGAGCAAATTTAGTGTAAAACATATGCTCTTCAGGACCTAATGATGTTTAGAATCAGCTTTATGCTGCTTAAGAAACTAATATTGGGATAGTAAACAAAAATTGTATGCACAAGAGAAAGCAATTCATTGCTACTGGCTAGATAGCATTAGCCTTAATAATCTGAACACAAATTCAGACCTAAAAAAAGAAGATGGAATTTAACTTATTAATATGTATTTGCTGCAATTTTACCTAAGGTTTAGAAATGTTCTACTGTTTTAAGATTTGAGTTACATGATGCACACAACAAAAAAGCTATAAATAGAATATTATAAATATATTGTGTTTTCATATAATGTTTTTAAAGCATAATGAAATGTATTTTTAAATATTAATGCATTGGGCAGTGTGTTTGACTCCCAGGTTTAGAGTGTGTGTGTGTAATGAGCTTCAGTTACCTTCTAGCTCCTCTTTCTCAAAATTTGTGTTGAGCATGGACCGAGTCCCACCCCTGTCCAGCACAGCTTCCTCATCGTTTCTCTACAAAACAGAAAACATTTATTAAACAGTCACACATACAAATGTATTCTCTCATGGATGATAACTAACAGATAACTTATCCTACAATCTATTCTATGAAATACGGCAAAGCATATGGCAAGCAGAGCTTCACACATACACAGCAGCAGAGCAGATCTAGTCCACCAAGACCAACCTGTTAACAGTGTCGTGTCCATGCTACACTTTCCAAGAGTTGTCATGACAGAACTATCCATTTCTCACTGATCTTATTCTTATTATTGGTTGTTAGCATTCTATGCAGTACTGCATGACTATTTTAAAACCAGGAACCTTTAACAAATGCTGATTTAATCTATTTTCTTTCAGACAAATGCTGCATCTGAAATTGAATACTGTGTAGTAGCTACAACATGTGGTTTGAAAATTGCTTCGCAACATTTAAATAAGTGTGTTCTACAGTGTATAGAGTAACAGTGTGTAGTATAATTGAAATTCTGACCTGGTACATCTGCCATGTTGTCAATGTCAGATGATCTATGGTGTTAGTTTTGTCACATCACTGCCATTCACAAATCCTGGCCTAATGGGATACTAAAGTGCCCATCAGATGCACACTTCAGAATCTTGCCAGATCCAGGTACTTTACATCGAACTGTTTTATGAATACTAAGAATTCAGACATATTAATCAGCTCAAATACTCTTTTTGCCTACTATATACAATGATTTTTCGAGTGCAGGGAATAGCTGTATCTGAATAGGGGTCTATGATATATAGTATCATCTACGATAATATCATAGTTTTCATTTTTCTAAACCTTTAAATTTAGGAATTTGACATAAAAGATGCTGCACACATTTAATTAGGTTAGAAAAAGAAATTGTCCATAAAAAGTAAAAAATCTATTTAAACTTGTTGCAAAAGTTAATTTCTGTTGCTGCTGCACAGAAAATGAAGAATGCCAAAAGCTGTCCACAGCTGTCCTAAACCTGCCAAAGTCATCTAATTATTGCTATCGACAAAATTCCAAAATATATTACAATATACTTTTTTTGTCATTATCACACACCCCATATCTGAATATGCCTACTTCCAAAGCCCATGTTTTACTCCTATTAAATGCCATACTGTGGCAATAACAGACCCTTATTCCCTCTCACTCCACCAACAGATGATATCCCAGAATAAGCAGCCGTCTGCCTGAGCCTAACCTTAGCAGACAGTTTCCATGACAACTAACGTGGCCTGCCGCTAGCTGTCCTCAGAACATAAATGACATTGTTTTAGTAGCATGTAAAGACAAAGAGTCACCAGCCTGTGGCTCAGAATCTAGATCAGCCGCACTCCAGTTTTGATGGAGAACTCATTCATACACTTTAGGAGCTTGCACATAATCAGTTGCACATTTTTAGAGTGACATATGGCTACGGCCCACAGAAGAAGTGAAGCCATTCATTTTAAAAGCATAGATGACTGTGAGATGATCTGCTTGTACCTGAGTTGATGGCACACTGTGCTTTGTTAACCCTCAAACAGGTCATCCTATATGGATGAAACACTCATCAATATTTTTTTTCTAGGTTATAGTGGTACTGATTAATTCTAACTAGATATTTACATTCTCCAAAAAATAATAATAATAATTTTAGCGGTGGTTGGAATGCAAACCTTGCCAATAAATTGCTAAATATTGCCAAAGCATTCAAAGCGTATGGTGTGAGTTTTTCAAACATTGCTACGTGTTTGCCAGTGCTTGTCAGTAAATGATTACATGTAATCTGGGATTATGTAATCAGATTACAAGAATAAAGTACATGAAAAAAGTAGTTTAGGACTACTGTAGAAACATGGTGGCAACTTCCATGTAAGGGTACCCGCGGCGTCTGGAGATATAAATTGCTCAGTCTAAGGTAATAAAAACATAATGGTTCATTAAGATCTTTATACACCTCTGAAAACATAGTTATGTATACTATTTAGCATTTCTATACACATTGCATCTTTAAGGATTAATCTTTATTAAAGTTACAAAAGCTATTCAATCAAGAGCAATGAGTGATTTCTTTGTTGTTGCTGTATGATTAATATTAAGAAACTGCTGTCACTTTAAGAGAATGCACTGATTTGGTGCACTGATACAGTACGCTCAGCCGGTTTTGTCAAAAGTAGAAAGTGTATCTAGTATTTGATTACACACACATAAACATATAGACATATTACTTTTACTCTCAGCACAAATCTGTATATGTTGGATTGATTTAAATAACTTTAATATAATTGAATTGTGCATTAAACACTAGGAATAGGCTACACAAGTATCGGATCGGGAATCGGTATCAGCAGATTCTCAATATTCAATGACTTGGATAGGATCGGATCCAAAAAAAAAAAAAAAAAAAACATGATCGGGACATCCCTAATCACAAGCATCTTTATTTACTTGATTTTATATTTTAAAAATACATATTTTATTTATTTATTTTCCCAGTTTTATGTATTTACATTTGTCTGCTAAATAAATTCTGTTCAGTAATTTTTCTGGTAAATATTCCTTAAAAAATAGTTTTAGTATATTGATATGATCCTTACACGGTGTTCATTGCTCCCTACTCCCTGAGCTGGGGTTTACTTCACTTCGAAACATGAGCTGGAATTGGGAACGGCTGATGAAGCCTATTGTAGTAATGTTGTATCTGGTATTATGGTCTGTGAGCATAAATGCGTTTAGGGGGCATGGCTTTAGACGGCGATTGCAAGGAAGGTGAGACGTACGCTTTCAGTGCTATCAGTCTAATGTTAGCATTTACCAAGATCTCCTACTGCACCTTTAATATATTTCTGTTACAGTTTCTTCAAGCTAAACCAAACTTTTAATTTAATGGGTAGCTGTGAAGTCTTTTTAAGTTTCTGTTTGTGTGTGATGAGACGATAGTTTTTCTCAAATGAAAGAACACTGTTAGGATGTTGTGGCTGGTTGCATTTTTAAATGCAGTTACTATGCAGACTCAGGGCTGCACCCAATGCATTAAATCACAGCATTAGTAATAATGATGCTTGTCTAATAAAATAAACTCTCTCAGAGCATCACTGCCTCGGTGACTCATTTTTCTTGAGCTGTGATGCGTGCATGTATGTGTGTGGCCACACTCATGAGTGCAAAGAAACCATAAATGGGAATCCAGAGTGATCTATACAGATAACCATGGCAACTCAGCCCAGCAGGCTCATGGGAAGCTCCATTCAGGCTGCCTGTGATGTCATCAACATGAGCCCTAATCTCTCCATCTTGTTCTTGGAGGAAGAGATGAAGGACACACGTGCATGCAGATATTCTGATAACTCATTAACACGTCTGTCGAACACGTCATTAGTGCGACACATAACAACATAAAGACTTGGAGGGGGAAAAAACAGTTTGACAGATATAACACCTGTGCAAACATATGAAAACACACATGCACACACATTCACACCCCCTTGTGTGTTCAGACCTCACTAATGAAAGCTAACAGTGTGTCTCACAGGCCGGATTCTCTTTATATTAATAAGCAACTTCTTGTCTGCAGCTGAGGTGTGACATTATAGCTAAGATTCATCATCCCTAATCTTTCACACTTCGTTTATTTCTGTATCCATTTCTTCTCTTTGTGTTCCATTTTATGTCCTTTCGACATTCAGTCACTCTAAGCAGAAGCGGCACGCCGAGTCACATGACCGTGGCTGCTCGAGTTGAATAATGATGAAGCAGATTCGCACATGTGGACACAGATTTACATACACACATGCAGCACAGAAGTGGGGGAGGGATTGGGGTCACTCACTCTCACATGCAGGTTTCTTACAGAGCAGATCAATTTAGAGCTTTATTTATAATAATTTTTATATAAAATCTGTCATGATATAATATGCAAATCAATCAACTGCAATTGCAATTGGATCAGGGAGCATGAATACCTCCTGTAATTTATATATATATGATGATTTTGAAAATACTAAATATAATTGTGTGATTGCAGTTTCATAGGAAGTTTAAGAGATTTACTATAATCAGCCATGATTCCCACTGCAGTTTTTCCATGAAATATTAAAAAAATCTGTCCTGACCTCATTTTATATTTAAAAACAGAGTCCCTCCGTCTTCCACAAAAACAAACAAACCAGCATTTCCACAGGCTGAAAGACATTAATGTTGCTTAAGTCAACATGACATCAAAACGAAATCAGAACTGACCGTTTTTTGTTTGTTATATACATGCATTTGTTTTTTTTGTGCACAACTTGCCATTGCATATTATTCCGAATTAAAAGAGAGAAAGAGAGAGAGAGAGAGAAAGAGAGAGTGTCTGATGGAACAAAATAAAGTTCAAGAAATTATTATACCACTGCTTTGGAAAATTTCTCATTATGCTTTAATACTTTTAACCCTTTACCACCAAATTTGAATTTTCAATTTTTTCAACTGACTATTTGATTTAAAATATTATAAAATAAAATGTTTATATTGACTTTTTTAATTAAAATAATAATAATTCATTAATTTAAAAAGCACTTAAGATATGAACATCTGCCATTAAAAAATACTATACAGGTTTAAAAAATCAAAGTCCAAAACCTAGCTGTCCAACATCTCCCAGAACCTGAAGATAACAGCTGCCTATGAATCTCCAGCAGCCGGAGAGTATCTCCAGCACTTCATCCTTTCCAGAGACACCCTCTTGCTGTCCTCTCATGCCCCATTTAACGATGACAAAGAAGGCCACTGTTAAAAGCAGAAGAGGAACGATGGAAAAGACACGTTGAATGAGGGATATATACTACCCACATGCATGTTTCTTTGCCTCTGTGTTCAAATAATACTGTACAAAACAAATCAACAGAAATACAAGACAAATGGTTTTGCAAATGCATTAAGCTTCCATATATTTTACTCCTGTGGTTTGTAGAGTCATTTTTTCCTGAGAGATTGGACATCTTACAGGAAATTCCAGAGCCAGAACTGTTCGTATTCTCTAAACAGCATCCATTAACTGCAGAAGTGCATGTACATGTATATTCACACTACATTCCTGAATAGCAATGGATCTCATCAGACAGCAGACTGAATAATAAGAGTTCCTGCTCTGAAAGGCTCTTTTGTGCTTTCCAGTAAGAATTACGATTCGAATTTACACTAACATCATCATTCTCCAGCCCTGATAGCATTCTCAAAGTCTTCTCTCTGCATCTAAGGAGACCTCAGTCAACTCTTTCCACTAATAACGCAAACTGTGTTGAGACAAAGAGGCACTATGAGGACACAAGGATGTATAATCCTTCATCAAATGCATGTTTTTATGATGACATCAGATCAAGCATTAGATCACAATGGTTAATAGCGTATTAAAAGGTCATGTCATATATATATACGGTGCATGACGGATGTGGCTTTTTTGCTCCATCCGGAGTGAGTGAGCTGTAATGAGCGACTTTAAGACTTTAGGAGATTGATGCCGAATCGCTTTATGCTCAGGGTTACCAAGGCAGATTAATGCGAGGAGTAATCGCCAAACTACAACAAGCCGAGTGTTGTGCTGGGATTTGTATAGCACCACGATTTCATCACAACTCCTCAAGGCTCTGCAGGAGTTGAAAGAAGATCAGATACTCCTGGACTAATGATTCTCACTCCTAAAATCAGAGCAGACAGAGTCGCCTCTGAGGAGGAACGTCCAGTCAACTGTGGCTGAACTGAAGCTGAGGGCCTGGAGGCTCCTTCAGGCGATGTTCTCTTGAAAGTACAGCATAAACATACAACGGAAGTTTAAAGGTGACACACACACAAATGTTGAGTTGAAGACCCCAACAAAAAAGGCTTAATTAGTGCAGTTTTCTGTCCTTTGTTGATGCATGTACTTTTGAAACAGGAAGTTAGGGGCAAACAGATTCTAATGTCATTGAGACTTTAAGTCATATTCATTGCAGATCAGAATTTATGCCACAAAAGCATGATTTTTAAACAAAACAATGCATCTCTGTAAACAACTTATATAACATTGTACTGAAATGATCCATTATTGGCTAATGCAGGATTAAACTTGTTTAATAAATGTATTAAATAAATATAAAAATATTAAATAAATGTATTATGGATGCCACATATATTTAATTTCTTACAAATAATTTCCACTTTATAGATAACCAATAATTACAATTCTATAATGTTTTGTCTAAATGAATTATAAATAAAACACCAAAAACATTATATTAAAAATGAAAAATTATATAACTTTTGAGATTAGCATAAGATTTTATTTATAGATTAGTGTAAAATCTTAGGAGACCTAATTTAACGATCTAAACGTAAAGTGTAAAGCGCAGGGTGCAGGTGCACTCAGGGCATGTCCAAATCCACTTTTGCTATAGTTTTTTCTTTGTTATTTTAAGAGTGTACATATATATATTAGGGGTGGGCGATATCTCGATATTTAAAATATATCGAGATATTTTTTAAACACGATATGGATTTTGACATATCGTATATATCGATATATTGTTTATATTCTGATTCCGCCACTTTGCTTGTTTGCCTTCCCTGTGCTGTGCTCGCCCCCGCTCGCTCGCCCCCCGCCTCCTTGCTTTTGTCCCCTCTCACCTCGCGTGTAGAGAACTAGTCAAAAAAAAAAAATTATATGGAGATACTTCAGTTTTAAGGCGTAGGGCGAACGGCAGGCAGATGTCTACTGTAGGGCCCAATGAAACGCGGACGGAATCGCGGAATCCAGTCATAAAAAATTGAATTTACAGTTTAACGCGGAATGTCACGGAATTGGTCAAATTTTAAATGAATTAATCAAAAGTCGGTCATGCACTTACATCAAATCGCGAAATGGACTGCAAATATTAACCCGGAAAAGTCTATTTAAATATGAATCCTGCATGTTCTGCGTGTCTGTGTCAATGAATGGAGCAGAAGCGCGTCTTCATTCATTAAACACGGAAGCTCGCATAACGCTCGCGCTGATTTCATTGTCTTTCCTCTCTCTAAATAAAGACGTGAACACATGAGGAACATCTCCAGAACTGCACTGAGAGTCACTTCATGAGCATCTGACCGTTTGATTTGAGTAAGACTAGCTCATATCACATCATAGACTGTGGTATCACATACACAGAACTGTAAAGGTAAACCCGTCAAAATAAAAGTATTTGACAGAAATCTATTACTATTGTACAGATAGCCCAATACTACTACTATTAAAATGAAACGAACATAATTTTATAAGGAATAATCACACAACATTTCTCCCATGTTTTATTTTTAATAGTAAATCCCCTTTGTTTACCAAAAAATAAAGTTTGCTTAATTTTAAATAATTAAAAGATAAATTAAATGAATGTTTTATGCCTTCATTTGATAATCAGAAAAATGTAAATACACAGAATTTCTGAAGGGAAAAAAAAAATTTCACATAAGGCTATTTTAAGAATGGTTTTTAACTAATTAAGTTGTTTTTATGCATTTAAATAATTGCACATGCTAAAACACAGAATTAGGTAACAATAAAACATATGGTGAAGAAAAAAAATAAAATGTTTCATAGGCCCCTTAACATGTAATATTTGCCATATTTGTTTTTGCAGTAGTTTTTTGGGGGTTATTTTTCCTGTAAAGATATCGAGATATATATCGTATATCGAGATATAGCAAAATATATCGAGATATATTTTTTGCTCCATATCGCCCAGCCCTAATATATATTTTTTTTTAATAAAAAAAAAAAAAACATTGCGCAGGACTTTAGACCAGGTTTGAGCTGGTCAATGGCGCAGTCTATTTTCAGCTCCTTAAAATGAACACACCTCTTTTTAGACCAGCACGACCATGAGCGTAAATGCATTTGCTAATTAAACGACATGGCGCTGGATGGGAAAATGCGAATGGCGCCGGACTGAAACTAACAAACACACCTGTGCCTTGCATCGCATTGAGCCGGGTGTATGACAGAGCCCTAGGTGTTTTAATGATTAACTAAATTAAAGGGGTCATATGATGCAATTTCAATTTTAATATACTGGCCAATCAGAGCACACCTCGCTTTTCAGACCGATGAGCTTTGTAAAAATCAACACGTTTCAGAAAGGCAGGACATAGAGAAGAAACAGCAATGTACAGTATGTGGAAGTTTTTTTGAAACTTAAACTTCATAAACCCATTTCATTACACCAAATACACCAAATAATGTTCTTTTTAGCAACATCATATGACCTCTTAAAAGATCAACCATTGATTAACAATTTACTGTTATTGTTAACTAAAACTGTTACAAAACATTTTGTTAACTGAAATAAAGTTCAAATTAAATATACTTATTAGATGCATTTTTTTAAATTTTTCCTAGGCAACTAACTGATATATTTCAGTACTAAAATTAATAACTGATATAAAACTGAAATTATAAAAAAGAAAAACACAAATTAAAGGTAATTCAAAATGAAAAAACTATGCAAATAAAACTGATATTAAATAGAATATTTAACAATAGAAGCAGCACAAATCATTTTGGTGTGATCATTTTATAATTTTGTTTCACTTAGTCACATTGGATTTGCTGTAAACAAGTCTTTGTACACCGAAATGTTATCACTTCCTGTTAATCTTCTGCAGCACACAAAGCTCTGCATGCAGTTTTCTGGCTCACGGTGCCTTGTGACCCAGTTCTGCCTATGAAACTTTATTAAATGATAACGTGCATTTGCTGCATGCAGTCTTTTTCATAGAAGATCACGATGCCAGACCCTTTAAACAACCGAAACAGAACAGCGTGTCACCAGCCATCGGTCACGTTATTCATCCACTCTGTTCGTCTGTCCCAGAGACTGCCCTGCATGTAAGCCATCAAAACCATGTGATTGCACAGGAATGACCATGAGCGGTGAGAGAGGGGATTATTGGGGTAGCTGAAGAGGCTGAAGGGGGATGAATGGGATCCAAGTCGTTCGATTGGTTGAGAGCGGCGGGACTGCTCCCTACAGATGGCTACGGTTACCATGGCAATGGAAGGATCAGCATCAGCATCCTTCCAGAGAGCTGAAAGCAGCATACACTAGCATTATGCTCACACAAACAGCCCATGCCTCATCAGCAAATTAAAACACAGATTTACAGCTTCGTTCCACATCGACCTAAATATTTGAAAATTATGTTTTCCTCCTCTGACCTTGTCGTCCTCCATTTTTCACTCAGTATATGCTATTTATGTCCTCACATTTACACACACATCTGCTCCATTATTCCTTCTAAAGCTCATCCCTTCGGTTTGAATTAGACTCCTCCCCTCCGACAACCAGATACAATTCCTTTCCCTCAGAGCTTAAAGATGAAAAGGACACGAGGAGAGAGAGGAAAATACGAGAAACGGAGAAACCGTGGGAAGGAGGTACTAAAATAGCTCCAAGAACACGCAAACAGGAAGATTGAGAGAAAGCTTGTAGGAGAAGGTAACAACCGGAATGAAAAAGGCATCTTTAGCCATTATATAACAAGAATCCAACGCTGAATCAATCACGTCTCAACAGATGCACACAAACACTCTCAAGGACACGCCAGAGACACCAGGATCTCGGGACGTTCCATCCTACCTGACAGTTTAAGCCAGTATTCTCCGAAGATCTGTGCTGCATGCTGTCTGCAGCGAGTCTCGATGACCGTCCCTTATCCCAAGGAGAGGAAATGTGTGGAGAGGACACACTAAAGAGCAGCTGAGGTTCCTCTGCGCACCTCTCACCGCGCTTCCCCTTCTGAGCCCTGTTCGCTGAGGCTGTGTTGTCCAACTGTTGAGAACGAGACGTGCAGCCTGTGTTTGAAAGGCATCTGTCCACCAATGGGAGTGAGCGAGATTAGAGCGCCGACATCACTGGCTGCGTGGACTGGCTCGGTGATTCACGCTCTGTGTGTGAGTGTTTTAGATGGTGTGTACAGCTCTGAGCTCCCTCCTCTCTGCATTACAGCTAAAACTTCAACATCCTAATGTGTCTTGTGCATAATGGGAAATGTAGTGTTTAAGCCTTTAGCTGTTTAAGGACATATGGAGTGCTGTTTACTTTTTAGCAGCCAGGCTATAAGTTTATAATATTACGGTTTTTGTTCTATTAGAATTTTGTTCTATTTGTTCTATTAATTTTAAGATTTTGCCCACACACACATTCCAATATCCACGGTCTACAAGTAAAAGTCTTCATTTTCTGTTTGTGTGCCTCTCAGAATTTAATTTAAAGAAATAGTTCACCCAAAAATGCTAATTCTGCATTAATTACTCACCATCTTGTCATTCCACGATATATATGATGAAATCTAAGAGCTTTTTGAACCTGCATAGAGAGCAACACAACTGACACGTTCAAGGCCCAGAAAGGTAGTAGGACATCAGTAAAATAATCCCTGTGACATCAGTGGTTCAACCGCAATTTTATGAAGCAATTTATTCTCATCTGGCTCAGTCCGCCACCACAAAATAGTATTCTCATAGCTTCATAAAACTACAGTTGAAACAATGATGTCACATTGACTATTCTACCGATGTCCTACTAACTTTCTCTTTCTTCAGAATCAACATTTCCAGCAAACCTCTCAGGCGCATCATTTGACAAACCAGCTCTTGGATGTTAACATTCCCACGAGCACTGAGGGCTTTTAAGCAGGGTGTGTTTGGATATTAAAGTGATAAATCGAGCATGCAGTCCTATAAATCTCTCGTCTCAGGCCCCATCCACACAGAGACATGTTTAGCTTTATATGAAAAAAACATTGTATCGTATTGGCGTTTCGTTCAGATGGATCCAGCGATTTGGGAGAGTGAAACCGCTTTTTTGAAACCGGGTCCCAGAGTGGATAACGACAGTCTTGCGGTTTTTTTTGTGAAATGATGATGTCATCATCCCACGTTTTGCTATGTCACATAACGGCAACATGAACAAACACTGAACGATTGTCTTTTTATTAACTAACTTTAAGACAGATTTATAAATGTTTTGTTCCATGTTCATTTGTATGCACCATGCAAGGTTAATGCGTATATTTCAAGTCTTCTTTTAATAAAACAAATAAAATAATAATAATATTCTCCATTTTTAGTGTATCTCTGTGCCAGAATTACAGTGCCACATACTGGTCTCGTCTGGCATGTATACTACATCTTTTTGTGTCAGTTTCGTGGTTTCGTGTGTATGTAGATATTTCTAAAGACGAGGGGGGAAAAAAGATTGGATAGGGAAAGCTCTGGCTTCGTGTGGATGTAGCCTCAGAGTTCTATGTGCTCCAGAGCAGCATGCTTCCCCCGGTCACACCGTCTGCTCACACTGGATCCTCTCCAGCTCACTATATGACCAACACTACATGCTGTCCTCTCGCTCTAAGTACACAGCCGCTCTAGACTAAACAAAGATTGGTGATTAAAACATCTCAATACCTCTTAAACTCTCCCGTTGAACAAAAACTTGTGGATGGAGATTTGAATTAACAGCTAGTGACAAGCTTCACTGCATGCCTACACATATCCAGTCAAGCGGCATCAGTCTCACATGGAGACATTAAAAATTGACTGACAGTAAGTCACAATGAATCGCATCATTTGGATGCATGAAAACCAGACACTCACTCTCGGAAACAAAACAGTAATTAAATACAAAGTCCACTGCATTATGTGCATGCTTTGAAAAGCATAACATAGGAAATGAAGAACTGGGACTCACCCCGTTATCACTAGCAGGACTCTGAACCTGCAGAGGAGCAGAAAAGCAATAAAAACACTCACACCATTTCTGAGTATTTACACGACACACATCATTACAGTCAGAACAAGCTCAGACTCTTACAACCTACACACAATTGTTTTTTTTTTTTAAAGCATATGCATAAAAAACCTGAACATTAAAGCTGCATTCTGGTCATTTTGCATACAGGGTATAACAACTATAGTCATTTTTGTACTGATTGTGATTCCCCCCCCCCCCCCCCCATCTTGAAACCAAAACCTGTGCTAACTGAAAAAAATGTGTTGATAAAAAGATTAAATCCAATGTTTGATAATCATATACCAATTAGCAATTTTTGTAGGCTGGTGATTTTTGACTGGGAAATACAAATTAGGTACACAGTAATTAAAAAAGAAACATTATATTTGTATTTATGTTGGTTTCATGTGGTTTTGAAATACTTTTGTAACATTTTCAAAACATGTTGACGTTCAAATTTAAATTCAAATTTAAATTTAAATTTAAGTTCAAATTTAAAAATGTAATGTGTTATTTACTTGATGAAACCAAGTAAAAAATATGTTTTCCTTATACCTCGAATGCATATGTGTTGACACATCCTAATCAATCAGCTAACCTCACCTTGTCCTAAAATACAAAATTATCCAATATTTTTTTAGAGATTTATTGACCTCAACACACAATTAAGATGGTCCACTCTATGATATCATATACTGATTCATTAAATAAATTCAGTGCACACAGACTGAAATAGTTTAAGTCTTTGGTTCTTTTAATTGTGATGATTTTGGCTCACATTTAACAAAAACCCACCAATTCACTCAACAAATTAGAATACATCTAAGACAAAGAAAAAAAAAAAAACATTTAGTGAATTGTTGGCCTTCTGGAAAGTATGTTAATTTACTGTACATGTACTCAATACTTGGTAGGGGGTTCTTTTGCTTGAATTACTGCCTCAATTCAGCGTGGCATGGAGGTGATCAGATTGTGGCACTGCTGAGGTGGTATGGAGGCCCAGGTTTCTTTTACAGTGGCCTTCAGTTCATCTGCATATTTTGGTCTCTTGTTTAGATTCTCTCTGGGCTTCAGGTCTGGTGAGTTTGTTAGCCAGTCAAGCACACCAACACCATGTTCATTTAACCAACTTTTGGTGCTTTTGGCAGTGTGGGCAGGTGCCAAATATGAAAATCAGCATCTTCAAAAAGCTGGTCAGCAGAAGGAAGCATGCAGTGCTCCCAAATATGTTGGTAAACGGGTGCAGTGACTTTGGTTTTCAAAAAGGCACAATGGACTAACACCAGCAGATGATATTGCACCCCAAATCATCACAGACAGTGGAAACTTAACTTTTGACTTCAAGCAACTTGGTCTATGAGCTTCTCCACCCTTCCTCCAGACTTCAGGACCTTGGTTTCCAAATGAAATACAAAACTTGTTCTCATCTGAAAAGAGGACTTTGGACCACTGGGCAACAGTACAGTTCTTCTTCTCCTTCGATCAGGTAAGACACCTCTGACGTTGTCTGTGGTTCAGCAAATGCCTTGACACATCTGTGTGTGGTGACTCTTGATGCCTTGACCCCAGCCTCAGTCCATTCCTTGTGAAGTTCACTCAAATTCTTGAATCGATTTTTCTTGACAATCCTCATAAGGCTGCGGTTCTCTCGGTTGGTTGTTCAACTTTTTCTTCCACACTTTTTCCTTCCACTCAACTTTCTGTTAACATGCTTGGATACAGCACTCTGTGAACAGCCAGCTTCTTTGGCAATGAATGTTTGTGGCTTACCCTCCTTGTGAAGGGTATCAATGATTGTCTTCTGGACAACTGTCAGATCAGCAGTCTTCCCCATGATTGTGTAGCCTAGTGAACCAAACTGAGAGACCATTTTGAAGTCTCAGGAAACCTTTGCAGGTGTTTTGAGTTGTTAAGCTCATTGGCATGTCACCATATTCTAATTTATTGAGTGAATTGGTGGGTTTCATCACAATTAAAAGAACCAAAGACTTAAACTACTTCCGTCTGTGTGCATTGAATTAATTTAAAACACAAGTTTCACAATTTTAGTTGAATTACTGAAATAAATGAATTTTCCACAACATTCTAATTTATTGAGATGCACCTGTATATTCACAGAAAGACACTTCTGTCAAGTTTTAGTAAAATATAAATGCTCTCAATGTTAGCAGACATGCACTAAAACCCACAAAACTCTCATTTTGATTTTTATTGATTTCACTTCTAAAATATGAACCACAGAATTAAAGACTCAACACATGATTCAGAAGATCAGATGAAGGAACATTACAAACCATAAAAAATGTACTAATTCCTGTGTTAAGACTGATAGACAAAGATTATTCACTCTTCTTTGACCTGTTTTATCACACACACATCAGCATTCAGGGCACCAGCTGCAGCTAAGCGGGCAGTGCCTTGATGGTCAGAAAAAGCCCTCTGGGACTCAGATCACTGGCATCAGTTCAGCTCACATTGAGAGCTACAGTGAAATGTACCAGCCCAGTTGATTCAACCAGCACATCAGAAACAATTCAACCGACCGCTGGATCTCTGCCAGCCTAGTGTTGATGGGTTCAGTCTGTCCCTCAGCTCAGCCAAAAGATCACAAAAAAATATATCCTTATTTTTTAGATTTTAGATTTGAGCAGCATTTTTCAACCATTTCAACGTGTTATTCAGTTTTCCAGTCTTTATGCCATATATAATCTCAAAATAAATAAATAAATAAATAAATAAAGACTTTTAACTGGGGCAGTACACTAGCATTCAGAAGTCTGGGATCAAGATTGTATGTAAATAAATTAATACTTTTATTAAGCAAGGATGCATTAAATTGAAAAAAGAAAAACGTGACAAAGACATGGTAACAAAATGCTGAACCTGAAAAAAATAATTTTTATCACAGTTTACACAAAAATATTAAGCTGCACAACTATTTTCAACATTGATAATAATAATAATAAAGGTTTCTTGAGTGGCAAATTAGCATATTAGAATTATTTCTGAAGGATCATGTGACACTGAAGACTACCATAATGATGCTAAAAATTTTACTTTGCCATCACTAAAATAAATTACTTTTTTTTGTTATTGTTTTAAATTGTAACATTATAATAAAGTAAATTTCCCCTTTTTTGCCTGTTTTTACTAAGCAGTGTTGCATTTTATTAGTCATTAAAAGCTTGATTCCTGACAATATGATTTGATTTTGGCCCAAATCCTGAATGGAAACTTCCAATACATTCCTAAACACTATGAATACTCTCTTGGTGTACTTTTGAGATCAGCGTCTGCTTTTTGTCTTGCACTACACTGTTCTAAAACTCTATTTTTTATTAATTTTTTTTAGATGAATTTAGTGAATGGATAAAGTTCAAATCGGAGTTCAAATGGTGGAAGTGACTGATAACACCTTGCTGCTGCATATTCACAAACTGTACTTAAGGATTTTGTAAGTGTATACTATCTTAGCAATGTCTGGAAACCTTTGAAATGTGCACGTAAGGGATTAGACAGGAATGCACACCACAAACACAGTGTATATGGCTGTGAATATCTTCTGAGGAGCCGAGTGAGTGTGTGTTTCTTTGCTCAAGACTGAAGGGATGGCAGAATCTATAGAATGGGCCAACTCTTCTCAACTCCAGCACCAAACTGTCAGTGATGAAGGAGCAGAGACTCTGGCTCTGAGCCCATGTTAAGATGGCTGTTGCTTTTTTAGGTTGATCCAATCAATTTTTTTTTTTTTACATGGATGAAAAGCAATTACAGTAAGAGGCTAGAGAGTGCTGCTTATTTTGGGGTCACTTCATCAACAGATTATGAAACACAGGCTGGAAAAGCCATGAAATATGCTGAGATAAATCAAGTGTTTGGGCTGTAAACCAATTCTGGACTCCCATGTCAATCCAAACCTTTATGGCTTTCTTTATACAAAGTATAGATATTTTAAACCACATTTTAACTGGGTTTGTCTGTACAGAAGACATGTACAGCGAAAGTCAATGGGATCCAAAACAAATGGACCTCACTGGCTTTTACAGTTTTGACAAAAATACTGTAAAGACATTTTTTTAATATATATCTTCTTTCATATTCTATATGGAAAGAAACTATGCTGGTTTGAAATGATATCAGTAAATAATAACAGAATTTTCATTTTTGGGTTAACTATCCAAAACGTTGGAAAAACGTGCCAGTTGCGACATTTCTGCAGAATGAAATTAATGTGACAATCACTAAACCTAACCAACAGTGTTAACAATAAAAAAAATTGCTGAAGCAGCCATGCCATTTTGTCATTTTTGTCTTTGTTAATCGATAATCTGCTCCATAATCATGAAAATAAATAACGTTAAATATTATCGGTGACTTTGTTTGTTTTTTATGTTTTATGAACAGTTGAAATCAAATGTCACATGTGAAGGCTTCATCAAATTCAAGACTAATGCTAGGTAAGTTTGACGTAAGAAACTCCTGAGAATGCATCTGAACCCAATACTGTCTTTCATTACACATTACTAAACGTGTGTAATTAAATGCATAAACCACGGAAACCGGTGTGAACTAGTCACACTACAAACGGCGTTTCCATTGAATGTGAAGCCATTTTCCCGGGAAATGAGTCTGTATTAGAGGTGCAATGAATAATTAAAACACATTGCCTGATGGCCATAATGGGCTCGAACCACCGAAACCCGTTTTCCTCCACAGCATCTCGCATTGTTCCTCACTAACGGATCCTACAACGAAAGATAAAACAGGTTCTTACCGCAGGAAGCAGCGGCTCCATCTGCGCTCCTTGATCTTTCACATCCATCCCTGATGTTCTGCCTTACTCCGTCTTGTTCTTCTGTGAAGGGTTTGTCTCTGAGATATTGCTGGGAACGTATAAAAATCGTCATGTATGTTGATGCGCTGTAGTAACCGTCGTTTTTTTCCCCACTCTTCTTTCTTCACTCGTGCGCGCTGCCTGCGCTCCTTCTGCGCGTGTCGTTTGCGCTCGCGTGACGCAGCTGCGACCGGCAGCACGTGAGTTAACGGAAACCACCGGGAGTTTTAGATAAACGTAGGACAAACGGGGACAAACACTCCGGGGGCAAACGGACACTTGAGGCTTCGGTTTACTAAATGTGAGAATATCGTTTCTAGAGCGCGCTGAGTTCAAAAAATGCCTCTGGTTTACCATCTAAAGTATATGGACTTAATTTAGTCAAAAATGTTTTAATAGCCTATCACTGAATCAAAAAAAGGCTGATTTCCTAAAAATAATCACTTTTTATATTCTTTATATATTTATATATATTTATATAGGGCTAGTGGGATATACTCTTTTTAAAACAACTATATATATATATAGGCTACTATACTACTTAATTCATAGTCATAAGTTATATATATAAAACTTATAAGTCATTTAAGTAATGTATTCTGATATTGAAATATTACTTAGACTTAATTCATAAAGTCATAAGTTATATATTAGGACATGTATATATATATATTACTTTACTTACTTATGACTTTATGAATTAGGTCTAAGTAAGATTTCAGTATCAGGAGGATACATAGCTACTATGGGTATGTTGTCACAAAATCAACTGTATCTATTTTTCCTGGCCAGTAACAGTGGAAATGTTCAATAGCATGCAAGGGTAGTGCCCAGAATTACTTTTTTTTTTTTTTTTTTTTTTTATCCATGATGGATTTATATTCGAGAGATAGGTCAGGTCCAGCAGGGGAATCACATTTACAGCACGAACAATTTATACAACATTATTTTTCAGAAAAAAAAGAAAAAAAAAAAAGAAAAAAAAAAGGGCTGAACACCTCTTAATTAAATGTCAACAGTTGCATATAGTGATTTGCTTCTGGACTTTAAAAGAGCACTCAAACTCTTCCTTTGGCTCCACCTTGTGTGCATTTAAAATAATAATAATAATCAAATAGAATATTTTTGCTGAAATAGTATGGGAATAGTTATATTAACTCCCCTAATACTGTCATTATTTAGTCACCCTTATGGTGCTCAAAATCCATATTCTGTTATTTTTCTGTGGAACACAAGAAGGAGATATTTGTTACATTTCAAATTGCCAAAAAATGTGGGGGTGCATGGATGGGGATCACATATCAGATTAAAATAACCATAAAATTGCCCAATTTATTATACTTGCACTACACTCCGAGTCTTATAAATCCATATGTGTAAAAAATAGTAGTCTATACAGAACGTTACGTGATGTCGTCTACAAAAAATATCCCTAACCACGTTCATTCCACATACAAAGCAAGTGGCATATGCAAGCCAAACATAGCTGAATAAAATGGCTCAATGTCAATTTTGAGTGAACTTTTCTCTTTTTTATTTTATTTTTTATTATTCATTTATCCATGCAAGAAATGCATCAAAATACTTATGCATGCTTGCTTTGGCCGGGTCTGTGAAGGTGGTCTCTGGTTATTTTGGGTTCAACAGCTGCTAAAGGAGCTCCATTCTTCTCTTGATCCCTTCCCTGTAATGTACACTAGAGAGTTTGTAGCTGTATTTAGTGATAGATTCTGCTGCCGTGTTTAATCCTATTGCTTATGACAGAATGAAACTATCATTACCTGCAGGTCAAGGACACATGTTCCAAAACCTGGTGAACTGCCTATAGACAGCGTGCATTCGCGCTAGATGTCAGTGTTGTAAAATATTTTAAGACACTCACACCAACTTGTTATATTATAACTACTACGTTAATAAATAAACAAACGGATGTAAACTGTAATTTTTTATGGGATTTATTTATACTCAACCTCTGATCATTCATAAAGGCTATAGGCTACATCAAATATTCTGGCAGCATGAGAATGTCAGGACTTCGCTTTATCATATTCTATATTTCACAATACACATCTAATTAAAAAGGAACTGTTCTTTATTAGCAAGATACTGTTTTGATACATCACAACCAATACATTTTCATATTAAACAGCTTTAATTTTTAAGATAATGATAATTTATTTAGATTCATTATACTGGGGATGTGTATTGCATCAAATACAGACATGTTAGTCTTAATGCATTTTTTTTTGTTGTTTTTCTAATACCACCACCAGATTATAGTCATATAAACCGTCAAATAGAGCATATTTAGATTGTTGGGGGATGTCAGTTCTCATTCATTTTCAATGGTGCAGTGATACATGGAAATAAAATAAATGCTTTATACATAAATCAGCATCATAATGCTATTTCCATATTAACAACATTTGAATTGCACACTCAGCCCAGGCAGGTTTACGTTTGAGTGTCAAAATGAAAAAAGTCAGATTCTTTAATCCCATTTTTGGCCCTGTTCTGCATGTCTTTCGCAGTCTGAATGTCAGAAACTGGACTGATAGAAGGATTTTTCAGTTGAGCCTCCGACGAAATCCTTACATCACTGGATTTGACAGATTTAATGGAAGATTGAGTTTCGGTCCATGTCGAATCCGTGGCATCTTCTCCTTCCAGCTCCTTAGAAACTCCAAGAGCTGACCGGTCTATTTCCAACATATCTCCATCCTCAGGAATGTAATTCGATTGTGTTGATCTTTCAAGACCTGCATCTAGAACCCAAGTAGGCAGAATTGAGCTGGTTTTACTGCTGTTCTCTAGCGAACCCTGTGAATCCCATCCAGTGGCACTGGTGTAGTAATCCAGACTTGTACTAGTGCTACCAGTGAAAGGCAGACCTTTGACCCCCGCAGTGGCACAAGAGAGCAGAGCTGCTGTGTTAATATCGCTTTCGTATAACGGAGCAGCAGTGGAAGACACAAGCCAGTGCTGCCCAGAGCCCAAGCTGCTCTCTTGGGATTGGTTTGCGGTTGCAAGGCCAGGGTCAGGTGTAAAAGTTGGAAAAAAGGACTGTGTGTAACTGCTGACAAACTGCTCCTGAAATAAAGAGCTTGTCATTGTGTACCGTGAGCCAGGCAGCATCTGAGATTGTGAAGAGTCACAGAGTTTAGGAGTCAATCGGTCAGCGTCAGAGCCACTGTAACTTCTGGAGACAGAGAAGACATTAAGTCTCACGTTTTATGTTAGAATGTCTATGCTACTTTTACTGACACTGGGTTTCATTCACTAAGCGTGTGTATGTACAGATTTATGCATGAAATACAAACACTTTCATAAAGAAATGCTATTTCACCCAGAAACATCTATACTAAAATGTTGTATGAGTTTATAATACAATGCAGTAACAACAGAAAAATTCTGTGTATAACTGAATAACTTTTCATTCAATTGTTATACTAACAAATCATGATTCGCCAAAAACGTTTGTGCTAAAATTGACAAAAAGATCTACAACAAAAAAGCACATACTCTGGGCATGGCGTTAAGATCATGTTAAGAAGAAAACTATATTTAATATGAAATATTTCAATATATACAGAGAAAGAACAGCAGTTCAAGAAAAGCTGTGTTATTGCTTGAAAAAAAAATCGGAGAGGTCACAATGAATAATAACAGCCGGCGAATGAGATGTTTTGCGAGTGTTGTATGTTTGCTCAGAGTGAAGAAAGGCTGTATATATGGTTTTGGAGTATTTCATGCAAATTAATAACCTAAGGCAAGTGGTTGCTCGTTCAGAAAACTTTCATTGATATGACAAGAGGTTAAAAACAAATTGTTTTGTATGAATTTGTATGAAAAAGTATGAATGTGGAATGTGGAGACCCATTGCATTTGTAATTATTTTTTATTTAGAATATGTGTAACAACTCAAATGATCATGGTTATTATTATTATCAAATTAAATTGATTTAAATTACGTTACAAATGCATCATGTTAATTTCTGCAGTCAAGTCAAAATTCCTGCAAGACAAATAATTAGCAATGCATTAATTTGCATGGAAAGGCACTTACTTATCATAATTATCCCGAAATCCTTTAGCAAATGGATTGTGATCAATTTTTAGTTGTGTTATCTGAGGAAATAAAGAAACCCATTCATTAAATCGGTTCATATAACAGTTTGTAATGTAATGTAATGTAAACGAATGCAGTGATAGACTAGTTCTTACATCTGTGTTCTGGTAAGCTGTGACAGCTATAAACTGTGTTTCGGGAAAGGTAAATGTCTGTACTCGATCAGGATCACTCGTATCTTCATCTCCACTCTTGTTTATTTCAATCACATGTACCCTCGGCTGATACTTATGGAGAGACTGTAGAATGATCATCTTGAAGGACAAAAGAAAGAAAATCAACATAAAAGACTATTATTGTTTCCCATTCCCATCAGAATCATCATAAACCATATATAATAGTAATGTATACTTACACACACACATAAATATGACAAGGCACATTACATTTTACCTCATAGTAGTGATACTTAAAGGGTTAGTTCACCCAAAAATTTTAATTCTGTCATTAATTAGTCATTCCAAACCTGTAAGACCTTCATTCAACAAAAATTAAGATAAATCTATTGAAATCCGAGAGCTTTCTGACCCATAGACAGTAATACAACTGACACGTTCTAGGCTCTGAACGTTCAAATCATTCGTGTGACATCAGGGGTTCAACCATCATTTTTATAAAGCTACCAGAATACTTGTTGTGCACAAAGAAAACAAAAATAATTATTTTTTTCAACAATTTTAATGATGTCTTTACTACCTTTCTTGGCCTTGAATTTAGTGGAAGCATTGCGGTCTATGCAGGGTTAGAAAGCTTTTGGATTTAATCTAAAATATCTTAATTTGTTATCTGAGGATGACAAAGGTCTTATGGGTTTGAAACGACATGAGGGAGAGTAATTAATGACAGAATTTCCATTGTTATGTGAATTGAATTAAAAGAGCGCTAGGCTACTTTAGGTTAACATAAAAGTAACTGTACCCCTAATTAGTACCGTGAAGGGAATTTTTCATGTGCCAGCTAAAATTGGTTCAATGTTAACATTTGCTGCTGATGCTCATTAAAGACAAATTTAAAAAAATCATTAAATTATTGCCAATTACTCACCTGATGTATAGCTTTTTCTGAACTCACCTTATCTACTAAAAGACTTGATTCTTTTTTTCTTTTTCTTTTTTTGACTGATTCTTATCACGAAGAGAAAATGAAATGAATTAAGAAATCACTTGAGTAGAGTTGCTGGAAGCTCCCTTGTTGTTCGTCAGCTTCAGTTTTCCAAAAGAGATTTCCTGACGCATCCAGTGCGCGCCGGTGTTTGGAGAGTCCGGGTGCGTGTATACTCGGTTATCTTAAACAATAATAAAATACAAAATACATATGTTACTACTAAACAGAAATAACTAAGATTATAATAACTGTAGACTTTATTTATTAATGTTTGCTTTTTTTTTCTTTAAATAATCCTGATTAAGAGGTTATTTGCGTTTAGGAAAACGCAGCAAAGCTTTATGATAAATCCCTCTTCAGTCGGAAGATTATTAGTTTACCCGTAACATCAGTGTCTGCCTTTCCGCAGGTAACCCATTTTCCGCCCTGAAACCTCCAGTGGTTCGGATCCGCCAAAATCACATCCACAACAATATTATAATGGCACGTCGGGTCAAGACCAGCAACACTAACACTTAGAAACGGAAACATCCGGCTGCAGGAAAATGAACCGAAAAACGATCATTTAGCAATTACAGTGAAAACAAATATAGACCAGTAATCTGATCAGGAAAAAATACTTTCCCAAAATTATCCATTCATAATAATTACAAACAGGTAATAATAATAGGCTATTGGCATTTATAAAATATGAAACAAATAAAAATACAATATTAAAAATTATCCAAAATTATTAGTTAAATGTAATGCGGTCACTTTTGCTTTTTTTTTTAAATACCCAATTAAAATAAAAATACATTTTTTAAAAGTAGACTTACCGCCCCTGTTTGGTAATGAGCATTTCTGTTTGGTGTTTGTGGAATTTGAACCACAGCGCGCGGTTACAGAGGTAAACCTGGGCTATTCCAGGATAGACGGCAGCGTTTGGGTAAGTTTGTCCGTACTGCTGCGAGTATGCATAGCTCAGCCCATTGTACGGCCCGTGGCTGATGACCGGGTGAGGTGATCCGGAGAGCGGCGGGAGCGCGGACACAGGCTGCCCCAAGTACGCGAACATAGCAGAAGATATGTCGAAATCCGTCCGCGCGTGGCTTGACTCAGGAAAATTACACTTTTCCGCACTTCCTCGGTCATCCCGTGCCGCGGACACGTAGTCCATAGCGTTCGGTGGGGTTCTCATCTCGGTGGAGAGTCTTTCCAACGCTGGCTCATTCTCCAGAGAGCCCTCGGTGGCGGCGATGTGCGTAAAAACATTGTCCGCACTCGCCGGTTTGTCGGACACTGCGGACGGTGAGGGAAGTTGTTGCAGGTGCATAACTCTCTGAGAAAGATCTCGGAGTTAAACGTGGGTTCAGACCTCAGACATGCGCTCTGCTGCATGTGCCACTGTTTGAGCTTACTAGGAATATGACTGAGCTCCGCGTATGAAAACAATAAAACGACCTAGCATTAAAGCAGTAAGCGGGGGTTTTCCCGAATAGGTCGTTACTTTGTATAAAATGTCCCTGCTATCTGATAATTATTATTAAAAATAACAGAGAAATCTCATAAAAAAAGAAAAAAATAAGAAAAAAAAAACTGTAGAATAAAAAAAAAAAAAAAGGAAGAAAAAAAAGAATTTGAACGCTCATTAACCAATCAAAAATAATTGCAATAATAGTTTTTTTTTTTTTTTTTACAAACAAATTCAATATTGTTTAACAGTCAAGGGTCATTACGGTCATATTTTAGCCCCCCAGACTTTTTAAAGTGGTAATTCACCAAAATGACGTGTTAAAAGCTTTTCACTGTACTGTGATATGCCCCTTAATTAATAAAAAATACTTATTGCATTGAAATTTTTTAAAATCATAAAATAAGGTCTAATTTCTATCTTACAACAAACATTTTGTCATGTCCCTGAGGCAATGAATTTGTGCTTATAAAGTTGACGAAATGTGCAGGGTTTACAATTTTTGTGTTCTTTTCTTGTAAAAAAAAATATATTTTTTTTTAGAAAAAAAGGGAAGATATTTGATTTTAAAAAAACTATATTATTACTAATATATATATATATATATATATATATATATATATATATATATTATTGTTATAAAATATTTTTGCATAATGCTATGATGTTGCCTATTTTCAAAACTCATGTATTGCTCCACTGACTCGTTTAAAATAAATAACTCCACGTACTAGCGTCTTAAAACTGTTTGCAGTAAAATTGGCTTGAATTGAGAATTGATTTTAATAAAGGGGAGCATAAAAAATCATCTTGAAGGCAGTTACTGTGCAATACTTGCATTTGCTAAGAAAATGCAATCTGATATATAGGAACACAGAGATATATACAGATTTATAGAACTCTCAGATTCAAAGAGTTTGAAAAGAGATGACTGCAAAATATTCCTGAACTCAAGTGAAACCCTTCAGACAGGAACAACCGCGTTTACAGAGCACACAAATAAATATTTCACACTGATGCTCACTTAAGCTACATCCTGAAGTGCTGTCGTCTTAAGGTGTTTCAGTGTTGTTCTCAGAGCCTGAACGTCAAGGGGAAAAGCAAGGACAACTGATTCACACTGAAACTACACTACATCCCCTTTGCTGTAATAATTTTAGATCCATAATTAATTTACATTTATATACAGTATAACAGCTTTTCTTCACATGTGCAACCTTCCGTTGATGTCCACGATGGAAAGACAATGGCATTACTGGAATTTTGTATTTATTTCTTAAAAAGACAAAAGAGTTGTAGAATATGAACATTTATGCACAGACAGAGAGAGACAGAGAGAAGGAAATCACTGGAACACCACTGTGTCCAACATTGCTGCGAGGCACTGCACAATATTGGATGTCATGAGAACATCCACATGCTCTTCCAAATGCCGTTTGGGATCCTACAAAGAGAGAGAGAATAGCAGGTCCATTAAGTCCTGTAAACCTACTACAAAAGGACATCAGATATTTTGAACTGCTGCCACTGATGAGTATTTGCCAGGTCACCCACAGTTTTACAATTTGTCAACCGGTAGAGATTTTGGACTATCGTCTTTATTGCAGTTACACACTCATGTGACACTGCAGTGCTATGTGGTCACAAAAGCTTATAATTTGCACGTGTTTTTAAGAATTGCGGTTAAAAAAGTGATTTTAAGCTGTTGAAATGCAAAAAGCAGCAAGTCTAACTGAATCCGGGCAGCTCCTAAAGTGACAGCAATCTAATATACCTGCAGTCTGTCATTCATGTTAATTAAACAACAAAAGAGAGGAAGTTTCTCACAGCTAAATCACTTTTGTAACTAATATGAAATGTGTTTCATTTATACAGTGAAGAATATGCAGTGTTTTTGTTCATTTGATTATTTTATACAATGTATGTAGTATTTCTTCTTCTTATTTTTTTCCTGTTGCTTGTAATAAGTTTCTTATTTTTAGTTATTCACTGACGGTTAACTTGTCTTCAGTGAGCTTGAGTTTTAAAATATACAATTATTTAGGCTAGTATTAGTTTTTTGTGTTATTGACACTGGTGACAAGAATTATGACTTTCTACGGTAACAAAAAGAAATTATTAAAACAAAAATAATAAATCTTGCGATATAATTACTATGCAATAAAATTACTTGTATCATCATAATATAAGATTTTGCTCATATAGCCCACCCCTACCACCAACAACATAAAGATGGAAACAAAAAAGAACCAATAACCTGTTTTCCAACGTTCTTAATGGCAAGCTGCTCAGGAGTCATCTTGTCCTCTTCCTCTACAGCCTAAGGGACAAAAAAAACAAAACCAAACATTAAATAAATTAAAAAAAAATCCTACATAAAAGCTGCATTTCAGCTTCCCACTTAATTTCTGAGACTTGAGAACAAGCATCTCAAGTGCTTGTGATTTTTCTCACCTTATTGTAGTTCTTGGCCAGTTCGAGCATCTCTTTGACGATGTTCTCGTTCAGTTTGCAGTGTTCACTGTAATCCTGCAGGGTCAGACCCTCCATCCAGCTTTTCTTATGAAGGTTCAGCAACATCTGAACACAAACAAACACTATGACTGTCTAGTTACAACAAATAACAAATTAAAAGCATGTTTAAACACTATCTACAAGTTCAAACCTTCTGTTCCAATTCATTCTTCCTGTAGTTAATGGTAATGGAGTAATAATGTCTGTTGAGCCCATGAATCAAAGCCTGCACAATAAAAAATAACAATATATGACAAAAACTATAAAATAACTTTCCTTTTTTAAATGATATTTATTGTAGAGAAGCATATATAAAATGAACCTGAATAGAGGGTTTGTTGAGGTGTCCCAAGTTAGACGTGGTTTGACGTGGCTCGTGACCCAGTACCATCATATTGGCATTTATGAGTCTGAAAGCATCGATCACAACCTGGAGAGGAAAAATAAAAAGTGGCATTCATGTTACTTCAGCCATTCAATGGTTTATTAAAAGGTCATTTTAATGCATTATGGGAGCTACAAAGCAACCTCACTCGGTTTCTAGAGAGTGAGAGGACACCAGTAAATAACATCTGATATAATCTGAAGAAATAAAAGATTTACAGTAAGAGCATAGGCTTCGCAACAATAGCTAATGTTTTGTGCTGTCACATCACATATGCGTGTGAAAAAAGTGTGAATAATAACTAACTAAACTAGAAAAAACAATTTCTTCACTACAGGCAGTCCAATAGCAAGGTTGGGGACTCTTTAGTAATTGTGATGGGGAAAACTGGGCTGGGAATGGCTTCTAATTGTGCTGTGCTTAATTAGAGATGCAAAGCTATAAAGCACTTATAGAGGTGGATGACGGATATAAAATAATGAACATTTTCAAAAAAGATGAAGGAAAAAGAATATGCAAAGAAGCAAGAAGGGGATAAAAAAACTCCCTTATACTTGGAGATGAGTGATGTTTCTATAGTCTACATCATACCTCGTATCACATGCAGTGTAATCAGTTTAGAGACTATTTTCAATCAGTCTATTCTCATCAGAAGTCTCAGATAAACACCTAAGCTACTGATTTTAAATAATGTTATGAAGAACACAAAAGGCCGTAAGAAAAAGAAGGAAAAAGCACTAGACCAAATGACAAACATGGGATTTTTGATGTAAGTTCTTGTCTTGGGAAAAAAAGTGTTTTATTTAAATAGGGAAGCGGATTGAGTAGAAATTACCAATCACACACACATACACAAAGTAACACCTCTTGAACCCTGGGGACTCGTTAGATCCTGACTAAACCAACTGGTGTAAAATCCTGCAGTGTCCCACATCTGTGTTGAAGGGGGCGTTTCTTATTACTAGTTAATCACTGACGGTTTACTTGTCTTCAGTGAGCTTGAGTTTTAAAATATACAATTATTTAGGCTAGTATTAGTTTTTTGTGTTTTTGACACTGGTGACAAGAATTATGACATTTCTACGGTATCAAAAAGAAATTATTAAAACAAAAATAATAAATCTTGCGATATCATTACCATGCAATAAAATTACTTGTATCATCATAATATAAGATTTTGCTCATATAGCCCACCCCTGCCACCAACAACATAAAGATGGAAACAAAAAAGAACCAATAACCTGTTTTCCAACGTTCTTAATAATGTGTGTTATCATCAAGCACAGGAGAAAGACAGAGAGACCATGTAGTGCTGACACCATGAAGAACTCTCTTTAAACCACTCATACTGTGTTCACAGAGACAAGATGATACTCCGGAGGTGTGGGATAGGAATTAGGGATGTCAAATTTCGATTATTTCCATGATCGATCGTCGTTTAAATTAACGATCAATTAATCGATTAATCGTTAACCATAATACTGCAAAATGCGTCTATTGCAGGCACGCAGTCAGCGGTATGACAGGATGTGCAAAAGCCACACACACACACACAAAACGCTTTCTCACTTGAATTAAAGAGGTTTTAGTCTGAATAAAATGCTAGTAGCAGGATTATAAAATGAATAGATGCGATTATGACCATTTGATAAAATGAACAGAGCGCGCCATACTTTTGAGGTCATTTTACTTTGTAGACAGTTTCCAATCCTGCACGGAGAAGGCTGAACGCGCCTCTTTAAATGGTTTTGTGGTGCTCGTTGTTGTATTTTAAAGCACAATTGCAATGTTTTCAACTGACATTATTGTATAAAATTATCCGAAATGTGGAGCGCGTGTGACTGCGCTGCACATTAAGTGAACTACATCGGCGCTGCTGCACCAAAACACAGTTGCTCACATTAATTTGATCCTGCTGGATTCTGTCCTAGAAAATGTCAGATTTTTAAAAATCCGGCATACAGCGCATTAGATCGTGACAGTGCATGCGTGCAGACGAGGATGAGCGAGCGCGGCTTTGGCTAGATTTATTTGGAGGTTATTGCTCATGTCTCATTCGGCACAAATCGAAATGTTTCCATATTCGCAATGTATTTGAATGTTAAACTATTATTTATAATGTAAACTAGGCTTGTACTTAACACGCATTCGCATATAGACGGAAAAGATGATCCTCTTCATATGAGCAAAAACGTCCTTGGAACAGCAGAGAGGACCGGTATACTACGGTCTATTTAAACTGACCAGTGTAACCTTTTAATGTTTAGTTGACATTTTATTTTGATAATGAACAGACTGCGATGTAACTTTGAATCGCTAGAATATACGTGTGCAGCAGGCTCCGGGGCGATCGAAACAGCTGAGACATTAAAATATATATATATTTTCCGCAAAAGTGTTTACTTTCATTTGTGCACACTCACAATAAAAAACAGAAGATTTGTGCTCTTGTAAAATAAAGCAAACAAACAGAATGCGTTGTCATCCTTTTTTTTTTTTTTTGTGAACTTATGGAGCGCCCACACTTCTGTTTTAAATCCGTTAATCTTAATTAGCCTATTTAAGTCGGATATATTTCGCATGGCCTATTTAAAAAAAAAAAAAAAAAAAAAAAAACATGAAAACAAATTGTTATTTTTATGTTGGGCCTATTACTTAGTAGGCTATAAATTTTCCTTAAAGCATCCCATTTTGTCCCAGGGCTTAGAACCTGTGCCCTAGTCAGGTCCATGCAGAAACTTGTGAACGATGCTCGGCGTCACCGTTTAGTGACAGCAGCGAATGCTCCAGGAATGTGTCGGTCACAGCGCCTATTAATCGCTGTTTTGAATCCAGCAATTATTTATTTAGAAATGATAAGATCTGATTATGACAAGTGTGGTATAAAAGCTTTGTTTATTAGAGGAATAATAGGTTAACTGGAAAATGTTAGATTGCGACCATGCTTTTGGACCCCATAGTCTTCATTTACGCGGCTTTGTTCTGGTTTGCCGGTTGGTCACGAATTTCCTCAAATTCAGTATATTTAGGCATTGTTTCTTTTCCTAAATCTTCATAGTCTAACCCTCTAATTTCCCAGGTTTATTTTATTATCTTTCGCTTTTAACAACTGTTTTCGCATCTCTTACTGTGGTAAACATGGGAAGGGAAATTAAAGATTTCATGAATTAAGAATTCGTTCGATTTATTAATTTGTTCCCTTATTTCACTTAAATCATGGGTTATTTAGGGAACAAAATTAATGAAACATGGACAATTGCCACATTAATAATTCGTAGGAATGAATTAACAAGTTGTAGGAATGAATAGACTACCTGTCCTGTCACTGTGTCCCGCAGCCCTGCAAAGCGCACGATATAAAACAGTTATCTGATGAAATGATTAGTAACTACATTTCTATTGCATTTAATGTTGAAGAACTTTTATGTTGTTTCTATTTTAATGTACTTTAAAGTTTAAATCACATTAAAAGCTTAATTTGTACATTGTGAATGAATGATGATGCTTTTATATATCGTCACCGTCACTCACAGCCGCTCGCACGTGTTGAGTGCGCATGAGCCGCACGCAGCCCAACATTGAATCGGTTAACCGACCATCGATAGCCTTAATCGATTGCATCTCTTATCGACAATTAATCGATCATCGATTAATCGTTGACATCCCTAATAGGAATATTTGAAAATGGGAAATGAACAAGTGCAAAGCAGCAATGAAACCTTTCAAGTCAAATGTTTCAACCAAAGTTAAAGCTCAACTTAATGTTTTTTATTGTCTTTCCCCATCCCCGAATAAATTAAGATAAAATAAGTAAATTATATTATTTGTCAATGACTCTGCATTTAAATAATAAATTATGTTAATGGTTTTTGGAATGCCAACATCATTTAAAAAAATTAATAATTACACTGCCTTTTGGTGTTATCTTAATATACTTAAAAATGTAATTTATTCCTGTGATGCAAAGCCGAAATTTCGGCATCATTACGCCAGTCGTCAGTGTCACATGATCCTCAGAAATCATTCTGATATGATATCCTGCTCAAGAACTATTCCTCACATTATTAATGTTGAAAACAGTTAACTGCTTAATATTTGTTTATTCATTTGTTTCAGTATTGTTCAATGAATAGAAAGTTCAAAAGAACAGCATTTATTTGAAACAAATATTTTATAATGTCTTTAATCTCACTTTTGAACAATTTAATGCATCCCTGATGAATAAAAGTATTATTTTGTTTTTTAATATATCTTATTTACCCTTAATTTTTGAACAGTAAATACATTTATACATGCAAGTTATTATTGGTAAAGCTTGATTGAAAAATATTTACATCAAATTGATAGAATGCCTTTATGGCGTGTAATAAATACTGAGAATATCTGCACCATATGTCATTTGCAGTCTCTTTTTCATTCTTTTATTTTAATGCCCCTGTCATTTTCCTATAATACGTTCTCTTATAATCTCCTCTTTTCCCATTCCTATTCCCCTATTCAGGGTCCTTACACTATCTCATATGCTTCAGAGGGCACTAGCAGAGCTCAGCGACAAACATTCAAGAAAAAAAAAACAGACATCCAGGCATTCTCACATGCTGACAGAAGTGTGAGCGCACATTCACATATACAGAAGAAAAGAAAGATCTCTCACTTTCTGAACAATGTGTGTGTGTGAAGCATTTATATATGCAAGGAAGAAAGAGGTTAACCCAAAAATAAAAATACTTGAAATAACGATCAATTTCTTTGAAATAACTGTAGTGTATGTTCGTGGACTGTTACCTTTCCCTTGACGCTCTGGATGGGATCGACCACTACTGCGACAGCGCGCTCTGACAACGCCTCAAAACTCTGCTGTGTGTTAATGTCCACACCTGACAACCAGCAGCCAAAACCAGGGTGACTGTGGTACCACCCCACCACCATCTCAGGCCTACAACACACAGATCACAAACCCTCATCAAGTATTCATCGCAAAACAGTAGTTCGATTTCCACCGTCACGCATCCTCTCACCTTCCCGTCTGCTTTAACATGTCTAACATCTTGGCTTGAAAAACAGGGTCCACGGCCTCAACGCTCACACCCTGTCAACAGAACAAGCATCCAGAATCACAGTAAGAGCACAGGTGAACACAGTGTGAGTGTGAAACACACTAGAGATTGCAAGAATTCTAATGTGATGTGAAGTCAATAATAACGTGCTGAGAAATGTTTCACTCACTGTTCCTGACTGTGGCATGGCAAACACGTCAATCACACGAACGGTGTAATCATCCACAAACTCTCCCAGCATCAGGCCCATGACTTCCATGGGCACACCAGCACGGCCATGTTTCAGCATCTACACACAAACAAAGATATGGACTGAGACAGAGAAAAGATTGCAATGCTTCTTCTAATCATGAAGACATTTAAAGTAATGCTTGTGCTCAGACTGGTACTGAGCAATCACACAAATAATACACACATTAAGAGCAATATAAAATGCAATAACAATAAAACTGAAACAGTGACGACAGAATCATGATATAAACAAAACTAGGGGAAATGAACCATTGCAGTTACATTATTTTTTACAGTGTGAGAACAGGTGTGAAGGATAGCGTGTGAGAGAGAGGAACCGTGTGTATCCTGACCTTCAGCAGGGCGAGTGAGGAGATGTACACCTGTTCAGCTGTGTCCACAGCGGGGGCATCTGTGGGAGGACCCTGCAGAAAATAAAACAAGACACTGCTTATATCGGTCACAAGATGATTTGACAAATCAAATCAAGACAATCATTTCAAGGATGTGGATTTTAATTTTTAAGCAGATAAAGTAATTCTCTTTTATATCAGGAATGGAATTGTTACTAGTAAAATTTGCTTTTCTTTAATTCCATTTCCACTAAAAAAGAATTTCTGATATTAAAAATAGTAAATGTGAATTCCTGATATAAAAAAATTCCATAATCACTCACAGACATGCATTTTCTTTTAAATGGAAAACTGAATTTTCACTAGCAAAATATCCAAAAAGATTTTCCATTTAAATGAAACTACAGATATTTTACCAATTAAAAAAAAAACACTCCTGATATCAAAATGAATTAGTGACTATTGAATAGTTAATAACAAAAATACATAACCCAGCAATTGACCTGCATTAAATATGTTTACCATTTACTTTTCAAGTTCAAAACAGGTTTAAAAGAACCATCAAAAGATTAAGAAGATATGAAATTCTAATCATAGTGAGTCAAATTAATACAAGTAATTACAAAATCAGAGATCCAAACCTTGACGCATTTTAAGCAGGTGCTAATACCAGGTGTCAACAGCGTCTGCTTATTCTTTTTTAAAACACCTACTAATTAGGGCTGTGTATTACAATATATTGCGATACACTGCGATACTATAAGCAAGGCGATACATTTGGATATTTCTTATTGTTGGAATAGTATACTGTATATTGTAAGGAAAGCCGTCATTAAGAACACCACCATATGCAAACATTGGCAATAAATAAATAAAAAATGTTTAACCACAACACAGTGGGATCTGCATTTGTAATAATCAATCCCTATAACATTCAATGTTATTGAACCACTTTTTGTGCAGTATGAGTTAGGGCTGCACGATATTGGGAAAAAATGACATTGCGATATTTTATTTTTCTGCTATATACATATATTTTTGTCTTACAAACAAAAATGGGGTGAGCACACTTACATTCTCATTTTAAATGATTTAAACATCGACACCATCGTGTCAATTGATTAATATGCGCGAGGGATATTATATATCTCTCTCGCGCTCTCTCTCTCTCTGCCCTGTTAAACTGACAGGACTTAAAAACACATGCAAATGATAAACTTTCACTCTATGATGGATAAGCTGTGCAATTAATCTGCGAATCACATAATGAATAACAGATCAACTACGATAGCCTACATCGCACACCCTACGATGTGACTATCGTAGATTAGTATATCGCGATATCGATGCTTAAACGACACATCGTGCAGCCCTAGTATGAGTAAACGGGATAAATTAAAGTGCTTGCAGGATCCTTTAATAAAATCAACAATATAAAAAAAAAGCATAATCTAAAAAACCAAGCCTTGTGCATTATAAAGAATATAATACAGCTGGCTTGATCTCAAACAGTGTCAATATAATTAAAGTGGGTACAGTATATAAAACAGTTGAAAAATATGGATTGAATAATAATGTATATAAAAACAATAAAGACATAATCTGAAAAATAAAGCCTTGTGCATTATACTGAATGCCAAGCGGCGGCGACAGCTCAACAGTCCTGCAGCGGACGTTACCACAAAAGCCTAAATGACAGCACACTTCAGCCTTGTTTCCCCCGAAACATGAACTGGGACAAATCGTTTACCCTCCATTACTAGCAGCGAACTACATTAATGCCAACATAAACATTATTGGCGTGCTCTAATGCATTTCCTGTCACTCAGGATTTGTTCAGAGATGAAGACTGCCATCTAGCATTTTTTTTTTATATCGATATTCCATTTTTGAGAATCGATACAGTATCATCAAACAAAATATTGCGATACTAACGTGTATCAATATTTTCTTACACCCCTTCTACTAATATAGTTAGAAGGCTAATGTGACCAGTGGCTCTTAAAGAAATGTGATGGTACAAATGCAGTAAATCTGTAAACAAAAGTAATAACTGAATGTGAATAATGTGAAATAAAGCAGTAAAAACAAAAGCTCCTTCGTAAACAAATGGTTATATTTTTATTGGAGATGAACAGTGTTTTTCCACTGATATTTTATATGACAAAGCTGTTTGTATCCAAACCATTTTTATTAGAAGAAACTTAAGAGTGTTGATAAATTAATTATTTCGAAATTCAAATAACTGTATGTGGTTCAATAATAAAAAGAATTGCACGTTAATGAAGGTAGAAAACAGTAGAATTCCAGTTTACTGTACATCTCCATTTTCCATTTCCATATATTTTTGAGATTGATCATTTTAATATATTAATTATTATTTAGATATTTAAGTTATCCTGTAGAGCAAGTGTAAGGAATATATTATCATTGTTGGGGTGGGGGGCATCTGATAGATTGAGAGATGGTCTGATTGACAGCTGACACCAAAAGTGGAGGAATGATGCCGTGCTGATGCTTAATAAACAGATGTATGAAAACCCATCTTGCAAAATCTATCCATATGCTTGGGGAGCATGTTTTAGAGATTTAGTGATCCATGTTTGATTGTCATGTACACATTATATTTACCTCAATTATCATAAAATACACAAACATAAGACCATATGGATATGAACATCAACCAGCCAATCAGAGCTCACTAGGATTGTAAAAAAAAAAAAGTCTATATGAATCCAATCAACACTTTAAGGCAATCAGTTTTGTATCAAATATGCACAACTTTTAAACACCAATCATGTGCAGCTGTAAACTGAAAAAGGAGTATGAGAGCAGCACGACTGAACAGAATCATGGGTGTTTATTTTCTGCTCTCACGCTCTTCTGCGCTGTCTGCTGGAGTGAGGTGTGAATCAGAGGAAGGCAGCCTGTTACTGGAAGTGTTAATTGGCAGAGAGAGCTGAGAGATGTCTCTCTACCAATCATGCACACTTGAGAAATACCACATGAGGACAATCTCACAATACTGCCATCCCCCTCAACAACATACAAAATGGTCTTACTCTTTAATTATATTCACTACCGTTCAAATGTTTGGGGTGGGTACGATTTTTTTTATCTTTTCAAAAGAAGGCTGCAATTTTTTTGTTAAAAATAAAGCTAAACAGAAATTTTGTTAAATTTTATTACAATTTTAAAAAGCTGTTTTTATTTTAATATATTTTACAATGTAATTTAGCACTTTTATGGCAAAGCTGAATTTTCAGCATCTTTACTCCAGTTTTCACTGTCACATGGTCCTTCAGAAATCATTCTAATATGCTGCTTAATATTTTGGTGCAAACTGTGACCATTTTATTTAGGATTGTTTCATGAATATAAAGCTCAAGAGACCAGCATTTATTTAAGACAAAAATCTTTTGTATCATTACAAATGTCTTTATTGTTCTGTCCTTTTTAACAATTTATGCATCCTTGCAGAATACAAGTATTAAATTCCTTTTCTTTATCTTTTAAAAAAATCTAATATTTGAACGGTAGTCTAGCAGTGTTTTTTTATGGATAGCAAGCTGGGGAGGACATGTTGGAGTGCCTTTTTAATGAAATGTGAACTGTGTAAATGAACTGTGTGTGACGGCAGGTGTAGCAAACATCATATGCTGTGTGATGCAATCTTCATCATTCAGCTGTCTAATGATTGCAGACTGCTGTCACTCACAGATGCAACCATACGAAACATCACGTTTATTAAATAGATATTAAAATCTATAATAAATATTACCTGGCTGAGTCCAGGCATTCCCCCTCCAAGCCTCAAAAGCCGGTCCATTCCTTAGATCTAGAAACATATAAACAAGCAGTTGTCTTAAGTTTACAAACTTGTCAGTCTTTTCATGTTAAAAGACCTGGGCACGTTCATGAATGTTGCTAATTCATCAATATCCACATGTGGTGGGTATTCAAAAATACCTAACGTTACATTTCTGTTTTCAACGTCTAATTTATAAAAAACAGATCACGATGTCAACACCTAAAATTAAAATCAATTAGCTTTTTTGTGATATACGTTACACAAATCAGACACATGGTTTTCACTGTCAAACCTCAGACTGCTAACATGCTAAGCTATTTAGCAAAGTGCTATTTACATATACTACTATGTACCATGTGAACACATAAACAACAGGAAAACTAATTTTTTGTTGTCTTAAAATAGACTATGAAATAATAAAAAAAATTGCTTGAGTTTCACATTTATAACTTCATTTATCTCCACGCTGCAAGAAAGGCTAATAGTGCTACAGAGGCTTAATACACGTAACCACTCAACAACATACTAACAGTGTTTAATCACAGAAACATCCCCTCGGACAATACTATATGACATAAAGAAATATTTTATGATAGCTAATGTGTAGTATTTCTTTACCTGTGCAATAAGAAAGAGATAATGTGTGAGCGCCTGCTAAGTTTCAGCCCAACTAACGTTACAATGAATCAGCCAGAATTACCTCCGTGAAGCGGACCACAACAGAGTTATACAGCGCAAAGCGATCTGATTTTCAAAATACAAGTTCCGTAAACGCTTAATTCAGAAGTGACTCACAGACATACATTTTATTATTGTATTATAATATTTATGTTTTTATATAATTTATATATATATATTTATAATTTTATTAGTATACATTATATTATTATATTTAATAATACTAATAAAATATGATGTGTGCGCGCACACGCACACACACACACACACACACGCAATAAATATACGAGCTGATGAATCAAAAACAGTCTTAACCAAAGTTAAATGAAATGGTACAATACAGCCATATTAACAGAATAACTCAATGAGATCACGTTGAGATAATATTTGATCATTATTTAAAAAAAGCTGCATATTGTATAATGTATAAAACTATAAGTTTTGCATTTACCATAATGTCGTTTTACATTTAAATAATTCATCCTTCGACCCACCAGAGGTCGTTTGTTTCTTGTTTGTACTTGGGAATTTTGTTATTTTATATATATATATATATATATATATTTTTTTTACATTGATTTTATTTTGAAACTGGAAATACTGAATTCATTTTCTTATTTTTCATCAACATTTAATTAACAAAATGTAACATCCTAGTTCAATTAAAAACCAAATTCATGACATGAAAATTAATTTTTTGCTACATAAATTAGATTTCATGTTTTTGCTTCATGTGTCCAATCCATTTTCTCTGTAGTCTCACTTAAGTCTCAAATGTGACCAACGGGACAGTTTTCTGACACAACAGTGCCATTCAGCTCATATTACGCTTTGACTCTAATCTCTGGACCTACAGCGCTCTCACGAGATGTCATGAGAACTAAGAACCATTAGATGGAAGACTTGAGCTGTGATTAAGTAGACCTGGCTTTTGTCAGTGTAGTGTTGTGTTTATCTGCACTAGAGGGCGCTGTGAGCAGCAGCTTGAGAGCAGCGCTGTATACTTTTTATTGCAATTTCAAAAATGACCTTAGAGAGATACAACTTAACATAAATTACATAAAATGTATTAACAATACATCCAAATTCATCTGAACTAATGTAATAGGAGAAAGAGGAAAAAGAAAAGAGAAATAAAGAAAAGAAAAGAGGATTATATAACAATAATAATAATAAAAAGACACAAAAATACATCAAACCAAGGATTAATCACGGTACATGAAAGATCTCATATCTCCTCAGAAGAGAAATACATTTTTTGTTTTTAATTAATCTTAGCGATTTAATTAAATGTTATACTTCACATAAGAAATCCAGGCTAACTAACATTTTAATACATCCCAATAATGTAACACCCCTGAAAATACAACAAAGATATTAAAACTAGTTCAGTCTGCTCAGGGACTCCCAGAGCAGTGCAAACATTGCTTTTAATGATATTACCTAATATTACTATCTTATATGTTTAAGGATCATAAAGTCAAAAGTTAATAATGAGCCACAATTAGGACCTGCAAAGGACCTCTAGGGGAAACTCTGGAGTTGAAATAAAACACTTGGTCAAACAGGCTTTTTTTAGGCATATGAAATATCAAACAACATTTTATGGCAACAGTGAAATGGCATTATTTAATATGCATTGAGGTCATCACAATAATTCAAAATAATGTTTTCACTTTTAATTAAAACCCTACATTTGTTTTGTGTGAGCGTATTATTTGGTGCATTACATTAGCGATTCTTAAAATGGTTCAGAATTCACTTAAAATACCATTTACGACATCTTTACATCTAAGTCACTAATTGCTTCACAATAAATCCCCCACAGGTTAGAGTTCAGAATATGAGCTCTAGGAAGAAGGCCGTCCACCAATCAGGGCAGAGTGTTTCCATGGCTGCTGAGGTGTCTGTTCTAGCAATTATCCCCACAGGACTTCAGCACTTATGAGAGTCAGGCATGACCCCAGGGCAAAGTTCAAAGGAGACCTCTTGTCCTGGCAAAAAATGAAATGCTCTCCAGAGGGTGGCAGCAAACCTCCTGTGGAGAGATATGGGGCGTGACAAAGATACAAGCGTGCAGCTTGGCTAGCTGTCACTCATGATGTAGACTTTAAATAGTCTCTAGATTAGATCAATATCAGTTTCTTGGGTGAAACTCTTTCTGATGTGAAACTAGAGCAGCTTCATCTGCTACAGCCCTCAACAGGAAGTGGTACAGTGAGAGGTGTAGGATGACTTCCTGTGGAAATGGATCACTCTTCTAATCAAGTAAGATATGCTGAGTCTCTGCCTCTATCTGAACCAGCTGTCAATGAAGCTAGACCGCCTCTCTTGCTGTTTATCATTCAGAAGTAGTCAGAGAAAGTACTCGGTGGTTCTCAAATGCTTTTGTCTCAGGACTAAGATTTAGCTCTGCAGGACAAAGTGGCAAATCAATCAGCACGATATCAAAAATGCTTTTTATTCGAAATAATAATAAGAATAATCTTCTTCTTGTTGTTGTTTGTTTCTTGTGATGGCTTCATGCTCTCAACAGCCAATAAATCACTGCATGTTTTTCTTGGTTGTGTATAATGTGCTAAATTAATTATATGATGTTAATATAATAATAATAATAATAATAATAATAGGTAGTCAAAAGTCACTCTCATGTGTCTCTCTTTTATCTCTTTTTACAAACATTTATACATTTATTATGCTTTCATCCAATGCAACTTGTGAATTCCTGATTTTCCTTATTGTATTTAATGTAATAAATAAATAATATTATTTTATAAAATTATTATTATTATTAATATTATTATATTTACTACATTAAATAAAATGAATACAATTTACTACAGTTAAATAAAACCAGTGTTGACAGCTGAGAACATCAAAATAAGAGAGAAACCAATAATAATAAAAATTATTAATAATAATAGTTTGTCTCATGTTTTGATGGTTTCATGCTCTTAGCAGTCAATAATTCATTTCACAAAGCAATGCATTTCCTTATGTTCCCTTCTGCAAGCATTTGTGCATTTACTTTTATCTTCGTGCAAACAAACCCGTATAACCCATGCAAACCCTGACTTTTTTCTAACACACATGTAGAATGACAAGATCTGTCTCTCAAATAGCAGAACATGGAGCAGAAACAGAGAAAGTCATGGGAAATGAAGCTTATGAAAACACCAAATCTGACTCTTCACCTAGAACAGCACTTCCTGTTCCAACTTCTTCTCTCAGCACTCAAGAAGTGATATGATACAGCTGTAAGACAGCAATCAGTATGGCTAAACGTGAGAAACCAGTGTGTTTATAACCACAGACTCCATCGTGCGTGTTACTCATTCACCCAACGGGTTCATCTCTGTTACCAACAGAGATTACGAGTTTAAGCATGTGAAACTGATCTTGCATTAGCACATGCAAGAATGTGTTAAAAGCAATCATAAGCCCCTGGCGGGGGGAGAGTAAGAGGTAGATATCATACAACAGTTAGCATGAGAAAAAGGGGGATGGTGTGCTTGTACGAGAGAAGATGGGAATGGTTGTGAAAACCAGACTTCTTCACTGGTATGTCAGTAATGCGCTGTGACCCACCCCCCATCCCAAACACACTCCCTTTCTCTTAAACACAAATGCAAGCCCCCCAATCAAGCTAGAGGGGGTTCATTCAGTGGAATCTCAGACCCCTCGGCCTCCTCGGCCATAAATGCCTCCAGCTTCTCCGACCACCCACCTACCCACCCTTCTCCTTCAGGACAGGATCCCGTTACAGCTTTCCCCCTCTGGCCAGCTGGAGATAAGACTTAAGACTACAACTAAAGATTGCAGATCAGCCCTAAACTGGCTCAATATGCGAGCGAGCTTGCGTACAGCGATCATGTTACTGCTGCATTAGAGTCTGGGCCTCTCGAGTGGATAAAAACACTGTGCTCGACTCGCTAATGGAGGTGCTTGGGATCAGAACAGCATCATGGTTGTTCACAAATGTGGAAGTGACTGGAATGTGAGTCATTTGGTCAATATGTGGGGAATTTCGTCACGGCCGTGCGGTGGAGAATGTGTGTTTTGATGGTGATGGTTGGGGAGGGGGGGGGGTCATTCCTGGAATGTTGAGAGTAAAAGTTCATAGATCAGATTACAGGAAGGAAACCACAGGGGAAAAACACTGAGAGGAAACAGGCATCAAAATGCCTTCTGGTTTTTAGCCAGAGGATATTCAGTAAAATGCTTCAATTCAATTTATTTTTTGTTATGTGAATCCCATGTTACTGTAGTTATTATTTTTATATATATATATATATATATATATATATATATATATATATATATATATATATATATATATTGTCTCGGAAATCATATTATTATTTTCTATTTTTAAATGCCTTTCATTATATACCCTATTATTTCATTATTTTATCCTTTATCCTCATCCTTGAAATCAAAAAAAAAAAAAAAAAATTATTCAATTTTAAAAATGATCGTCTAAAAGATTTATATGAACTTTTACACAAATTATGACTCTTGGTTGTTGCATCATTTCCATTGCCATGAAAACAAAAGTCATTGAAAAGCTTGAGATGAAATATGAGATATGAAAATATAAAATAAAATATAAAGATAACTTGTGAACAAAGTTTTTTATGCATCATTTCAGCAAAAAAAAGTAATTAATTGTGTGTATATATTTTACACAAGACGTCAAAAAGAATTTCCATCACAGAATGTTCTGAAATTCAATACAAGATTGCATGCAATGCATTTTTAATATGGACAAATTAAAATACACCAGAGTGTGACTATTGAGTTTCTTTTTGAAATATCCACAAGGTCAAAAGTGCACATAGTTGAAGTAATGCCTAAATTCCAAACGGCTTTTTCTTTTTACGACTAATAATATTCTTTCCCATGCTACAGACAGCCCCAGATTCTTCTTTTCCTTCCAACCCAGCACAGTTTGTGTGGTTTAACTGGGCCTGTGGAGCAGTATAAAGGGATATCAAGCGGTGACTGGGATCCATTTGGCCAATAAGTGAACCGTGTTCAGGAGCCTCCCAGTAGGTGATCGCAGTGGGCCTGAGGGAAGAGGAAGCTCCTTTGGGAACCAGAGAACAGCACATGCCATCTATTATTCAGCAATGGGGTTTGAGATGACACAGGCCCAGAGCTTACGGTGAAATATACCCTTTTCTCTGCTCCTAAAATAGAAGATGTTCCAGTTTTGTTGACCGCTACAATCTAAAAAAAAAGAAAACCAATGTGAAATTGAATAAAAATAAATACATTTCAGGGGATAACTTGTGCATGAGTGAAACCGTATGTTGATGGCGCCATGCCTTCGAAGTATTTCTGTTATGATCGGTGCCTTTAAGAATCCAGGCTTTGTTATTTCCAAGACATATTTTAAGATCCCATTCCCCATTTATGAGAAGCAAATGAGTCAGGCCTATGATGTATGTTAAATTGCTTTCAGCTGAGTATAACCGTTTCCTTTAGGACTTTAACATGCTGGTTGTAAAAGCATCCAGTTCTCTTGGCTCAATATGCCCAAACAGGCTTTACTGTTACACACTCGCCTGGCTCAGATCAGTCATTTGAATTCATGCATGTTTAATGCAGCAGAATTGCTGTAGATCAATCGCTTTCGGAGAAACTCTGAACCACATTTTTTAAAATCAAAGAGAGAGAGAGATAGAGAGAGAGAGAGAGGCAAGTCCTCTAACCACGAGCCAGCATAGATGTGCCATAAACATACAACATGTGGTCGCACAGCTCTCCATGTCAGGATTTGGCTGGGCAAATGGATTGTTTTCTCAGACTGAATAATTAAAGAGGCAATGCAAGAACATCCCCACTGTCGGATATAAGCTATTTACCCCCCCTTCATGAAAAATGATCCAGCCCATCAGACATAGAGCACTTCCAGCTGATAACACTGAATAAGCTCTAGTTTGTCTTTGAAACGCTTTGTGTCTACAAAATAGGCAAACATTATAAGGCTGTGCATCAGTTAAATCTCCCGATCGACATACTTGGGACTTCATTACCTGTGGATTTTGCTGATGCACATGATGTACCGAAGGAAATGTTCAATTCTGTGACATTTAATGGCGGTTGAGCGTGCTAACCAAAGTGTTTGTAATTTTAGCTCTTGACAGAAAGCTGTGACAGGCTACATTTTATGACTGATGAACTAGATCATATAAAAAAAATATGCACAGTAAACCTGACAGTTTGAGTAATGACAGTAATGAGAGGAATAAACTTGGGGGTCATTTGGCTTTGTGCATTAGAACAGGATATTAGGTTACAGAAAACAAAGTGAAATGTGAAACTTCATGAGTTAAACAATATCATTTAGCTCTGATTAAAGACCCATTCACACCAAGAACGATTACTATAAAGATAAGTATGATAGCGTCCACACCAGCAGACAGATTTTATCTGTTTATTCTAAGCACACGCTTGTCAGCTGCTTTAAGTTCTCGAGCTCGTTTATCAGCTGAAAAAAAAAAACATTGTTCTGAAAGTGATTCCAGTGCTATTGTTTCTCTGTGCCTTTATCGTTATAACTGTGGTATGGACTTGGGTAGTCTTTAATACTAAGAATGATTTTTAGAACTATATCTTTATCATTATCGTCCTTGGTATGAAGAGGCCTTTACGCATAACAGTAGACATGTTAGTAAAAAATAAAAAAGCACGTTTGCAAAGAGTTTGCAAAATCTACATGATATACATTAGTATATTTAATTTTTGAATTCAGGTTGAAATTATTATTCACTACGGTTGAATAACTTAAAGCTGCAGTAGGTAACTTTTGACGCTCTAGTGGTTAATAAACAGAACTGCTTGCGTCTTGCGGAAGAACATTGTAGCCGGAGCTACTTCTCTCTGTTTATGTCTATGAAGAATCACAGCGGTACTGGGTTACTCCGCCGCGGTACCCCCGAAGCAATCTAAAATAGTCCGAATATAAACACTTATTATAGGTGCACCCTAGTGATTCAGGACAAGCTAAAAACACGGTTTGGAAAATGGATTCATGGTGTACTCGCTTATTATATACATTTTTCTACATTTTGAACACAAACAAAGTTACGGACCGCAGCTCTGATTGGTTATTTTTTACCGGGAGCGATGGAGTTTCTGCAAATGGCAATAGGACCACTGGGAGGAGCCAGAGGAGCTTGATTTTTTCATATTCTACTATCAGGACATAATGACAGGTTTAATAAATATGTAAAAAATATTTTTTTACTAAAGTTCCCTACAGCACCTTTAAGGAGGCCTACATTAAGTTACACTAAAGAAAATACCTTTTTTAGATGCACTCAGTACACTTTGCTCATGTTTCTGTGATGTAACAGTCATCTTCAATAATGAAACTTAATGGTTTAGTTATGAATTAGCAGTCAGACATGGATAACCCCTCAAATTCCTTCTGTCCAATAGCAGGGGTGTTTACAAGATAGTTGTATCTTTTGACACTTCCTGTTTCTTGAACAGAATAAAGGCCTAAGCAAGTACGCTTGAAAAATACGATGCTAATATTTACATTTTCTTTTATTCGTTTTTTTTAACCTTTTGATTTTTAACATAAATCTAGCAGTGTAGCCTAGATTTGTGCTTTCAATTAGCATTGAAATCTCTTATGCAGTATTAGTTAGTTATGCGTTCATGTTTTGCAGTGTACGTAATCTCATCAGTTTCCTCACTTAATAAAGAGATCTGCCTCTCAAAGACGTAAAAAGTGACGCGTTTGGCTCGTCTCTGATCTTAATCATGTGGAAAAAATGATCGCTTTGGGGTCACACATTTACATTTTCCCACTGGCTATTTAATGGAAACAATGAGCAGTAAATTAAAATCTACATAGTTGTAGGAGTCAGGTAAAGTCGTGTGTACATACTGTGGGCTTGACCTTTCTTCTGCTGCCATTCATGAGTGGGTCGTGGGAGATTAGAGTTTTGTAGAAATAGAGAGAGAAAGACAGCACCTGCTCGCTGAACTGCTCTATTTGTGTCTGGGCATAAAGCCAAGCGTTCCTACTCTCTTCACCTTGGCCTTGAGAGGGACTACCGGCCCTTTAAAATACATCATTGTCAAGTGTCTCCGGTGTGTGTGAGTCCGTATTGTGAATGTGTTTGTGTGTGAGTTTACCTGTGAGTGAACTCTGTTGGCATAGCATGCTTGTTGTTTGTGCAGCCCAGCAAATTTATGGAAAAGGACATGAACGCAACAGGGGATTGCACAAACACGAGAGCCGAGTCTCTCGCTGCACGCAGACTCAACACACTGTTTACTGACTCCGTTTGGACGGTTGCATGGCAACGGCACTACGGGCCACTTTTGCTTTGTTTTGCAGCATTGTAACTGTGTGGAAAAGTCTGTGTGTGTAATGGAAGAGGAATGCATGTTAAAACTCATGACTTTTGGACAGTGACTGAACACCCACATGATTCTGTGCATGTGTGTTTAATGGCTATGTATCAGTAACATTTTTAGTGTAAATCTAACTGACCGAGTATAACATTGAAGATTATGTGAAGGTTTTTTTTATACTACCGTGAATAATCTACTAGGTTAATGACTAAGTAGGCCATTCATAGCTTGACTTCCTGAAAAATGTGCACAACACTTTGCTTGATGTTCTGGCCGAACCAATGAGGTAAGTTTGGGGCTGGGTTTCCTGACGAGAAGGACAAGAATAGCGTTTGGGAAATGTTTCGAAACAGTCATTATTCAATTCAACTCAAGTTTATTTTTATAGCACTTTTTACGATACAAATCATTGCAAAGCAACTTTACAGAAAATTACGTTTAAACAATATTTAGTAGTAGCTTGTAAGTAGTGATCAGTTTATGTGCAAGTGACAGGAATTTTCAGAAACATTTATAAAAGACACAGTCACAGACGATGAACACTATTAACAGCAATTATAATGTGATTGCATAGTAAGTAGCAATATTATTGAATAAATAATCAATTCTATTGCTGATACATAATAAAGAAAATTAAGATTCACTATTTAATGATGTATTTAGATACATATGTTTTATAGTAGAAAAAAGTGGATTAGAAAAACAACAAAGTACTGGAGGTGGCAGCAACAGTCATTCCAAACCCGTAAGACCTTTGTTCATCTTCAGTACACAAATTAAGATATTTTTGATAAAATCAGAGAGCTTTCTGACCCTCCATAGACAGCAAGGGAACTACCAAGGTCAAGGACCAGAAGGGTAGTAAAGACATCATTAAAAAATAGTCTACAACAGTGGTTCAACCGTAATTTCACAAAGTTACAAGAATACTTTTCGTGCGCAAAGAAAAATAAAATAATGACTTTATTAAACAATTTCTTCTTTTCCGGGACAGCCCACCGCTGCTGGAAATGAAATGAGAGTAAGTAATCAATGAGAGAATTTTAATTTTTGAGTGAACTGTCCCTTTAAGTACTGAACATTTATGTTTATTAATTCAGCAGACTCTTTTATCGACATACAAATGAGAAATACAAGCGATTTATCAAAAATAAATGAGAACATGAAAAGTGCTTGTAAATACAAATCTGAGACATTATGGGGAGGAAAAGTGAAAGCAAATGAAGGAAATTAATTTTCTAAGCATTTATGTTTTTGGTTGGTATAAAATTCCTTATGAAATGGAGGTATCAATGTCCTAAAAAAAAAAAAAAAAGGCAACAAAAAGTATTTTTCCTTTATGATAATCAAAATACCTTACTGCACACATCAGCTACTGTGAAGCCGGAGGCTCACCTGCCAACGTCCCTCTCTGAACAGACTGTTACAGCTGTTCTACCTGATTCTCCTCAATGACCTCCCACAATGCTGAATCAGAGCTTTCTACCTCTCAATTTCTCTCCCTCTCTTTCCCATCTCTGTTGACCTATTGAATTTTCCCCTGCAGCTTCATGGACTGCTGGGCTTCATTCTGTTTGACCTCTGGTGTTCAGTGACTGACCCTGTGCTGTGCAGGCACTCACCCCTGGAGAGATACAAAGCCTTGGCTGAATTTCCCCTTCATCCGTCCAATGGAGAACTGACCGGGCCGAACAAAAGCCACCTCGCTGAACTGAACTCGAGCGCTCGTAACAGAGAATACAGAACATGGCTGGCTTTTCAAGCACTTTAAAAGAGCTTGTCTACATCCAGTCCCCTAATTGACACAGGGGAGAAAAGAACTGCCTAATTGCATGATTTAGACTCACAATACGCCCTGACAGATGACACTAATCACAGCGGGAATTATTAAGCCACGTTTCTTGCTTAGTCAGCAAATGAGACACTATAAAAGGTCACATATATTGGTCTTATGATATGAATGCAGATTGTGGTTAAAATGGTGCATACGCAGCAGGGGTCATGTGTTTGAGTGTATACTTACTCATTAAAATGCATCCAGCAGTGCTCAGCATTGCAGAGTCAATATTAAACTATGTTTAATGCGGCCCTTTGCACTTGCGATGTCCCAAAAGACTATAATGACACACAACTAACAAAGATTGATTGGACAGAAGTATGATTGTTAGTATAAAGACAATCGCTTTTTTTTTTTAAATATGTAAGCATAAAACTAAAATCAAGTAGTTAAACATACAGTTTGCAAGCTGTTTGCTTCAGCAGTGGCCGTCAAGTTGACTGTGGTGTGTTGGTTGGTGTTGGTGTGATTTTGGGTTGTTTTTGTGGTCAGTGGTAGAAAGTCAGATTGTGAATTTTTTATGTTTGTTGGGATCACCTACATTTTTTTTTACTTAGTAATATATTATATTAATCAAGATGTTTAATAATAATAATAATAATACAATTCATGATATAATTTAGTTAAATAACAAATATGTATTACATTATATTTCATTTAATAATGATTTGTCAAATTAATATTTTATTTTATTAAAATGCTTAAAATATTTTGACTAAATATTCATATTAATATAATGTTATATTTATTTCTATAATAATATAAATATAATAATATTAATATTAATAATAATTGATCTTTCTTCTATTTTTTCTTATTATTATAGGTAGTGGGTCCTAGGGAACACAAATAAAAGACACTATAGGCTACCACGTTGCAAATACTTTGGATTTCGCATTGCACTCTTCGTTAAATTTAATGAAAGATCAATATTTTTTAGGGAGAGTGCGTTTTATCATGAGAGAAATAATTGAATGCAGGAAAGTTACTTTGGGTCTTTCCCTCCATCACTCTTTCCATACATTTTGCTTTTCACATGCATATAATCAGCTTGAGCTCTGGCTCTGATTCACTCTGGCTTTCTGCCTCACTAAACTCTCACACACATCACAAGAGCTAGAAATCACACTCAGCGGGTGTGTGATGAGATAAAATCAGTCCACAACAGTGTCTTTGGGCACCAAAAATTAACAATATCACAATAACAGCTTTCGTTAGAGAGTAAACATGCAAACTGTTATGTGACACCCATGGTAAAAAAAATGCTTGTTTTCAATCACAGAAGCATGAGAAAGAATTGTAAAGGGACTAACTTAACAAGCCACTAGTCAAACATGTTCTCATTCCCTTTCAAACACCTGTATGGCATTTCAGTTAATTTAATATCTGTCCTGCACCAAATTGCAAACTATCATTGAATAACACTAGGTGTTCTTTGAATCGGTACATAAGCTGTGAAGTGTGATTACAGAGGAACATTACCATGACAAAAAGTAGATAAGAAATGCCATGGGCAACCCTCTAGGAGGTGTCATTTCATTTCAGCCTTGTTATTACTGTTGCAGGAGGGAACTAGTTCACACCCCCTGCCATTAAACACCACATGGGACTTTTTTCTGTTTCTATCAAAGTTAGCCCTTATGTATACACTCAATACATAATCAGTTTTGTTTGGGTGTAGTTGGTGCTCATTTATAAATAGTAGTAGTAGGTTATATGATTTGGGAATGTTTATTAACACTTATCTCGATGCATAAAAATGCCAGTGCCCTGTTATAAGGGGTCGACCTGCTCACTAAAATATGAACAAAACGTATTTTTAAGTGCATTTCTTAAAAGTTCTATTCAATGTGTTGCGTGTGGAACTTTTAAAATAAGCAAAAAAAAAAAAACTGAATGCACCTTTTAATTATTCAAATATGAATAAAGGTGTTAATGAGTGTGGATCTAGAAAGTATGCATGGACCTCCAAGGCGACGTCTGAGTCTGTTGTATGTACAGTATTCTAGATGGGATCTGATGGCGAGGTAGTGGAATGTGTTGCATGCGTGCGGGATTGAACCAAAACTCAAAGGGGGGGGGGGCGTTTGACGCTAACACATAATCACTTGAGTTGTGTATGTTTTTCCGTCAGGGTTTTAAAATATCTGTCTTATATACGTATATAAATCGTGCATTTTTATAATTTCGTTGTATTTGTTGAAAAGACTCGCCACGTGCGATTAATTAGACACGCCACCACCCTGCCGCCTGACTGCAGAATGGATCGTTCCTCAGTAGGTGGGTCTTCGCTGCGGGCAACAGAACCGAGATCAATGAACCAGGCGATTTACCGAAACTGGTCAGACGAGCTAAGGTGGGAGTGAAATATCTATCAAGAGCGAGGTTTTTTATTTAGAAGAAACCTTTATCTATTCAGAGCACGGATTATCACTTCACTCCGAAGCCACGACTGAAGTGTGCGATGTGGAAAATTTACAGCTTATTACTGTAACCTGATATCAACTGATTTTGAGAGTAGATTTTTTAATTCATCATTGGTTCACATTAACACAGTGGAATACAGGATGATCTTCGCAAACACGACCAACCCAATGAGAACTCCGTCATATCGAAAGCAGGTAGGTGAAGTGAGACATCGCAGTGGTAATGATGATAAAGACTACGGGATGGACTCACAGTGGGTCAGTAGATCCTTTACCTGGGACAGAATGTATTTAACTCCTCTTGCTCGTGCGCGCGCGCACAAACGTACAGCGACGGTGTCTCAATATCTATCGAGCTGCCTACCTAGACAGCATTTTAGGGAGTGTGCGGCGTTGATTTTTGCTAACTTGGAACGGGATTATGATGGACGATAATGATGCACGCATCTATGGTGCCTAAAAATGCGGTCTAGGTAGTAAGCTCGTTTATGATTTGAGACGCGACCGTTGCCTTGTTTCGGTTTTGCGTGAGTTCTTCTGCCATTAGGACTTTTAGGATGTTAATCTTATCTATTTATGTTAATTTGGTGTATTACACAACACCGCTTCGTTTGCACTTTCACAATGCAATCTTTATAAAGTCTGTTGACGGAACTGTAAGTGTCTTTTTCCTGCTTTGGGATGTCACAGTGAGCCTAGAAATAGAAATGAGACTAATGAAGTGTCATTTCATTTTACTAACACGCATGCATCAGACATGTTCTTCGGTGAATTCATCCAGACATGTTGCACTTGTTAAAGATATCGTGTAGTATCCCATTAACGTTACTGTCTTTAAAAAAAGATGAAGATCGGCATATTTAGTGTTAATGAGTGCAAGGAGATGAGGATGAGAGAAGCCTGTGGTGAAAGTCTCCCATGGCAACTTGTGTCAGGAGATTCTTGGGTGTGTTCTGAAAGAATCTTTGCTTAATTAATATTCATGAGTTAATAGAACGTTTTCCAGCCATTGGTGGGTTAACAGAGGGTGTGGCCTGTGGAATTCTACTTGAACATTGCTTGTGTGTACATTCCAAATCTGTGGATGTGAGAATTTATGGATGACGCGCGTGCAAACACACACACACACACACACTCTCTCTCTCACACACACACACACACACACTGCGTGAAATCACACATTTACACATGCATTTGCCTAGGTGCTCATGTTGTGGAGTGATGGCCGTGATAGAGGCAGCAGAAGTTAATGGGCTTCAGGATTTCACAGTTTATAGGAACCATATGGTCTAGGATGACTACAGCGCATAGCTCAGGACCCAAGGGACACGCCAACGTATGAGAGATGGCTTGGATATTGAATGTGACCCCCCTCCTCTCTCCATCTCCCATTGCTTTTCTCTGTCTTAGTTACCCTTCCCATGACTTTGTTATTTCCCCAGTTGATAAAACTGGACATGTTCCCTGTGAGTCTGTGAGCACTTTTTATACAGTACTTGAAATCAGTGTATTTTAGTGTGAAAAATGATCAGATATACAGTTGTTCGACGGATTGAAGAGGGAAATAGGACCGGATCTCCATCTGTCTGTCCTGCTCACCTTTCTCGTTTCATTTTGTGGATATGCTGCATGAGATCCTTGGGTGTTTTCCAACAACTTCTTCCCATAAATCTGCTATACAATGCTTTAAGTCATCCATCTCTCTCAGCATGTGATTCTCACGCTGTTGTGAAAGGAAATGTGGTTGATCTCTTGCCTCAGTAATTAACAGGCGCTAACAAGCTTATGGGGCCAAGTCCAGTTTCACCTCAGCGCACAAGTGTGTGAGCCGCTCATGTGAAAATGGGTCAGTGTGTCAAAAACAGAGAACTCCCACTAACCCGACAGAGTTACAGTCAGGTGAACACATAGACTTATTCACATGCGCTTTTATGCATGCATTTAAGAACAGTTTGAGAGCCAGAGCCACTTTCTTTTCTAACCGTGTCTGTTGTTTTGAGGTTTTGCCGTCACTTTTGTGGTGACTTGGTTCTGTGAACAGTCACTGCTGATGTTTAACAGGCAGCCATTTTGTGACGGCTGGGAGAAATGGAGCCGTTTTAATGAATGACTAAGGAACAGGAAGTGAGTCAGTGATGTGGGCTGTGGTGGCCACTGCTCAGGGTGGGCGAGAGGCCCACACATCCTGTATCCCAGAGCACTCCTGCATCATGTGATCTTTCTCTGGAAAACATTCCTTCCTCTCTGCTAAAGCAGATTTATGGATGAAAACGCTACTCGCAGTATGAATGAACATGCCTATGTGGTGAGTTTGGTAATGCGGTTTTGTAATGAGACTCTTGAGTCAAACTCGAACGCCAATTGAATGCACAACGAGCACTAAAAGGTGAATAAAGGCTTAATACTCACATATCTCAGTAGAATCTTTAAAGATTTTTGGCTTAGGATGTATTCTAACCCTCAAAAATATATTAGTTTGCCCGAAAATTGTTACGATCTGGTTCCGGAACACGTTACCTACATTGATGCACTGCATCCTCAATTTTCATTTTACATCACGTCTACAATTTTATGGTTTCTCAAGTTAGTGGTATTACCACTTGCATATTCCATCTGTGCGTGACAAGATTTGCCCAGATGTTGGCTTATAAAGTAGTTGGAGCATTTTTAATTACTCGCACTTGCATCTTGCCTCCCTCCGCCATTGTATGCTACCGCGACAAAGCATGTATGCGACAAATGATGTCAGAAAAGCATCAGTATGTTACAATCGGTTGTGGTCTATTACTGAACTGATACCAAATCACATTCTTCTGCATCACGATGGATCATAGAAACGATTGATTTGACACCTCTACTCTTAGTTATCTGTCAAGAAATGTTCAGACTTAATGGATTCAGTTGAGAGTTCAGAAGTATTGTGGCTGGATCTGATCTTAACAAACAGTAATGCTAATTATCAGGATTTACACTATACTATGCTTAAAGCTGCAGTCCGTAAGCTTTGCCTATTTGTTGCCATCTCTGTTTGAAACTGCAATTGGAGTCGTTTGTGGAATTATCTTTCTTGCAAGTGGGCTGTGCATAGCTCCAGTGCGGATGAATCTAATGTATGGCTTGTGGATACTGTACTTTGGAAACACAGATTCTAGGCTACGTCTTGGAATATATGACTCAAATAAGAACCGGATATTGACATCCAAACAGTTTCGATTGACATGACCAATGACATATTTAGCTGTGAGGTGAGGCTTGTTTGAGAAAAAAATAGCGTAATTCATTCACAAGCAAAGATATGTCTGAGATTTACGGTTTACATTTCTACTTTTTAGAATACGTTTCCATCTTTATTGAAGCTTGAAAACTTTCTGCCCCATTGATTACAATTGAATGGAAAAGAGCAGTCAGCACATTTTTTAAAACATCTCCTTTTGTGATCCACTGAAGAAAAAATAAAGCCTTATGGGTCTGGAACGACATAAGGGTGTGTAACGATGCCATGATTTTCATTTTTGTGCGAACTGTCCCTTTAATCATTGCACACAGCCGTGTGGCAAGCGTTGAAAGGAACTGATGCCGCATTAGGAACTTCTCCAGAGTTATATGGGCTTGCATCCAGAAGAATAATCCCAACACATTCAGCTCTGGAAGAATGCTTAGATTGGACTGATATGAGAGTTGAAGGACGGACTGTGCCTCTAGGCCTGTTTGTGCTTCGCTTTGACGGGAATTAGACTGTAGGGAGCTGTGGATGTGGGCAGACTCACTGGCGATGACTGACTGTGCAATAATAACACCAGTTTACTACAGATAGAGTTAAAGATACCATCATGATGAATGGAGTTGCCTTGCCACTGCGAGTTTGAGGGGAGAGTTAGGTGGGGTTATTTTCTTTTTATGTTATAAGTTTGGATATTTTCTTGTAGAGTAAGAAGTTTGTCCGTGGTTTGTTTTGGAAGTCGCTATTTTTGTGTTTCAGTGCAGCCATTATGTGATGTCATCTTCTACGCATTTCCATTTTTCAAATCTTTGTTCTGCTCCCATGACAGCCTCCAGTGGCTCCACCCACCCTCCCGATGGCCCCGCCCAGCCCGAGCACCAATAGCAGCACCAACAACAGCAGTAGCAGCAGCACAACCGGCTGGGAGCAGCTCAGCAAAACAAACCTCTACATCCGCGGGTTACTGCCAGGAACCACTGATCACGACCTGGTCAAGCTCTGCCAGCCGTGAGTATTGGCTGTTATATGATGAGTCAGAATCACCACCAGCCATGGTTCTGTTCTCCTGTTGCTGTGAGGTTCTGCAGCACAGCAGGGCTGGCGTCTGTTAAGAGCTTAACAATGTGAGATTGTCAGAATTAGGTCAAGTTTTGGGATAAACCCTGATGAGCCCCTGTTTACCCCGCAAACATCCACCACAATCAGCTTTTACAAGACTATACCACTAATAACCAGTTAAACCCCCCTCACTCATGTCAGTGATATTATAGTCTGTCACATGATCAAATTTTGAGGTTGAAGGCAACATGAAATGGTGTTCACAACTGACTTTACCTAAATAATCGAATGCGATTCCAAGTTTAAAAGGATATTTAATAAAAAAAAAAACATAGCATAGAACATTTTTCAGTTACACTGCATGGTGTTCCACAATGCGGTGCCCAAGTTCATTTTGCATTTTCGTTCTGGTTTATATCCCAAATAAGTGATGTTTTTCTATTCTCAACATTTTATACAGAATTTGATTAAACAATTTTTTTTTAAAGTTAGCCTAAAACGACATTCAGTGGTTTGACATCATACGTATTTATGAATGAAATGGGATGCTTAGCAAAAAACGGGACAGGACTTGATATGTATATTAAGAATTGATTGCATTGCAACATTGCTAACCCTAATGGAGAATGTTGGTGTATAAAATAAGAGGTATTGGTGGCATCCGCTGAAAAATGATAGTCGTTTCAGAGGCGGAGCATGTAAGGATTACAAAGACAAACATTTTTGTGTTCAGAATAATATGTACTGATGAATCATTTGAAAGCTATAAGCCACGAACCAAACCAACCAGCTATGAGGTGTATTAAAATATTACAAACGCTGATTCGTTTGTTGATTGACAGACTGTGTGCTGAATGTCTTTATTGAGAGGAAAAAAATCAAAATGGAAAAAATCAAAAAGTGTTGATAATGTATGAACAATGATTATATTTTGAATGTTTATTGAATGTATATATGCACATATCCAAATATTTTAGTTCGAAAGTGTAGGTATACTGACTCAATTACATCATGCGTGCGCTCCATGAGAGTTCTTTAGCGTGTTTTGCTCGTCACAGTTCTCTGATTTCTTTGCATAATTAAGGGTAATGTACTTTTCCACCAGGAATTCTCCTTATTGAACATGATTATAAAAAATAAAAAAAAGTTAAAATAATGCAATAACGTAAGCATCAATTACAGCCTTGAATCTTACATTAGTTGTCATTAAAAAGAAAATGGAATAGGATTTTACTTACGGAACTCATGATTTCATGTCATACTGACTTTATTTAGAACGGCGGAATTAAAATAATTACATTGTATTTGTTCATTTTCTCTGTATGAACTAGAAACTTGAGTAATCAGATATTTTTAATGTCAAGTAGCAGCTTTTAACTTCAAGTCTTTCTCTTCTGAAGCACGTAACACACACACACACACACACACACACCAGTGAGTGTTTGTTTGAGATCCGCTGGTTCCTAACAGACGCTCTGGCTGCAGTAGTAGGCCAGCAGCTATGATTCAGCAGTTACTAGAGCAGGAAAAGTCGCAAGTCAAATGGATCTGCAGACGTTGTCAGGGGTTTAGTTACCAAACATTTGTGCGTTGCTTAGTTCCCTTAAATATTGCGAGACTGCTGTTCCTAATTTCATCCTGCTGCACACAATGGAATATTTGGTAATGCTATCACGAATCATCGTACAAACATATATGCGCTTGTATGTTTACATCCCCGTGAGAGCGCTTGTTTGTGCAGAGGTCGTCCTGATCCTGCATGTACTCCTTTCAAACATTCCCACCGTGGGTTAATTTACCCCTCGCTGCCCCGGGGAGACCAGTCATCTCCATGGTAATCCCTCAAATTGATTGTAAAGAGTCAGATGTGGGGCCCGTAATCCTCTTGGCTTGTTAAAAGTGAAGCTGAGGTCATATGTACATATAACTAAACACAATACTACAGACTTCACGGTTATAATCACAACCGTATATTTTGGTTAAATCCATGAGGAATGTGTCAGTTCAGCTTTGAGGTATTGCGGTGACATGGGAACCTGGCTTTCTGGAGCCGTTTTAATCACAGAGAGTGAGCGTTCAGGGCAGAGCCACGGATTGATTTGCCTTGATCCGCATCAGGCTGAAAAACAGCCTCGCTCTGGGAGCCGCTGACAGAATCTGGCGGTGGGGGCAGGAAATGGGGCCTCCCCGCTGGAGCGCATGGGTCAGGGTCAGGGCCAAGGTCGCGCGGCCCTCTGGTGCATGGAGTCTTGTGATCTGTGTGTGAAATGTGATTGGCTCCGCTTTTCCCTCCCTTGCAACACGGCCCAGGGCGTGCCCCAAAATGCTGTTTAGCATTTGCTTATGCAGCTCTGTTAAGCGTCAGGCTGAATAAATATTTATTCATCTCAGCCAGAGTTTTAATGACACAGGAAAAGGATTATAAATATATGAGCATATTTAAATTTCAGCAGGCCTCTGTGAAGGTGAATGAAAAACAGCCCTTTCCAGTCAGCACTACTGTCACGGCTCTTTCCTGCGCAGCCTTCCTGAGAGAGACATCAATAAATCTAAGCCGGCATGAGAATATATTTAATTTTTGGCACTTGAAACGCAGTCGTTTCATAACTGTGTTGTGTTGGTTCAAAGGTTCAGGGGCAGTAGATCTTTTTTTATTCATGTATTAAATTGGTCAAACATAGCAGACATTTAAAATGCTTTTTAACTTCCTAAAAAAAATATGAAGTTTCCACAAAAATATGAAGCAGCACAACCATTTTCAACACTTAGAAATGAGAAATGTTTCTTCAGCAGCAAATCAGCATATCAGAATGATTTCTGAAGGATCATGTGACACTGAAGACTGGAGGAATGATGCTGAAATTTCAGCATTTTCATCACAAGAATAAATTACATCTTAAAATACAAAACAGTTATTTTAAATTGTAAATATATTTCACAATATTACTGGTTTTATTGTACTTTCAGTCAAATGAATGCAGCTTTGGTGACCTTTCTTAAAACAATTATATATATATATATGTATATATAAAATATAAATGTTTCTGCAATAAGAAGTTTTTGTAATGTGCATACTTGTATTCGGCATGCATTTAATATTCATATGACCTACTACATTTAACAAATGTAAACTGCTCTGAGTGCGATATTCCACAATGCAATGCTTCATTTCTATTTTCAGTGTCACAAAAAAGTTTGGTCAATAAATTTTCCTGACTTCTTATTCGGTCAGGCTTCCAGGAAATATGTTATTCAAAATTTAATAGCAAATATAAAACATTGGACACAACGTTTGTGAGTGACATGTAGCGTGATGTCATGTGCACAACCATGTAGCATAATTATACTGTAAATGAAATGTTAATAGTATAATTTGTATAGTCGCACATCCTGTTCTTAAAACAGTGTATCAAAATGTATGAAAAAATGCACAGATAATCATTCACCATTCACTTACTCCAGTGTTTATCCCACACTATTAATCACAAGTTACTTTTCTCACACGCACACACATGCAAAGACAAGTGTTTCCTTTAAAGCGTGTTGATTTGTGTGCTGTAATAACAGGTTTCTCACAGACACTCCATTGCAGCAACTCAATCCTCGTCTGTCACACAGTGACCCTCTAAAGCACGCAGGCTGTCGGCATCAAGTGTCTGTTGATGATTCTGTCACAAGCGTGAATTAAATGCACCTCGAACAGACTTTGAGAGCTCTTTTGGGTGGATCTTGTTTGAGGTCCTCCAGGTCATGAATTCCTGTGCTGTGGGTCATTTGACACATTGACTGACTCGTAAGCTGAGCCCATGCTAACTTCTCTTTTTTTCTCTGTCTGTAAACAGATATGGTAAAATCGTGTCCACCAAAGCCATTCTTGACAAAACTACAAACAAATGCAAAGGTTTGTCATTTAATTTTATTCTTAAACTTCTTACACTTTTTATTCTTACAATTAACACTCTCATATCATGTTATGTATTTTTTTTTTTTTTTTACCTTGTGAAAAGTACTTTCTTTGTCACGTCAGTTGGTTTTACCATGGTATTTTTTATTTTTTCAAACAGGACAATATACATTACTGTTTAAAAGTTTGCAGTCATTGTACATTTTTTTTTATTGTATTTGAATGCACTCTCTTATACTCAGCAAGTCTAAATTAATATTATTGATATTTAAAATAAATAATAAATAGTTTTGAACTGTGTTTTAAATAGTGCTGTCAAATGACTAATCGTATCTAGGGTTGTTGCGATAACCGCACTATTGCAATACTATTGACGAGCAAACTGTAGAGGACTGCAAGAAATGCAGCAACCGTGATTTTTGCGTTTTCTTTTTTCATAGAGTTATGCCCTTGCATTTGATTGCACAATGTGAACCATTCTGATTTGTACAGAGGCCCCATAGATTTGCACTTAATAAGCCTAAACAGACAGCAAATGAAAGAGAGAAAGTCTCTTGTCCACACAGATTCGAGGATCAGAATGAACCGCATACCGTGCTATAGAGCCACTCAAAATTACCGCAAGGGAAATTCCTTTACTGCGTCAGCCCTAATCGCATCCAAAATAAAGTTTTTGTTCTCATAATATATATGGTGTACTGGTTATTTTTATTGTGTGTGTATATATAGTATATATTTTACAAATATTTACATGTAAAGTATATATTTATATTCATATAATTTATTTATATAATTTATAACTGTTTTGTGATGGTTGTTTATGAGTCCCTTGTTTATTCTGAGCAGTTAAACGAAAAATCCTCTAGGTCCTGCAGATACTTCAGTTTTCCAGCATCTTTTGCATATTTGACAGTGACTGTATGAATTTGAGATCCATCTTTTCACACTGAGGGACTCTAACACAACTTTTAAAAAGGTTCAAACATTCACTGATGCTCCAGAAGGAAACACGATGCATTAAGAGCCAGGGGGTGAAAACTTTTTTAATTTGAAGATAAAGGTAAACTGTACTTAAATTGTCTTCTGGTTTACATGCAAGTATCTTCTGTAACTTCCGAAGGGCAGTACTAAATGGATTTTTTTTTAATTCAACAAAATAAGATAAATTTGGACTTCTTCATCCTGTTCAAAAGTTTTCACCCCCGGCTCTTAATGCATTGTGTTTTCTTCTGGAGCATCAGTGAACGTTTGAACGTGTGTGTATTTATATATATATATATATATATATATATATATATATATATATATATATATATATATAGACACATAATAAGTATACACAGCACACACATATATTATGTAAACAATTTTTTTAGATGCGATTATTCGATTGACAGAACTAATTTTAAAAAATTGTTTTATTTCTTAGAATTTTCAGCAGTCATTACTACAATCCTCAAGGCCACATGATCCTTCAGAACAGCATTTTTTTTTAATAGAATTGGTTTTTAAAATTATAAAAGCAGTATAAATTATACTGTCACTTTTGATCAATTTAATGTTTAAAAAAATTTAAATAATCATTACTCATAGTTGAATAATTTCAACTTTTGAACAGTAGAGTAAATACCATGATAATCATAATCATTTAGTAATATTGCATATGAATAAGTACTATCATATTATCACGATACCATCACTAACTGATTTAAAAAAAAACACTTCCAATTGTGACCCTGGTTATGTGATGAGCGAGTTGTTATTTAAAGATGAGTGTTTGGTCTAGAGGTTAGTCATAGATTAAATAGGTTGTGGTAATGCGTTGTGTTTTCTTTGTAGGGTATGGTTTTGTGGATTTTGACAGTCCTGTGTCCGCACAAAAAGCCGTCGCAGCACTAAAGTCCAATGGAGTCCAGGCTCAAATGGCCAAGGTGAGTCATCCATTTGTGACATCACTTCCAAGTAACTGGTTCATGACCTGACTGCAAGGATGATTCGGGAAATGTTGATGTATAACATAAACATTTTACCCCGGGTGTCTTTTCATGTGCATTTCTTCCTTGTTTCTTCTTTCCTTTTCTTGTCCAGTCACACACACACACACACACACACACCCACATACACAGATATGCATTTCCTGTGTATCTTTGAGCCTCAGAGAAGGAGGTGTTTAATAATCTTGCGGTGACCTTCTCCTAGGTTCTGCTGGCGTTTCTGCCTGCATCTTCAATTTTTAATCTGCCCTCTTTTTCCTCTTCCTCCATACTGTCAGCATCTTGCACTTCCACTTCCCCGTTACTTGTGTGTGTGTGTGTTTACTGTGTAAACATGTCAGACGCATGCATGTTGAGGAATGCTGACATCTTATCTTGGCCCACCCTCATTTCTGCTGAGGCGTCTAGAATAGTGAGCTGAGATTCTGCCTTCAGCCAGTCAAACGTCAAAATGCTGCTTGTAGCGCATCGTGTGTCCTCATTAGCTGAGGGACGAGTACAGAACTGTATTGAAGCTTCACAAAGTACTCAAGCACCACATCACAGCACAGACAGAGAGTATATACCACTTGAAGGTCTCACGCTTGAAACACCAGACACATGATTCCATTGGAAAAAATGGGCGGGGTGTTGCCATCTTCACCACTGTGGGAGTAGAGGTGTGCCATATTGACAAAAAAACATTTTGTGCTGGTATCTTAACGACTACCATGGACAACTGACTCCTAAAGTTTTTGATATTCTTCGTATTCTGTGTGGTCAGTTCACAGCATTGATAGAAATTATTATTTTCCAATAAGTTTATATCGATATTTACCTTTTTATGGTCATTTTTTTTCTCAAAGTGTGCATCATCTTTTGAGTCAAATTCTTACATTTAATCAGTCAATAAAAATAATAGTACATTTATGCTAGGGACGTGCCCGAACCCGAAAGCAGTATTATAGTATTGTACTACGGTCAGCCTTAAAGGGAATAAATATGAGATATACAAGAAAAATGTATTTCAATGCTTTTTCTAACAATTATATCATTGGGTAATTATTCTGTTTATAAATTGGGGGCATAAAATGCGCATTTGCTTTTAACATTCACTTAAATGTACATTTAGTAACTTTTCAGATGCTTTTATCCAAAGCTACTTACAACCGGGCAATATATAAAGTGATTCTTCTTAAAGGGATACTCCACCCCAAAATTAAAATTTTGGCATTAATCACTTACCCCCATATCGTTCCAAACCTGTAAAAGCTTCGTTCGTCTTCAAGATAATTCAAGATATTTTGGATGAAAACCGGGAGGCTTGTTACTGTCAAGTAAATTACACTGTCGAGGTCCAGAAAAGTATGAAAGACATAATCAGAATAGTCCGTCTGACATTAGTGGTTCAACAGTAACGTTATGAAGTGACGAGAATACTTTTTGTATGCGAAGAAAACAAAAATAACGACTTTATTCAACAATTCGTCTCTATGTCTCTCCGCATCACTATAGCCCCATTTTGGCACAGCTGACACAGAAGAACGTACACAGTTTGCGTTCAGAGGATATTCTCCAAAATGGAACTACGGTGATGCGGTGAGACGTAGAGGAGACGAATTGATGAATAAAGTCATTATTTTTGTTTTCTTCGCGTTCAGAAAGTATTCTCGTTGCCTCATAAGTGACTGTAATCATCTGAATAGATGCATGAAGGATGCTTAATAATGCGTGTAATGTGCCATGTGTTTTCTGAATACAGCAACAGGAGCAGGACCCGACTAACCTGTACCTGTCCAACCTGCCCGTGTCCATGGATGAGCAGGAGCTGGAGAACCTCCTCAAACCTTTTGGACAGGTCGTCTCCACCCGAATCCTCCGGGACACTAATGGAGTGAGTCGGGGAGTGGGTTTTGCCAGGTCAGTGACATTTGGGTACTGATTTTATGTGTGCGCCTATGTTCATGTCTGAATAGGTGTCAGATCTACACTATTTGTGTGGATATGTTGTGAAATGTCACATTTTCTCGCTCTATTTTAAGGATGGAATCAACAGAGAAGTGCGACGCCGTGATCTCTCACTTCAATGGGAAGTTCATTAAGTCCTCCTCTGGGATGCTGGGTGAGTGTTCGGCGCAATGTTCTTTACAGTGCATATATAGTCTGTACTGTCCTGTAAGTGAGATATGTGTGTATGTTACAGGTGCATCAGAACCTTTGCTGTGTAAGTTTGCTGACGGCGGGCAGAAGAAGAGACAGAGTCAGGCGAAATACATCCCCAATGGACGAACCTGGACACGAGACGCCGAGGTGAGACTAGTAAGTCCTGTTTATAATTGTAGTGTGTGTGTGTGTGTGTTCCGTGAGAGCAGGTGAATCAGGGTGTGTTTGTGGCTTATAGCAAAATGAGCCATTCTTAAATGACATCATACATCAGCCTTTGTTTGGTTTCCAACCATTTAAATCTGATTATTAAAATATTTTAAATGTTAAAGGATTAGTTCTCCTCCAGAATAAACATTTCCTGATAATTTACTCACCCCCGTGTCACCCAAGGTGTTCTTGTCTTTCTTTCTTCAGTTGAAAAGAAATTAAGGTTTTTGAGGAAAACATTCCCGGGTTTTTCTCCATATAGTGGACTTCAGTGGGAGCCAATGGGTTGAAGGTCTAAATTGTATTTTCAGTGCAACTTCAAAGGGCTCTACACCATCCCAGTCGAGGAATAAGGGTTTTATTTATAGCGAAACGATCAGCCATTTTTATCTTGACTTCACGCGTTACATAATCACGTTGGAAATGTCACACGTCATATAGACGGAAGCACTGAGTTTACAAAGTTAACATGCAAAGAAATCAAACGTTGTCTACAAAAAAAGATAATCAAAAATTGTCTGACAATTTTTACATTTGAGAAAATGAGATGGAGTTGTTTTGCCCTACACCACCCTTTTTAAACCGAAGTACACAGCCTAAAAACTATCCATGCGTGACTTTTCCAAAGTGTATATAAATATACCTTTTCAAGATCAGGATTGTGTAGAGCTCTTTGAAGCTGCACTGAAACTGCAATTTAGACCTTCAACCCGTTAGCTGCCATTGAAGTCCATGGTGTGTCAGGTTTCCCAAAAATGTTCTAGCCCTTTAAGGGTTAATTGTAAAGTGAAACTGCCTTTATAATGTGTATGAATCCAGTAATGTTCAACTTTTCTTTTGCTTTCTTTAGAGTGGAATGACCTTGACCTATGACCCTAACACTGCCCTTCAGAATGGGTAAGAGCAGCTTGAACGTGTCATAAATTGCTGATTTATATTCATAATGTACATTGTCTACCCTATTCTATAGAGCCCTGCATGTGATATGCAAAAAATATATATATATTATCAGGGCCACAAATTTATTTTCTTAGTTTCTTAGTTTTCTATGTTGTACTTATCCATTCCCTTATTTTCCTTAAACTCATAGCCATGCTGTGCTAATTTATTCCCTTGTTATGATTAAATTGTGGCTAAGTTATACTGATTTATTCCCCTTGTTTTAGTTCAGTCGAGGCCACGCTGTACTAATTTGCTCCCTTGTTTTAATTAAATGGAGACCACATTGTACAAATTTGTTTGCTGTTTTTAAGCTAAATTGCAGCCACTTTGCAATGATTTGTTCTCATATTTAAGTTAAATCATGAGCAGGTTGTACTAATTAAAACCCTAATTTTAGTTTAGTCATGGCCATGTTGAACCCCTTTGTAGTTTCATACTAAGTATAGATCAAATATGTTAACATATTTACTGACATATCATTCGAGACTTACGGATATAAAAATCATGAAATTTAATCTGGAGTGCTACTTGTACATAATGCACATTTCTTAGTATTAAGCCTAAAATGTGTTTTAATGTCACTGTTGAAGAGGATTGTATGAACTTTAAATAATATCAGTCTTTAAATGCAAGACATTTAAACCAGTTTAGTGTACTAAAAGTACAATTGCAGGGTATTTTTATCAAGCACTTAAATATTTTAATGTTTTTGTAGTGTACTTAGCATGAAATAAATATATTTCAAATCCATTTAGAATGTTTATTTTTCACTAGGGCCAATTTGATCACAGATATCATAATTAAATCCAATTAAAAAATTTTGCATTGTGTAATTGCCATTAAACAGTTAAAATGATGTACAGATGTCATGCAGACCCTCAAAAACACTGTATCCTGATGTTACAGGTACTATGCTGCTCCTTATGCCATGGGGAACCGGTTAATGGCTCAGCCAGGAATGTCCCCATACATCTCTCCCATCTCTACATACCAAGTACTGCTCCTTCATCTTCACGGTCACATGGTGTTTCTGTCCAGCATCTGCTTCCTGGCTAACATCTGTGTTTGTGTCTCCAGGTCCAGAATCCTTCATGGATGCCACATCAGCCTTACATCATGCAACACCCGGTAAGGCCAAAAGATTCTCTCTTTTATCTCTCTGCATCTCTTGTTTTGTTCACGTCTCCTTCCTAACAGGAGATGACTCACGAACAATACTGCTTAAACTAGTCATAAAGATGCGTGGGTGTGTGTTCACACACACAGTATTTCCTGTTTTTGTCCTATTGTGGGCAGAATTCCTCTGTTATTTAGAGCAGATGTATATTAATAGCTGGATTTCTGGCTCTTTTTCTGTAGTTGCTGATTGTGATTGTCTATTCTGTTTTTTGACTCAGGGAGCCGTTCTGTCTCCCTCTATGGAGCATCCCATGTCACTGCAGCCCTCTGCTATGTTGGCTCCCCTCACCCAGCAGATGGGCCATCTCACTCTGGGCGGCACTGCAACCGTATGATCCCCTCACACAGATTGCACGAATATATGGCACAGGCATATTTGCTAATTAATAAGTAATATTTACACCTGTGTTTTTAATAAAGCCACATCGTTCTGCTTTCCTGCAGTTTATTCCTGCCAACACAGCAATGCCAGGAGCTTACATCCCTCAATATGCCCACATTCAGCCCTCTGCCATCCCTCCTGAGGTCAGTCCCACACTCAGGTTATCAAAAACAGTTATACCACGGCTGCTACAGTCTTCTGAATTGTCTAGATGTTGGTACAGTTTTAGCTTGAAAAACTTTTCAGAGAATTTATCTGAAGTGAAGTATATTTTTAAAGTCAGATTGGGTTTTTTAAATGTATAAAATTCTATGTATAAACCTTTATTTTTAATTCTGTGAGATTTTTTTTTCTCACTGAGGCAACATTTGTTTTAAATAAAAAAATAGAATAAAAAATAAAAAAAAAACTAAAGACCGTAATATTGTGAATATATTTTCAAATTTAATTTATTCCTTAGATGGAAAATCTTAATTTTTTTATCTTCATTGTCACATGATCCTTCAATAATCGTTCTAATAAGAAACATTTCTTATCTCTTTTTTCTGGATTCATTGACGAATAGAAAGTTATATAATTATTTAATATTTTATATTAAGAAAATAAATAAAATAACAAAAAAACTTCACTGAACCCAAAATCGTCAATGGTAATGTATACTGGAAAAATATTACATTACATTGTTACATTATAATATATTATATACATATATATATATATATATATATCTTTTTTTTTTTTTAAGTAAAATATTAAAACAGATTACTAAAGTTTTATTTAGGTAAAGTTCTCTTACTAAAGCCCTATTCGGACGGGACTAGTTTTACATGGGGTCGTTAGAGAAATCTGCGTTTCACAGACGTACTTGGTGATTTTAATCCCGTCCGAATCTGCCACGTCTGTGTTTTTCTCACACAACCTCTGTGATAATTCCAGAGCAAATTACCTACTGTTTTTCAGCAAACTCAGTGATCCTCTGAGAAAACTAATCCCGTCCGAATGTGAATGTCTGTGATTGCCGGTGATATTTTATTTCACAACGCGTTTCCTTGTGTGTTTTGGCCAACGTGAATTACCGTAGATGCTCTTACCGCGCGGATGTTTGATAGATTTGCTTAGCGGCAAATAAATAATAATAAAAAAATAATACAAATAATAAAATCAAGAGCAAGATCGCGTAAACTGTTAATACCGGCTATTGTAATATCAGCATCAGGTAAGATAACTCTCGATCATTTATTTACTCCGTTACATAATGTTTTAATTACATTTAATAAAAAAAAGGAAAACAAGTTAAACTAAAGGAATCACACATTAACATGGTTTTGTTATACTAGCCATTTAGTATTTATTGTGTAATAATACTAAGGCAATCATTCTGAATGAATGCAATGCATGCATACAGAGCGCGTGATCTCTGTGACGCCCAGATGCACAAATCAGACCCTCCCACCTCTGTGATAAACACGGAGATGTTAGTCCCGTCCGAATCAGTACATGAAAATCACAGACGTCAGGTGGTAAGAATCGAAACTCAAACGTAGTTTAGAAAACTAGTCCCGTCCGAATAGTGCTTATCACACAGTTTTGTCTGAAGCAAAATTGATCTCGTTTTGACAATATTTAGATATTTTTATCAGAAAGCCACACACACACACACACACAAAAAATATTTTTTGGGGATATTTGTTTAACGAAATTCAAGTTTTTAATTTCGGTCTATGATCTTTTCAGCAGGAAAGTGGTGTCCAGCCACAAGATGTGTCTTCTTCAGATCCTTCATTGTACCCTTTCCAACCAAACAAGCAATAAAACGGTATTTAATTATAATGTTTTAATTCTTGTGGGGATCGGTGTTCTGATTATCACCCATATAAAATCCATACTTCCTATCTTCTTTAAACACAAGAAGTTGTAGAATGGTGACGGTGCTGTTTACCATATAATAAAAGAAAAAGTTGAGCTCCAAAAAAAAAAAAAAAAAAAAAAAAAAAGTATTTTCATCAATGTCAAACCTGGTTTAATCTGTGCAACATTTGAATGAGATTTTAGAGTTACAGCAGCTTAATTTTAACACAAAGCTTCAGAAGAATAAAGCACACAAACCATTCTTTATGGACAACTTTTATGGTACTTTTTACCGTTTTTGGAGTTTTGTTCATTTTTTGGTGTGCTATTCCATTAATTTGAGTCCTAAAATGATTTTGAATCACCTTTTATATGCAGGACACCACTAGCATTCTGTGTTTGACTAGTGCTTTTTTTTTTTGTTACAGGTTAACCGTCTGTGGTCCGCAGAATACCGTAACAACATTTGCTCTCTTTTAGAGGAAGTGACATCAGAAAGGAAGTGACGCTCATGCACGGGTTGCAGGAAATTTGTCCATGATTTAATCATCAACAAGAAACCTCAGAAAACTCTTGTGCAAGCATTTTCTCCAACAAATCAAGACAAGGCAATATTACATCAACTATGGACAACGGGAGGGAGCAGAGTTTTATTTTGCTTGAAAGAGGAAGGAGAAGATGACAAATGCTTATTTTTTACCAAGAACTATTAACACAGACCATGTCTGTGAGCAACATTGAGTGATGATGATAATGGTGATGACACCTTTCGATGCATGATGTTTATTATTTTTTTTAAGTATGGTTTTTATTAAGTTTTTATGGACTGTTTTTCAAACAGACAAAAGAAACCATTTTTGCGGTTGGAGTTGAAATGAAGAGCTTTCTGTTTGCTTTTTTGGTCTTCCACTCTGGCTTTTTAGTAGTTCAAATATTAACCTTTTAAATAAGGTGGGTGGGGTTTAGAATGGCTGATGCAGTGCTTGATGGCTATTGGTCCTTGCTCCTGTCTCTCAAAGCAAAGGCTTTTCTGACTTTTAATGTTGCTCTGAATCAAACACGTTTGTTTCAGGGATTGTGTGTCTGGTGTGGATGAATCTTCTTTCCACAGAATCCTATGTACAGTCTTTTGGTAGATGTAGAAGTGTATGTTGAGACGCAGGTGAGTGGGTGGGGTTTAGTGGGAGGCGGGTTTGAGTGGGTGGGATCAAGCTAGATGAGGTATATAAAAGGGATGTTGTGGATTTGGGAAAGCTCACATTGTTCCTTCTGTTCACAGGATGATTGTGATTTTATTTACAGTGCCATTTTTTTTATTTATTTAACATTTTTTCTTTTTTTTTAACACATCAGGATTTTATTTGATGCTTTTTAAAAAGGCAGAAGTGCAATGTTTCTTTAGATAGAAAGCAAGAAACTATACAAATTTAACTGTTTAATAGACTTTTCTCAAGTCAATTAAAGAAATTTAACTTTTTTTTTTTTTTTAAATCCTTGAAATATCAGTAATGCCATTTATTATGTAAATTAAACCTACATCTGAGGCCTAACAGATACATTTATAGACATACAGTAGCACAGTTTTGCAAAGATACGTTCCAAAAGAGAAACTTCAAAAAGTTTTTGAATAAATAATGTAATTAAAACATTCGTCCTTGCAATTTAATAAATAAATGTGCAGCTTCAAGGCACCTACTTTCCACCAAAGACCTTTTCTGCCTACTATTGAACACAATAGTATGGACTATTGCTATAGGTTTCGATCAAACTGAATTGTAGTTTGTGTCTTTTTTTCCCTCAATCTTGGCTCTCAGCTTTAATCTAGTTCATTAGTGTGGACATATGATCATCTCTAAGCAGTTGGACGGAGGGAAAACTTGATCACATGTTCATAACGCGGTTGTAAACAAGCCTTTCATCTGTCTGTCATACAGTTAGTTAATCAGATTTCTGTGTCTGTGTGTGGTTGTGTATTTAGATGTCCAGGTCAGCTTGGCCTTTGATCTACCTCAGAGTTGTATCTGTTGTCTGATTGGTCAGGCTGCGGGTCTGTCCTGTCCAATCAGATGTATAAGCACCAGCTCAGGAGCTGGTGTCATGCAGAACTTCATCTTTATGCGTCTATTTGTCCTCCTCTTTAAAGAAACTTATGTTTGGTATCTGTATGTCTTTCTGTTGGTGTTTTTTTTTTTTTTTTTTTTTTGCATTGTGATGTTTTGAGCTTGACTGAGTGGAGAATTTCTTTATGGTCTTTTTTTGTCCATTTTCTTCCTGATAGGTGCAGCAAAAAAGGAGAGGCTTGTTTAATTTTTCCTGCATTTTTTTGGTCTTTTTACAAAAATCCGCATTAACTACCTTGTCTGGATTTTTTTTTTCAGTTTGCTGCAGCCTCTCCATGTTTAGAGGCCTAATCTGAAGAACCAAAGTGAAATTATCATAGTGAATAACGTGTTTCAAAAAGCAGCACATCGTAGTTTCATTGGAGAAATAGTGTCTTTTATTTCAGATGTCAAAATAAAGGCTTCCAAACTGCAATCATCCACACAGTGTATAAACAGGACTGTTGTTGAAATACTGAATTGTTTTAATTGTTTTATTGAACACCAGCCACTTGCACGTCCATGATTAGTTTGTTTTTATTTCTTTATTTTTTTTTTCTGTTGTGAAAAGAAAAGATTTTTGAATTAAAAGAGCAAAACGTGTGTTTTTGGTGATTTTTAGGAATTTCACATTATAAACATATGCTTAGCTTGCTGATTGAACTAATTCTGTAGGAAATATTTGATTGTCTTTGATACAATCTTTGCAGCAGCTTTATTCTCACAAACAGCTTTATCAATTTATTATTTGTTAATATATGTTACTAACCTGAGAAATGTAGCTTTAATTTTAAAAGTCGCTTTAATTTAACTCCAAAATCTTCCAAATAATGCACTGATATTACCTGCAGGTGGCGCTGGAAACCACGAAAACAATATCTCCACAACACTTGTTTTTTTTAATTAATTACTGTTGTTGACATAGTTGTGTACATATTTAATAATTGCATTTATACATATAAATCCAGGTTTTTGCCATAATCTTATTTACAACAGAACTATTTGATCTTTAGCCAACAGGGCTCCTGTTGATGGGGTCTTTGTAATGTCAGCCTACAGGGTTTTATCCACAGTACTTATTATTCAAGATTCAAGATGACTTTCTTAGCCTAAGGGTGTCCAGACCTGCTTCTAAAGGTCCAACTTCCTGCAGAGTTTAGCTCCAACTAGCTTTCCTGGAAGTTTGAGACTGCATGCCTTTTAAATTGGATGATCAGGATCAATTTAACTTATTTTGTTTTCTAGGAAACATGTAAGTATGTATTGTAGTTCTGAAGTCCAGTGCTTAATGGAAAAACATGATCTTTGAACAAAATGAGAAGGATGTGCACATCTCCATCCTGTTCAAAAGTTTTCAACCCCTGGCTCTTAACGCATTGTGTGGCCTTCTTCAGCATCAGTGAATGTTTATTCTAAGTTATGCATGATGAGACCCTCATTTAAAGTGTATCATGTTACATAGAATTTCAGCATTAAACGGTTGAAAAGGAAATGTGAAAATGACATGTCAGTTTCAAAACAATATTATTCGTATTTCCTTAAAAATTATTGACAAATCCAAGGTGTCTTTACTAAATTGCAATTTATGTGAATAAGCACGAGTCCAACCCAGTGTAATATAACAATGTTTTTTAATGCTTTGGAGATCAAGGACCACCCGTTTCAAACAATCTCACGTAACGTAACGTAACGTTAATTTAGCACAATCAGATTATGCGCGACAAAGGTAAATGACTGCATTGTATTATTATTATTATTATGATTATTATTATTATTATTAAACGTACTTCTGCAGTTACAGGTTATGAAATCACTTATTTTTAGTTTTACAAATGATGCCAACATTACGTAGTAAGAACGTTTTTTTGACATGTAAGTTACATACTGCTCGTTTGCAGAAATGACGAATCTGCGGCGGATCGTTTTCCGCCTGGAATTAAGCTCGAAGTCAGCAGATTTCTCGATAACACGGAAACCAGTTAAACTGTCACCCGGTAAAGGCGATGGCGGCAGCTGAAATCCAGAGACAAACATACGTAGTCATACACTGCCTCTTACAAAATGACACATATTCTGATATGGTGGAGTGTGATGGTACTGGAGATGGTAAGTGTTCGACTTTGATCTCTGAGCATTATTCGAGTCATTCTATGAAAGTTTCTGTTAAGAACATGTGTGTAAACAATGACTTGCTAAAACCTTTCATGTAACTTACGTTAATTAGCTGACTCATTGGGTTAGCTAACCTTGTTTTTAGATACATTTTTCGATTTTAGATATATTATAACTCAAATAAAACCCACAATATTATATCAACGACAAAAATGTCTCTCCAGTACGACGTTCAAATATATGGGAGACTTAAACGTCGTAATATGTTTTCCAGATTTTTTCCCTACATACGGTAAACGTCACTTGAGTAAAAGTTTAGTTACTATACAATAGTGCATGTACAGACTAAAATGCTCCTCACTAGAGTAACTTTTTTTTTTTTTTAACAAACGTTACTTTCAAGATTGAGTGGCATTTCTGAGGTAAACGTGACATCATTTACAAGATCATTTTATGTAACGTTACGCAACTGAAACACTGGTATGGCGATTAAACTTTATTAAAATAATTTTAAGATAAATTAATTTTAAACTGCTTGTTGTGCAGAGAACTCATTTGACCCTGTAAAAATAGCCTCAAAGCTCAGGGAACTGGGTGATGATTATGATGAGAGAGTGATCCAGCCATTGATGAAGAATGTACAGAAAGCTGCAGCCGATCAGGTGAGTCCAGTCCAGACACCGATAGACTAATCTGAAGAACATTGTGTCACTTTGTTAATATTAATATTTAATCAGTGCTACTCTGTTCCTGGTACACTCATAATTACTTCTTTCAGTTTCATTTTCTTCCCTGAAACTAATAAAAGTGAAACTTCTTGTGCAGTCAAGTATTTCCTGTTTGGGTCTGATAGCTAAGCCTTGTGTAATTGCGCTGTGACATGGTGTTGGATGTTTGACCACAGCTGTAGCCTCTGTGTTCTCTAGGTGGTGACTGCCTTCAGTGATAGTGTGGACAGCTTGTGTAACACGTGGGTTATGGAAAGAGCAGAAGTGGCCTCAGAAAAGCAGCTTCTCAAGGCTGCCATCACACTAGGACTCCTTATGAAGAAAAACTGCCCTGACATGATAAATGTAGTTGAGTTCGCTATGATGGGATTCGTCAACAACCGTCTAACAGGCTGGATTGCAGAACAAGGAGGCTGGGTGAGGATTCTTTTACCAGATTGACATTAACTACTTCTGTTTGTAGTAAACTTAGTAATGAAAGCCAAGAGATGTGGGTGTGTCTCCAGCAGGATAAGTGACTTTTAAACCATGGCTAAAGGCGCGGTCACACTAGACTTTAAACGTGCGAAATTATTTCGGACACCGCTGCGAATATGGGCGGGAGCAATAAAACGGTCTTTCCTCAATTATCACAACATGGATTAATATGTGCTTGAACTGTGTCTTTTGCAACGGCGTCGAAAGCGTCTTATTATATTGTACTCTCTGTATCTCTCTCTATATAAATATATACACCCTAAGCAATAAATATATAAATATATACACCCTAAGCAATAAAAAATTATAAAACATCCACATTCAAATGTATCATCTGTTCCGGTTGACATTACAAACAATGCAGATACTTTATTTTATTTTTTATAATCTTTTAAATATGTATTATATAAAATAGGACGCTGCGCTACAGCTAAAGTTATATAGCGCTTCCTTCATTCTTGAATTTCTGTACAGAGAGGTCACGCTATGACGTATCGATCTTCTACTGGTCCCACATCTTCACATGATGCGAATTCGCAGGTCAGAGTTCACCAAACTTGAACTTTGGAACGCAGCGAAATTTTTTTGCCCTCGTGTGGATTCCTATTAAAATGAATCTAGGGCCCTATGAAAATAGTTTAATTTTTTTCCCAAATAAATTTTTTTCCCTGTTTTTTTTCTAATTTTGTGGATTGTCTTTTGTTTTTTTAGTTTACATTTTTTTTAGACTGATTTAATGGTTAAGTCAAATTGTATTAATCAAAAATCATATCTGATTAACTTACACATTTTAACAGGATTTTTTTGTTTTTAAAGCTTAACCAAAAAAAAAAAAAAAATTCTCTTTTCTTTCTTCCTTAAAATCAGTTTTATTTTAAACAAAGTCTGTGTTTCCCTTTAAAATTTTCTGGATTCCATTTAAATGTGCATTCTAAAAGTATGTGACCCCTTGGACCACTTTGTGAACCTTTATCATAACTCCTATCATAAACGAATACCATCTCTACTTTATGAAAACTGGTAAAACTCAAATATTCTCTCAAAAGCTGAAACCGGTGGCATTCCTTCTAAAATCAGTTCCACGGTCTCAAAATTATATTCACATCTGTTCATTAAAAAAACAAAAAAAACAAAAGACTGACCTAAAGAAAATAGACACAGTTTTTCTTTATTTTTTGTACTACATTTTGGTATTGTCATTTCTGTCAACAATATTGCATGTTGATACAGTCACAGTTAGTTTGTAATTATGTCTTATTTTAGTCATGGAAAAAAGGTCAGCAATGAATACTTTTCATCATAGTTTTAATAAAAAAAATTGTCACTAAACCAAAGCATCTGAAGCAGAGGTGTCCAACCTTCTAGCAGAGTTTAGATCTAGCCACAGTTAAATGTACCTAAATCAGCTAAGCAAGGTCTTCAGTAGTACTAGAAACTTCTAGGCAAGCGTGATGGGGCTGGATGGAGTTCAACTCTGCAGGAGAGTGGCCCTCCAGGACCAGGATAGGACAGTGCTGCTTAAACCATTTAAGCAGCACTTGGTAACAAGAATTAGAGACATGATATTTGTAATGGTAAGAGCCCATTCAATTACAACAGTTGAATCTAGTGAGTAAACTGATGCCATCAAATTCACCTCAAACTACTTTAGTAGTCAGGTTAGATGCCATATTGAATTTAACACAGCAGTGATGGATATACTTAACATTTTTACATTGACACACACACCATATAAAGGGGCCTATATCATGTAATTTTCAGTTCCTCACAGTTTTGTTTTCATTCCTGTCAAAAATTAAATATGGCATTACTCTGCTATATGTTTTTGGCCCCAAATCCCACCACACACCCTAATTTTTTTGGGGCGTCCCGAGTTCAAGTCCCAACTGTTTGATGTGTCCTGCAATAATAAAGGCAAAAATGCCCCCAAAAAATAAAATAATCCATTTTTATTTCAGATATAACCGTTATGACTAATTTTCCCCATATGTTGAAGATTTACTTTGCTATTGTTAAACACGCAGACTAATGTTGTTTTATCTTTTCTTTTTCAAGGTCTCGGTCTCTAAGAACAGCATGAACTGAGATTGAGCTCATTGTCTCATCCTCTGAGAGACCCTCAATCATTCCTCTGTAGTTTTGATTTGTAATGCAGGATGAACTGTAAATATGTCAGATGCCAAGGTCCTGTTTTCAGCCAATCACAACCAACAAAGTTTTTAAATGTTTACATTTTTACTCTAATACAGATATTTGTGTTTGAGTAATTCAACTGATGCAGGCATTTTTAACCAACATTGCTTTTTTAAATGATAGACTTGTGTATAATGATGTAGTCAAATTTATTTTTACATAACTAATGTGGAGTAAAACTACAATGCTATTTTAAATCCTTTAAAATGAAGCACTTTGACCAAATGTGTTGGTCTAATAGGGACATGCATGTTATAGTTAACAAATTGTTAGACCTCCTTCACTACAGATCAAATAAACATGAAGTGGACATGTTGAGACATATTTTTATGGTTTTATTGCATTCTAGTAACAAAAAGAAAAGAACTTTGTTACTCACTAACAATGCCTGGTTCACTTTAAAATTAATGCAACACAAGCATGTTTTTCTTATTAAAAATGATTTGATTATAGTAATGAGAGTTTTAGCACTTTTTCAAACCATCACAGGGGGGCACCACAGTACTGAGTAACAATACTCTATCATTCAGGCCAAATAAGACCATTGCTTCTGTAGGCTTTGTTGTCAGTAAACAATCCCACATAGAGGAAGTGGCCTCTGTGAGCTGTGATTATATCTTTTAGTGCTATAAAACGATTAATCGCATCCAAAATAACATTTTTGTTTCCCTAGTAAGTGTGTGTCCTGTGTATATTTATGTATATATAAATGCAAACACATGCACGTATATTATTTAAGAAAAAATGGATATGTATAATATAAAATATTAGAATATATTTTAAAGAGTACAGTATACACAAATATACACAGTACACATACATATGTAAACAAAAACTTGTTATGAATGATTAATCGCGATTAATCATTTGACTGCACCAATATCGTTATCTGAGACCACTATTAACACTTTGATCGTTCCTCACAGCATGCCATCACGGGTAGGTTAAAGCTGCAGTTTTTTTTTTAAGTATTAGATTAAGACACTCAACTGATCCATGTAGGTAAGTGCAACTTGAGAGTCACTTGAACTAGATATAAAAATAATAAATCCAGAGTGTTTATGCCCTTGAACTTAAACTAGTTAAATTCTCCAGCTGGTACCCAGTAAAGGAGAAACGGAGGTCCATTGATGAAGCGGAAACACAAGTCACCGTGTCAGCTTTGATCTCACCTCTGGATCTACCCAGGAAGTTTGAGAATAGTTGTTTCTCTGGAAACTGTGTTGAATTGATTGACCAGCCTGAAAAGGTCAAACCATTTATCAGAGCTTGTTCAAAGGACACTTCACACACTGCCACCTATTTCAAGGATGCAGAGTCAAAATCTGGGTCCGTTCAGAGGACACCAACATTTCAGTAGTTCTTCTAATACACCTGGAGAAATGAGCAATTTCAGTGAAAGCTCTGAATGTCCTTCACTTTTTAGAGGTCTGAACATATAATAAATTCAACTGTGGTTGTCCTCAGGTTATGCATTCATTACTTTAACAAAACATCTCAACAGTGATTAACAAAAAACAACAACCCACACACAAGACCTCAAGCAGCAGTATCATTCAATCTAAATTTATGGTTCCTTCCGGTCTATCATTTCTCAGGCCCTCAGTTTTAAGCAGTCTTAATATTAAATGCAAACCGCCTACAGTTTTGTTTCATTTCAAACAAAGGCTGCATTTCTTAATTGCTCACGCAACTGGGATTTTCGCACCAAAACAAATATAAGAATGCATCAAGTTAATTTTCAGCGGTTATTCTGTTAAATACACAGTAGAGAGGAGTATTAATAAGGTCAACTATTTCATTTAGACTGAAACATCTACAAAAAAAGTGTCATAACACCACAAAAGCAACATTGCTGATATTAGACTAATAGGATCAAGCAAATTTCTGCCTAAAGGGATAGTTCACCCAAAAATGAAAGTTTTGTCATGAAGTATGATTTTCTTTTGCTAAAAAAAGCCATTTTAATTACTGTTTTGAATGAAAGTCAGTGGGGTCCAAAAACTTTGAACTCATCTGGCTGTCATTCTACATACATTTTTAAAAATATCTTCTCATACGGCATGACAGGAGTGTGTGTGAATGATGACAGAATTTTCTGTTTTTATAAACTATCCCTTTAAGGCAAAGTGAGCCTAGCTGCCTCCTATTTGCACTAGTCATAACAAGCAGCAAATGACGAATAACTCTATATCCCACACTTCTCTAAACATGAATTTGCTGGCATATAAAAATGACCTCAGACCACATTCTCAATGTCCTTTTTTCAAAGTCCTCAAGCGCGGTTATGCTACTGACTGAAGACCAGTGTAGTTTAGTGTACTCATAAGCGCTGACATTTACGAGTGTGCAGTTTTGCATTCATTATATGAAGCCCTTTAGGTGATACATTCGAATGAACCGCAGCACAAAAGAAAATCATAATCGAATGAAGATTCACAGATGTGAATGCCAGTTGTACTGTGTGGCTATTCCTCTAAAACAGGCCATTTTCATTTATTTAATAGTCCCTCACTAACGATGCAATTCATTCTATGCACCATTGACTGGGTTTTCAAGGAAAGATTGCCAGTAATGTTCGATTGTCTCATTTCTGTGGCAAACATATTCTCTAGACAGACAGCAAACATCCCAGAGTGCATTTTCCCTGTAGACCATAAAAAGTGCTTCTCATAGAGGAGACCTGGTTAGCCTAGTGTCAGATGTCATTGTCTCGTAGTCTTCTTTCTTTGCTATCTATGCGAAAGCCAGGGCGATCACCCAGACGTGGCTCCCCCGTGCAACACACATACTGTTTCCAGATCTTAACGAAAGCATTCCGGAATTTCGTAATGCGGAATGCATAAACGATGGGATTGACGGCGGAGTTGGCATGACTGAGCAAAATAGCCACATAAAGAATGGACATTGAATAGTTACAACTAGGGCAGAAGAGAGTGATGCAGTTCAGGATATGCAACGGCAACCAGCCGACTGCAAACAAGAAGAGCACCAGCGCGAGAGATTTCGCCAGCTTGAGTTCTTTCCCGTAATATCGAGTGGGGTCAGTCTGGTTGGTGGTGATCTTCTTGGTGAGCTGCTTGTGGATCATGTAGAAGATCTCAGCGTAGATGAGCAACATTAGGACGAGCGGTGGCAGCACCCATCCGAAGAAGTTGAAGTAGACCATGTACTCCATACTGATGACGTTCTCGAACGTACAGGTTATGAGAAGGTCGGCATCCAAGCTGCTGTTGGTCTGGCGTAGCTTCTCCAGATTGTTCCAGCCCAACATGGGCGTCAGGCCAACTACGATGGCCACCATCCAGCATGCCATCACTGCGATGCCAGCACGCTTTGGAGTCACCACTCTTTTATAGCTGTGGGGAAAAAAAATATGTTTAAACAACTCTTTACTTTTTCCCATAGGGATTTTTAAAATGGCAGCAGAGTTATGATCAATGAAGTACACCAACCAGCTACGAGTATTTGAAAACTGGACGAAAAGACGAAGGTACAAGCCGGTGTACTTTATTGCTTTATCGCATAATAATATACATGCAAATATTTAAGTAATTTGAGAGAATAGTTTTCATAAACTGACTCAGTTATGTATATCAGTTATGTAATTCGTAATTCGCATTTCACAAGCACAATTTGCTTGTTCAGATTCTCTGAATGGTGGACATTTTTTTGAAGGATCATGGATAATGTCATTTTTGCCAAGAATTCTCCTGGTGAACGTGATTTTTTTTTTTTTTAAATAAGAAAAAATTATGCAGGCAGATTTAACAAAACCATCAACCTTGTAGTTCACAGTAGGTCTGTCTTTAAAGGATCATTGTTTAGAATCAACTCCCTTATGGAGAACATGAATGGAATTGTAACACCATGTTACACTCTACAACACAGAGTAAAGAGGAAGCTTTGTAAAGGATGCTGACCCATGAAAATAACTAAGATTAGGCCTATTTCTGAGGAAGTGCAAACATAAGTGAAATTTCTTCAAAATCCAAAAAAAAAACTTTTGGAAGTGCAATTGATCTGGAACAAATAATTGAAATCCCCGATATAAATATAGAAATAATTTATAAAGAAAAAAAAAAGTGCTGAGCAGAACCACTACACAAACTCTGCTGAGAAGGATTACATTTTGACAATCCCTTCTCTGTAGAAGGTCTTTTCAGACAACACAAATGAAGCTAGTGAGGCATGCCATCCACTCAGCTGGCAAATTGGCACTAGTTGCTGGTTTGACATACTATGCACTTGTCCAGTGTATAATTATCTCAGACTTGTATGTTATAATCCCATTAAATCGTTAAAATTAAGAAAAAGAATGTCATTCTAGCTGTTCTTCTACACAATAATAAGTTGCTAATGGTGCAAAACGGTCTTCCTGCCTAATTGTTTTGACTCATATAATGTATAAACTCTGAAACTTCAACTTTTAGATTCAAAGGGAGGCCACGGGCAGGACAGGATATTAAAAACTATGAGAGAGTCACGGATTGAAGGTGACTTTGAAAGTGGATTCCATAACTCAGCATTAAATTGAGAAACACTGCAGCCCACGGCAAACTCACCCAGGTCAAACATCACTGCATGGACTGAAAGCAAAAAATGCTACCTTTATCTTAGTATTTCTCAATGTCACAATGTTTCTAAAAATCTCTAAATTCAGTTTTTCATGTGGGAAGTATGAATCCATACTAATTAAAGAATATGCATTACTGTCTTCTGTTTCGAGTAGGCCTAAATCTGCTATAAATGGTTAGTTCACCCAAAAATGAACTCGCCCTCATGTTTCAACTAACATGAATGACTTTCATGAAACAAAAGGACACACTTGAATGTAATGGCAATGAGTTGCAACTGTTAAATGTAAGCATTAAAAGAAAGAAAAAAGCATAATAAATATTGCAAATGTGTTCTATATTTTAAGGTTTCTTGAAGTCATAGCTATTTTATTTTATATAAAAAAATTTATTTATATAAAATTTCATTCTGTTTCTCACACAAAGTTATTGTATGACTTGAGAAGATTAACATATGGTGCATAAATAAACGTTATGCCACTTTTGTAGCGATTTGGGGCGTTTTTTTAGGCTTGGCATGGCAAAATGTAATTTTAATTGCATCAATATTCTTTAAAAGTTCTCCTTTGTGTTCAACGGAATGAAAAAAAAAAGTGTCATGGGTTTGGAATATCACACAAGGGTGAGTAAATCTCATTTTGGGTCAAATATCCCTTAAGGACTGACTATCTATAATTTCACAGTCACCTCAACTTCAAAACATCCTCCACATTGATTGACTCGTGCATCCAGAAAAATAAAACAGACAAACAACCACATCTTATTACCTCATTGGTATCTTGACCCTCAGATAGCGGTCAATAGCAATAGCCAGGAGGGCGAGTATTGAACTTTGCGTTAGCACCAGTACAGTACACGCAACGAGCAGACAGCTGTAAAAATGAGTCTTCAGTCCGATGCTTATGGTAATAGCCAGAGGAATGACCAGTGCCCCGACAGCAATGTCTGCCAGAGCCAGACTGACGATGAAATAAATGGTCGTGTCTCGTAGAGATCGGTTGATTCTCACAGCCCAGACCACCATCACATTCCCAATGACAGAGGAAAGGGCGATGAGCACCTCCATCCCAATGTACAGACCCGGGACATCAGGCATCCTTGCGAGAACTGCACGTGCTTGCGTTGAACAGGATCAAATGAAATTTAAATGAGAAGACTGTCGATGCGTCAAACGAGTCCAAACTGTCCCTTAATTCTGGTGAACATGTCGGTGCCAAAGTTACATGGCGCAAGATGAAAAAATAAGTTGCGCTTCCTCTCTGAAATGCGTCGGCGGCACCATGATCATCCTCATAATGATGTCCGGGTGTGCAGTCCAGCTCCACTGTGAACTAGTATGAGTCACCTCAGACAGTCCACGATCACATTTCCCGCACATTGCATGCAGTCACTGTTCATCAGAAGCGATCGGCGCGTGACTCAACACCTGTGCGCCAGAGTCAATCAAGACGGCTCCCGTATGGTTCAGAATTAAGCCCGTACATGTGTCTGTCGATATCGATACATCCTGGGAGGTCTGACGGTCACCTTAACTTTGAAAGCGCAGTAACATTCACATCAGCTCCACAGACGTGCTCCACGTGCACGCGAGCGCGTCCGACGCAAGTTTCACCAATCAGATGCTACGAGAGCGACAGCACCTGATCAATAATGCTAGCAGTTCATCACTCAAGCTGTTATTCACATCGGTTGTATTTGAATTTATATAGGCTGCGTCTCAGATAGGATGCTATATGTATGAAAACACGCCGACAAAAATTTCCTATGCTAGAAAATGTCCGGATGAAGTACTTTCTGATATGAAGAGTTATGTTTTTTCTTCCTTATAAAGGGCCAGTGGAGGCAGTCATGCACTAATGTGGTTCTTTCCAAGCATGCAAGCAAATATCTATCTATCTATCTATTAGTATATGCTAGGTACGGTGTATAAAGAACCCTTACTCAAAAATTACTTAATTTAATTGTGTAAATTTCACAAAACACTTACTAAGAAACAGCAAGTAACACAAATAAATTAATTTGTAAGTATAACATTTAAGTAGCCTATATATAAAAAATGACATTAAGCATAAAAATTTTAAAATGTACTCCGTAATCTTGTGTAGATTAACAAAGGTGGTACTTTTTCGTTTTTAGAACTTAAATACTTGCAATATATTTGGCTTGTGAATGGGTGATTTGTTATATCACACATTCTTTACTAGAGTATATATTATTTTCTTAAAATGTAAGCAAACCTATTTTACTTTTTTGAGGTAAAAAATTAATTGACTTTAAAATCTGTGCCACCCACGTGTCCGTTTGAAAAGGCACAACACTTCTGCTTGAATGCTTTTTCTAATACTGCTTGCAGAGGCTTGCACAATGGAAACAGAAGAAATGGTTCACTTTCAGCTTCATTTTGAGGGAAAAATATGGTGAAAACTATGAGGAACTGTCTCAGCAGTTTTTAAATATAGACATAAAAGTTAAGTAATATTGATTCTGATGGCAAAATATTTTGCTAGATGTTAATGCTTGCATGCATACACAAACCGAGAAAGGTATCAGTTGTTATGTGTCTGAAGGAATTATTGCACCACTGCCTTAAATTCTAACCTACAAAAAAATACACTTCTTATAGCTCAGATGTGATTTAGAAGGTCTCTAATCTCAAAATATATATTTATGTTCATATTTTTTTTGTTATTATTATACATTGAGTTATGTCTGAAGACAAGTGGATAGATAGATAGATAGATAGATAGATAGATAGATAGATAGATAGATAGATAGATAGATAGATAGTAAAAGTAAAAGAGTAAAGAGAGTTTAAAGAGTGAAACTCCTAAGAACCAGTAAAAAATGCAGGAAGAAAAAAACATGACCCTTTGTGCAGCTGAAAAAGAGTGCTAGAAAAAGCTCAGAGTAGAGATAATGGAGACAATGGCATAGAGAAATATCAATCTGCAAATTTCTGGTTGTGTGTGTCCTGTATAAAGGGCATGAAAATACCAGTCATTCCTCATGTATTTTCTCCTTCCATCAGTTCTACAAAAAAGAAAAAGAAAGCCAGAATGACGTCTATCACTGGCACACGCTTCTAGATTTCATGAATGTTGAGCAGAATTGATTATATGAGCCAATCACTTTTCATGGATGGCAGGAGCTTCTGGCTGGTGCCCACGCTGTGGTCTTACAATAAACCCCTTCTGAAAAGCCTCGATCACAGACAAACAACCCGGTGTGTGCTGCCGTTTTTATTGTGATCACCGAAAATGAGATGTTTCGAGCCAGATTCCCCTTTGAGCAGTCATGCTAAGCAGCGGGGTACAGATGAGGCACAGCGGGGCTGCTTATAAACAGAAGACACACATCACGAATTGACAACAGGATGTTTTCCTGCCAATCATTACTGTGCCTGTAACCCCATACGGCAATGCTTTTATATGTCTCCAGCCAAAATACATTGTAAATAAATGCTAAATATATTGTGTAAACACTGAAGGTGAATAAAATATTTTTTATATATTTTCAAAATTGAAAATAGATTCAGCTTCAGCCTTCACATACCAAAATACAGATTAAAAAAATGTATTTTAGCTGCAAGAAAATACATTTCCAACCTTACAGTAGTCTACATTTAGGCTAAATGCAAATGTGGATGGAATATCTTAGTTCGAAACTAGATTTTAATATTTATATATTTATAGTTATGCATACCCGACCTTAGAAAAAACTTAGATAGATAGATAGATAGATAGACAGACAGACAGACAGACATTAAATTAAGGTGATGCACCAAGACAACACTGCACTGAGCTACTAATGGGTTTCCTGTATTTTTCATCCTTTTTGGTAATTTTGCAAGGCTTTTATACCAAATCAATTAGAGGTGCAATCTAACACAATGGACAGTGAGGATCAACAGCATTACAGATCTGATCCGAAAGGATTTTATGCGCTTATTGGTTCCTCCCTCAATCATACTGAAATTGTATTAAGTGCCTCTGAAGAGGAACAGAGGTTGATTTTATGACTCTCCTGGGCAGAAAGACAGCCATTTGCTAGATGCAAGCAGGGTTTATCTGTAAAAAACATAGAGGAGGGGCTCCCAATTATTCCTTTGTATGTCTCAAAATGGCATGAATGCCAATGACAATGAAAAGAGGCAGAAGAACCATGGAGAGGGCAGATATTGTTCTTGTCTTTGCCTGACGTCATTCAGTGTTTTTCTGGAGTGCTACGTTTCATATGTGCTATTTCAATAGATGGTGTGTAATTTGAGCTTTTGTTCCAGGAATTTTTTTAAGGTTGTTCTTTCCAAATGGACTGCAGTAATGGCCTGTAATAAGCAGAGCCACGTTTATTAAATGGAATGGACTATTAAATTAATTGGAGCCTTGAAGTCACAGCTACAGAAAACGGCCATTGAATATTAGGAATGAGATAAGGTAATCTCAATGGGGAAAAATAAAGAAATGAATAAGTATGTAGAGTGTAAAGTTCATATGCTGGCTTTTGCAGAACAACATAATTATCCAGGTGTTTCTTATTCAGCACCCACCAGAGCAGTAATTTAATGCCATTAAATGATGTCACCACTGCTTTTTACAAAGAAAGCTGTTATCAGTCCCGCTGCATATAAAAGGCTTTAAATCAATAAAAGTTTTGTGACTTAACATTTGGAGTCTAAAGACCTTTAAGATAAAGGATTGGACAAAAGAATGTGAACAACTTTTCCTTTATAAGAGTGTTTGACCACCATTTGCAATAATACAGCTTTCTACCTCTACCTCTTTCAACTTTGAACAGAACGGAAGAATAGTCTCCAGTGGAATGTTCTCTAGCTAAACATCTTGAAGTTGCTCTCTTCTCTCCAAAACTGTTGACAGTGAATAATGTTTGATCATATAATCAGGTGATTGAGTTGCTAGATGTTAAAGTTCATCTTGGCGCTCAAGCTGTCCAGGTTTTATGATTATGACTTTGGTGTCTGTGATTAATGGATGTTGGCTTTGTGAAGTTCTTGGTGGCCTATTATTTTTTTTTTTTTTTGGAAACAGGTGAATATCAAGGTTTGCTGTCACTTTGCTGCAGGAGGTCTGTTTTGTTTGGACACAGAATGCAAATAATTGGGCTGTTAAGGTCACTGACGCTCCTGCTAAATGATCTTTCTTCCATGATTTGCCATTTTTGGGAAGTCTAAGTCAGTACTAAACAATGCTGAAGAAGACTTTAACTACACCAATAAGATGATAGCTGGAATATAGGCTTTAAAAAAAGATAAATCAAGATTTGGTTTATTTTTTCACTGTAGCTTTTTTTTTTTTTTTTTTTTTTTACAATGTCTAATGTGTGAAACACTTCTCTTAATGCTTGAAGAAGTCTCTGGTACTGTGCTATGCTTCGATTACAGCTGTTGTGCAAATCGTGCCGTCTGCCAAAACAAATATAAAACCTCTGGGATCAGATTTATCATGTTCCTAATCTCTCAGCTTGACGCACTGAAATTCATGCATAATTGAATACTCAGATGATACATACAGTTACACATTTATTTCTGGAAATTCAGTGTGTATCCTTCCGGTCGGATAAGACACTGGACTTTGATCTTTGAGTTAAAATTGCTTAAAATCCCTCAGAATTACTGTAAAATATGTATGAGTCAAACCATTGACTATTCATAGAAGATTTCGTTTGAGAAGTTGTGAATGTTTAGAGGAACTCAAAGGAATTGTGTGGGTTAAATACAAAAGTAAAGGAACTCTTTGTATTTATGCTGAGTTATGGATTATATATATATATTAAATTTGAATCCAATTCTAATCTGACTCCATTTTTATTTTTAATCTGATTCATTTTAGTATGACCTCGAATTTAGGAAGGAATGCATGTCAGGTTTATATGTCTGTTTCTAATTCGTATTCTTCTGACATTTTGTTAAACTCTTTATTTTATATTAACTCGTTCATTCGGGTGCTCATGTCGCTAACAAGGATTCAATGTAATCTAATAGAGTCAATGATTGCAGAGTAAAACAGAATAAAATCAAATGTAACAATTTATTATCAGTCAGGTAAATATGCCAATTATCCAATTCAAACATATCACATCAAATCATATCATTACGAAACATCAAATTCTCAAAGATAAATCTTAAAGTAAAATATGCATACCTGACCTTAGATAGTACATAGTATGAAGTGAAGAGACACACAACACACTACAGGCTTTCTGGCTACAGAATCGCCCTGATGCTTTTGCTGCAATCCTTAAATACAAAACCAAGATAAAACATTCCCCAAATGGAGGCATGAACAAAGAGTTGGAATTTGCATTAACCCAGGTCCCAGTAGTTTACACCTCAAAGGGAACAGAAGTGTAATTTACATGGAGGACCCTGGAAAAGGGCACTCCCATTACAGCAAGCCAAATACCTCTTCACTTTTAGGATCTATACTATCTTTTAGTCTACTTTTGTAAGATTAAGACCATAGTACCGGTCGCTCTGAGACAATTCAAATGACACCAAACATGACTGTAAATATCACTTGCATTAAAGTAGACCATTTTTTTAAACTATTGACCATTCTGCATGAGCTGGGTGAAGGGAAGGATGGGTGAGGAGAAGGAAGGGGATGAGGAGGAACCAGTGCATATGTGGGAGAGGTGTCTTCTGCACCTCATCTCTGTGGGGTGTCTCCAAGATACCTGTGTATGTTTGTATGATCTGCTTCTCTGGAGATCAAAGTTTCTCAGGTTCTTTCATCCTTACAATGCAGTCCATCAAAGATTCATCAAACAGTTCTAAAAAATGTTTTAGTTTCCACAAAAATATTAAACTTGGCAAGTGTTGTCAGCATTGTCAATAATAAGAAATGTTTCTTGAGCAGTACATCAGCAATTAGAATTGTTTCTGAAGGAAAAGAGATGCATGATGTTGTTGACTATAAAATAATAATAATAATAATAATAATAATAATAATAATAATAATAATAATAATAATAGATTACTTTTTCTTTCTTATTTTTTCTGTAGAGGACTTGGCAATAGCTTGGCATTGTTGTTTACTGAACCCAGAACATTCCTTTAACTGTGTTTGGATAACAATTAAGTTCTCAGAAGAGAAATAGTTAAATGAATCAGCCCACCAGCTGAGTTGCTAAAGATCCTGGTGAAATGTAAATATTAAAGGATTTGTTTTTCAGTCAATATCCAAAGAACAGGGATTCAGATTTTTAACAATTTATAGAGTCTCGGACATTACGCATCACTCTGCCATTTAGATTGCAAGTGGAATACAGATGAAGTTTCAAATATCTGCAGTGTTCTTTTCCCTCAGTAGGGTCTGCCAGTGGGCATCTGTTTTTTTATTCACTGCAGCTCTGTCCCCTTGTTTCATTTGCTGATGAGCTGGCTGTGATTCACTCCTGTGATCTGACGTGTTTTATTGCATCGAGTAACAGCCACCTGTCCTTAGTGCTGGAGGAAGTAAAAATAAGTAACCTGATGAAATATTACGTTGTAAAGCAAATATTTGCACTTGAATAATACAGAAATAAAAAAGAACTGATAAGTTAAAGGGGGGGGGGGTGAAATGCTATTTTATGCATACTGACTTATATGGGTCCTAAGGGCACTTCTGCCGGAAGAGCGCGTGCTCCCGTAGAGCAGAGCACTGAGAGGCTGAGCACAGACATTCACTGATCAGAGCAAGAGCGAAATGTCACTAAAGAAGTGTGTTTTTGGTTGCGAGGGCAAGACAACCCTGCACAGATTACCAAAAAAAAAAAAAAAAAACATTAAGGGACCAGTGGACGGAGTTTATTTTTACAGAGCATTGACGGAGTTGTGCAAGTGTTTTTGTTAGTAAGGCCCAGTTTGACGACGGATTTGCGTATCGTTTATTTCTTAAGGATAATGCAATCCCAACGAAAAAGGGTTACGATCGTGTGTTGGAACCGCAGGCGGTGAGTAAAACTGCTTCAAATATCTTTGTGTTATTAACTTAGCAATCGTCGAGTAAGCACATCAAGTAAACCTTGTACACCTTTAAAGAAAAAAAAAAGACGACAAAGTGGAACTCATTTTCCAAAACCGCTAAGCAAATATATACAGTTTCAATACATACCACATAGAGACGTCCTGCTGTAGTCGTTGCTGCTGCTGCTCTTGTTCAATTTCAGCCTCTGGATCTGATTCTGGATCATAAATATACGCTGAATCTGACTGTTAGCCATGGTTTGTTTTGGATGATGTTTTTTTTTCCCCTCACGGTAATCTCACAGCTTCCAAACGCTCTCAACGCAAAAGCTTACTCGCACTCGTGATTCTCTAGCTCCGCCCACACGTCACGCCTCCAGCCGCACATGTTTTTCCGAAAAAAATCAGCACAGACTATTTTTCTCTTATAAATATAATAAAACTAAAGACTTTTTGGAGATATGAAGGATGCAGTACTACTCTATAGGTACTCAAAATTAACAGGAGATTGAGTGAAAATGAGCATTTCACCCCCCCTTTAAGTTATACAGTATCTGAGTAGATGGGGTGAGTAGATTAGGGAGGCTTGAATCAATAGACAAAACTTCAAACTTATCAGATTCTAGGAGTTATACTTGCAAAAGATTGGCTTGTTTATTGGTGTCTATTTTTATTTGCTATTTATTTATTTAAAAAACGGATGGAGTCAATTACACGTTGGAATGTAAAAGTAAAAGATCCCAGAATGAGCGTGAATGTACTTAAAGGCACAGTTTGCCCAAAAAATTAATAAACAAAGTTATCATACAAAAGATGATAGATCAACTTATTTCATAAATATCCAATTCAAAGTTTCAGTCCATAAGTTTTGCCACTTTTTTACCATCACTGTTGGAATCCTGGCTCTGTGTTTCTGTGGTAGAGCATGGTGTTATCCATGTGAAAAGCCATGGGTTCAATTCCCAGGAAACACAGATACTAAAAAAACAAATGTGTAGCCTGAATGCCTTATAAGTCACTTTGGATAAAAGCATCTTCTAAATGCGTTAATGAAACCTGCAGATGCATCTTTTTGCGCAATTATTCTTTGCGTATGATGTGGATCTGCACTGCTCCTCAGCGAGGATGAATCTAATGTTATGATGTGTGTAGAATTAACTCACACAAAGATTAAAGTAAAAGTCTTCAATATTAGAAATATTACACACAGTAAGCCACAACAGGAAGGCACAAGACACACGTTTAGGAGACAGGACCACACTGAACGGACTACAACATATATGGGAGAGTAAATGAGGATAATTGACAACACATACATGCACATAATGATACAATTATGGGGAGACAGAAACTAGGTCAAGGAACACAAGGTGTGAAAATGAAAACAAACACAAAATTCCATGAAGTGAAATGTTGTGTGTGAGCTGTCAATCATTGCACAATTGTGGATATTCACTGTTCTTCGGAATTACAGATACACTTCTTGGAAATGTGTCCCAAATAAAAAGTTTCACATGTCATCTGAACAAGTAGGTAACCTGTCTCCCAGTTTTGTTCTGGCCAACTGATAAATAAGACTAAAGTCTAATGAACACAAAGTTAGTGTTATCTTTATATTTCAGTTTCTGTAAATCATAATCTCTAATTTTCATACCATTGGAATTTCATCTTAATAACTGATCTTTTGAACTTATTCTTTTTAAAATAATATTTTGTAAATACAGTAATCTATGGAGCCCCGCACATTGTGCACACGATTACTATTGCGTTCTCTCGATTTGCTAAATTGTGCACAGGATTTAGCAAATCGACGGAACGAATTAGTAAATCTTGTGCACAATTTATAAATTGAGTAACCCAAATAGTAAATCGAGGGAAACACAGTAGTAATCATGTACACTAGGGATGCACTGAATGTTCGGCAACCGAATAAGTAAAAAGGGCAAATAAATTTTGCAGAACAATGACGTTTTTAATGACGGAATCAAATAACCCACGTAGAGTGAGAGGCGCGCGCTTAATGCAGCAAACATGTCAGCAGTGTGGAAGCACTTTAAAGTATCAGAGTAAGAGGAAAAACTGCCGTTTGCAGACATTGTTCTGGATTTGGGAAATTAATTTAAGATTTGATTTATATTTTGGATTATGGTAACACTTTATAAGTATTTTCTATTTTTAACTAACTAACAATGAAAAACCCTTATTAAAAGCATTTATTAATCTTAATGTTAACATTTACTAATACAGTATTAAAATTAAGTATCACAAAAAGTATCAAAAGTGGTAGGAAAATTTGTTAAAATTGTTAACTAACATGAACTAAATGTTTTATTATCCTACATTAACGAAGATTAATAAATACCATAACAAATGTATTGCTCATTGTTAGTTAATGCAATAATGTTAACAAACATTGTAAAGTTTTACTACCTATATTTTATATTATGTATTTTGTGAAAATTTTACTATTTTCAGTGTAGACTTTCATGTGAGAAAGCAGAGAAGCTACTTTTTATAAAGAAGAACCTGCCACTTTTCCTGAAGAAGTAGGCTAAGTAGGCTTATGTCTAGGACAGTTATTCATTTGTTGTGTTGCACTATTCAATGCACATTTGTTGTTGTAGACATACAGAGTTACATTCTTTCTGCAGTCAGTTATAGGCCTAACATAGGCTATTCAAGGAGGGGCTTTTATTTTGTTTTATTATTATTATTTTTTTACTAATTTATTTATTTTAAGTTATATTGTGCTTTGTTTGTATAATATTTGCTGGATTGTTAAAAAATGTTCAGTGTTAAATAAATATTTTGAAATTGTATTTGTTATTTCATTTATCTATCAAATGATGCACCACCTGCAGCATCCACACACAATATAACATACCAGCTATGACTCCTCCTCTATGACGTGACAGCTTTGTTAGTGTTCCTGTGGCTCAGTGGTAGAGCATTGTGCTAGCACTGCAAAAGGTTGTGGGTTTGATTCCCAGGTAACACGTTATGTAAAAAATGTACTGTATAGCCTGAATGCACTGTAAGTTGCTTTGGATAAAAGTGTCTGATCCCATGTGTCATGTTAATGTAATGCAGCAAAGACAAACCCCCAAAACCACTCAAATGATAAAATATTATTACAAGCATACCATTGTGAAATGGGCTAAGGTAAAGAGATATTTTGAACACTGATTGGTTATGTATTTCCTCAGTTCATTTTGGATAATTTGTATCCAAAAAAGTTATCTATTGTAGCTTCAAAAGATTCCCAATTAAAAGATGCAAATTGGAAGATCAATTTATTTACAAATCACTACTTCCACACTACCACTACACTACAAAGTTATGTATCATATAATTACCTTTTGTGTTCAGCCAATGAAAGGAAGTCCTTCAGGTTTGGAATGACAGTTTTATATTTCAATAAATAACAAGAAACTTGTAATATTAGGGAAACTATCCCTATAGGACAAGAGTAAATTATTAAAAATGTAATATACACTGTTAAGAAAAAAATCTTGTAAATATAGAGTACAATTTACTGTATAAATATGAAGGATTTTTTAATATCGATACATTTACAGGTGTTTTACCTGTATCTTAAATTATGCACTTAATTGTGTTATGTTTTAGGGTTCATGTAAATGACGTAAAAATTTATTTCTATAAAGAAAAGACAAAAACATGTATTTGTTGATAAATTCTCAGTGAGCCCCACAAACCAAGATATTGAGATGTATTTCTGTCAGCTAAATAAATTTAATGTGTAAATGTAGAATTCAGTCAGGAATGACCAAAGACACAAGGCAAATGTCCCGCAGACTAAACAGATCTCAGCAGGGATCTTTTTGTTTCAGTGATGCATGGATGTACTGCTCCCTGTCAGGCCAGATCGAAATCACACAGTGAACAGACTTTGTTTAATAAAGGCAGCTTGTGGCAGTTTACTCTAGACCTCTTTTCACAGTTACATTTCCTATAGCAAGCATGGCTGGTTTATTCCAAGGTCAGCGCTTCTGCTGAATTAATTACCCTCTGAGCTCCCATGTCAGCTGAATGCTGAGGGACACAAAAACCTTTAATATTTGTACATTTCAATATTTAATCATCAAGGATGATTTTGTAATATTTTATATTTAAGTAAATTCATTTTAATTATTATATTATTTACTTTGTATATAAGTCGTTAGCATCTTAGTTAAATAATAATAATTATTTTTTATTAATTTGTGTTTTTTACTCCTTTTTTGTACTTTACTGGATGTGGCCAACTTGAGTAGCATGTTTCAGATACATGAGTGTTGCTACAGCACAAATGACTGCCATCAGTCATTGGGCAGGTTTAATTATAATAAGGGCCGGAGGATATTAATGGTATTTTTATAGAGCCTCTGACTTTATTACATTCACAAATCAAAACTTCTGTCACGATATGCTATTTATAACCTGTGACACTGATCTTTCATTCATTAGTTAACTATTAACAAATGCCATTGTATTTATGACATATTTGTTGATCAATTAACTGTTAAGTGTGTCATTTCTGCGCCACTTATGACTGTTTTCAAACAGGTTTCCTGAATACAGTTAGTCCCTCCTCAAACTCCTGCCATTGGTTGAGTGAAACAAATTAAGTAAAACAATAGTTTTTTTCATATTAAAGGGGTCATATGATGCAATTTCAAGTTTTCCTTTTCACTTTAGTGTGTTACAAGCTGTTTGTGCTTTGATACAGTCCCTAAAGTTCCAAAGACTAAAGTCTCAAACCCAAAGAGATATTCTTTATAAAAGTTAAGACTTGTCCATTTCCTCCTCAAGCCTCGTTCTAACATGCCTCACATGTCTGTGTCACTGTGTGGGAAGATTTGCATAACACCACCCAAATATTTACGTGAAAAAAAAAGGTGCAACTTTTATTCTCGCTGTAGTATTGTTGCCACCCCCATATCGTGGAGACGCTGTGTTTCGTTGTGAAAACTAAACTACATTATCTGGCCTTCCAAAAGAGGACACAACTAGAAATAAGTAGGTAAGTTGTATTTACAACACTGTTCCAGAAAGGTTTTTCATTTTAAGGAGGACTGTTTTGAAAGTTGTGAAGCCGACAGTGCACAATAAAGTTACTGTGTATCAAAAAAAGAGTCGGCTTGCAATCACCTAAACAAGTCATCAGGTATTTGAATCTTATTCTGTTATGGCTCTACGTAACAAAGTAACACATTAGCATTATGTAAGGGTGGCCGACTTGCCTGCCCACAAACACAGTAAAATTTCTGTTTGGTTAACATCATGTCGAGAAGACGCTGTATCCTACGCTGTGAGAGTAAATTTGTTTTATCACATCTCATAATCAGACAAACTTGTCAACACTTGACACTTACTGCTGAGAAACATAAGCCCCTTTCACACTGCCATTCCGGCAAATACAGGGGTAAAGTGTTCCTGTAATTGTTCCCTGGTCTCTAGATTTTTGGAAAGTGAGGAACTAACTGATCTCTGCTTCATTACAGTTTGCACATATGTTTTCGTCGCGAATGTTGATCTTCCTTCAAAACAGCCGGTAAAAGAGTCGCGCGTCATCACTTCGAAACCGAATAAGATCTGGCTTTTGTTCACACAGCGCTCGTTCCGGATCGATTACCGCAATGTTACTATGTCCCCGACCCGGGTTCGATTCGGTAATCAATTCTGGGACGTGGTTGCTTTCACACAGAAGGCGACCAGGCAATGTTACGGGAATATTGCGGGTCCGACGTGCAGTGTGAAAGGGGCTATACTGTTCCAGTCGTGCTTGTGAATCAGTCTCATGTGATCAGCCAGTTCAACCGTTTCATCATCAGACTCTGGCTCGAATTGGTGATGTACAATCAATACTATTTTTTCCCTGTATTGAAAGTCTGTACACTTTAAACCAATCCAGAGCCATAGAGAGATCTCTCTAGGGTTCTGGACCAGTCACAAAGGACTGTGCCATCTGACCAATCACAGCAGTGAGGGCTCATGGAAAGGAGGGGTTTAGAGAGACTGATTCTTTGAACCTCTTTAGAAATTAAGTCAAATTAACTTTTTTTTTTTTTTTTTTGAAAACTTGCATGTTTTTTTTACCTTGAATGCACGTAAATGTAGGATTATCCTTGAACAGTCCATTTAAGTAAAGGAACCCAACACCACAGTACAGAATGAGTCCCCATCGAACCATTAGTGTGTCATAAAACACAACTAAGATGGCTAAAGGAGATGTCACCCCCCTTCTCCTTCTGATGTCTGTCTAATCTCATACCAGCAGACATCAGGACAGCAGGAAAAGATTTCTCTTTGTTCCCCAAACTTAAGACCAAATGACCAGCAACCCTGTGGTGACCCCAATGCATAAATCCCCAGCTTTATCAGGAATCAGGAAGGATGCTAAGGCATTCCTTTGGCCCAGGATCACCAAAACCCTTAAACCATGGACTTTGTCTGACCCAAAACCAACAGACTGAAATCTAACCCACTTGTGGTTAAATACAAACAACGGTCGCAAAATTGCTTCCAATAATCTGAATTGATTACAAGTATTTACCTCACACATTTCTTAAGTATCATGTATGTTTTATATAACCCGTGGCATTATTTCTGCGTTTTTAACTTTCATTACAGCCTATTCGTAGGGTTTTCTACCTCAGTTATAGGAACTAATCACCAGAAGTTACCTCATAAATGTGTATTCTATGTATTATGCATGCTTTATATTACTCAAATAATTTTGTGTGTTAAACACTTATCACGGCTAAATACTTATTTACTTCCACCTCAACTATAAGAGGTGGTTTATCTATATATGGTATATGTAGTTTGGTACAAAAGTAGATTATGTAGGATGCACCACATTTAAACTATTAAGTTTGTTATTAAAGCGTTTAAATTAAACTCTCAGAAGTTTGGACACAAGCGATCATGTGGACATTACGCTAATTACATGCAAGAACCGGGGAAAGGGGCGTAGGCCCCACCCAAGACAATATCTGATTGGCTGTCGCACTAGGAAGGACAGGTCAGATGGACACGCTTATAACCCAATGACAAGCAGCTGTGTTGCCTAATGCTTTTGGCTCTGTGCCTTGATCTTTGCCCTGCTTGCAGTGACTTGGGCTCTTGCCTATGTTTTGTGGTGACCTTTCCATCGTCCAGCTTCAAACCACCAAGAGCTCACTCAAAACTCATCAACTCTTCCGTAAAATTCTTCGTTGAACTTCGTTAAAGAAAACCCCAATCAGAGAAACTCCATTGCATAGCAACCGCAATCCAGGAAGTCTCGCGAACAAAGCGCCACCAGGCAAAGCCAACCAACCACTTACCATCGATTACTGTCCCTTCGAACGCATCATCGACCGGCTGCCAGCCAATCAGCGCCAGAGGATCCCTCGCCAGCAACTTCGTTACAGAAGGGAACGCATCCAAAGCCAACACGGAGCATCCAAACGCAAGTACACAATATCTCCTAATTCTGGCTGAAACTGGTGCAGATCTAATTAAGAAATCAAACTAAGATTAAAGTGCTAGTAGACTGATTCTCTCAGGTTGCGGTCAAGAAATAGTGTCTAATGCTAGACACTTGGGACTCCATTCATCCTTCGTTAATAACATCACTTTTCTCTGTCACTGTTTGAATGAATGTTTGTGTGTTTTCGTTAGTTTAGTTTGTGTGTATTAGAGTAGTTCAATAAAGCCTTGTTTGATTTTATATACCAGTGTCTTGTGCTGTGTGCTTACAAGTTACTGCCTTTTAAACTGTAGAAATATCAGAAACCTAAAAATGGCATAATAGGGGAACTTTAAAGAATTTGCCACTGATTATTCAAACAGGAGTTTTGAGCAGTGTTGAGTAGCACTTGTTGGTTATTGTTTCTCCGATCACAAATGCAGAAATGGTTTTAAACATGTAAAAAGAAAGTATAAGCCATTATAATTAGTAATTATATCCCCACTGGATGCAACAAATGCCTTGTTAAATGTTTGTAATGGGTTTTATTGGTTTTGTCGTACTGGGACACAGCTTCACAGTATGATGAGGGGTGTAACATTTCACACACTTGAGGTTTTCGGCCAGTCACAACGCACTGGATAGCTGGCCAATCAGGGAACACCTCACTTTTCAGAACAATGACCTTTGCATAGAGGAGCAACAATAACGTACAGTATGTAGAAAATAATGTGTTTTTAAACCTTAAACCGCATGAACACATTGCCTTATACCAAATACACAAAATAATGTTCTTTTTAGCAACGTCACATGACCCCTTAAAGCTGGGATATAAAAACCTATTCTAGCATTATCCTTTAAAATTACACATTCTAGGATTGGAAGCAGATAATATGATTGTATGTTTTAATAAATGACTCTTAAAGGAGCATGTGTGAGTATTTGTTCTTTCCTTCACAAAATATCAGTTCAGTCTATTTGACAGCCATTATGTATACTAAAAATATATTTTTTTAAATTCTGCTGACTTGTACTAAGCCTCAGCGAACTGAAACAAGCAGTTTATCGCAAACAAGTAATTTATATTGATAGAAACCCATATGCTGCTTGTCACTGCTTTTACTAATTGCGCTAGATGTAACTCATCAGTTCAGAATTATTTGATAAAATAGAATTCTACAGATAAGATTTCTGGATTCTGGTTTTATAAATCATACGATAAGAGTTTTGAATGTGCGAGGTTTAGATCAGCCTGAAGGTTTGTTTTTGAAGAAATTCCTGGAATTTGTAAGAAAAAAAAAACACTGTTTTACGAATGTATTATTGGAATCAAACAGAAGTTATTTATTCAGCTCAACGTCATTTGAATAATTTTCAAACTCCCGAATATTCATTATCATTTAATTCAATTCCATTTGCAATTGCACAGAAAAGAGCAACCAGTAAATTCTCCAAAGCATCTCTTTTTGTGCTACACAAAAGGAAGTCTTACAGGTTTGAAATTCTGTGAGGTTGAGAAAATGACAGAATTTTTATTTTTAGTTGAACTAACTACACTTTTAGAAAGTGTTTGCTATTTCTGCAATATTTAAGTGTTTTTTGAAGACACTGATTAAATGTCTCTCTCCTAATTCTCTCCACTGAATGTCTTGATGGTCCTGACCATCTCACCAGGTAACAAGATCTATCCAGTGACCCACTGAGTGATGATGTGGAAAGGTCTTGTTTGTTTTTCTCCACACAGGATGCAGCTAATGGCCTGCACAGACTCAAGAGAGATCACACACACTAGAATATGGGCAGGTAATGACAGCTTGTTTAGGTCATCACAAATAGATACGTATACATGCAATTGGGATACATTTTCTGCTTATTTTCTATGTTTTAGATGTAGAAATGAACTCTTTTGCTTCCTCTGTGAGATTTCTTCATTTCTAAACCACATCACATTGCAAAATTTCAAATTGCAGCCTTCAGAATAAACTGTATTTGCAGAACTGTCTGCCGAACTTTATGAAATGTATTATTGCTTCAGTCTATGCATGAAAAACCTCATGCATTTATAATGCTAGTTAAGAGATACAATGATAATTAAGAGATATTTTCTCTTGAGTTCCTGTGGCTCAGTGGTAGAGCATTGCACTAGCAGTGCAAAAGGTCATGGTTTCAATTCCCACGAAACACAAATACTGGTAAAAAAAAAAAAAAAAAAGGTATAGCCTGTGTGAATGTGGCTTTTAAGCGTCTGCCAAAATGTAAATGGAATGATGGTAATGAAAAATTGTAAAATGGAAATATAATGCAAAAAAATAAGATGAAGTAAAAGTCTTATGGGTTTTGAATGATAAGTAATGGGTAAATAATGACAGAATTGTAATTTTTGGGTAAATAATCTCTAAATCTGTCACCATTCCCAGGCTGTTTGGATTACAGCTATAGACTGTTGCCTGCCTCTGAGTCTGAACCATCCCAGATTAGCAGGCTGGGTCTTATTGTTCATGAGAATGTCTTTAGAAGCTAATGTCTTATATGATAAAACTAATTAGAGTTTGGTTTCAAAACTAACATCATATAGGGTTTTGGTGTTAATATAAACACCAACGCTTTTGCAAAACTGTAGTGAAGTTGGAGGTCCATTTGCTCAGATCCAAATCTCTCTGGCAAGGAAAACATAATTTGTTTACTAGAAAAAAAATGCTTTATTTATTTTCCTATTGTACTTTTCATTTAAGTAGAGCTTCAATGCATCACCAAAGCAGCCGTGAAATTGGCATTTATTCCTCCGGGTGGATTATAGTGAGTTCGTAAGGAATTAATGACAAATATGAAAGGATACCAAAGTATGAGGTGTGAAGAGCTCTGCCCAAAAACAGAGTCGGGCACAGATGAAATCTCTGGCACAAGCTTGTACCATATGGTACTGTTCTCCTTGCTCAGCCAGTAAATATGCTACCGTTTATTTACACTTCAGCCTGATGAAATATGTCTAAAATGGTGCCAAAACCAGCAGAATTCAAGTACAACATTAACCTGAGAATCACATCATCACTTTCATTGGCACATCTGGACGTTATTGATTATAGTTGTCGTCTTACACGGATACCCTAGATGACAAAAGGCTAAGAACGCTTGGCGTCCACAGTATTTCAGTCTCTTGTCAAAGTAGGCAAAAGTGTTTTTTATTTTAGAGGACTGCTCTCATTAACATTGCAGCTCAGCAGTCTAGCAACAAAAGCAATCTGTCCCATGCATTCCTTTGTCATCTCCCAATGCAGAAGTTCTGGAGACAACCCAGGCTCAACCAGTCATCCATCAGATGGGAAACCATGCATCATAAGAAGCATCCTCAGTGGAGAAATAGCTTCCCATATCCTTTGTTGTTTACGTCAAAGGTCAAGCAAAGTAGTAAAAGCTAGTCAAACTAGCCAGATGCCAAAAGAACAGGTTCATGACCTTGACATGTTCAAAAAAACAAGAACAAAACAACATAATTATTAAATATGGGATCACTTGCAATGAAAGTAAACACGGTTTGTGCCAACCAAAATATGCATGTTGTGTGAAATACTGAGAGCATGAAACCACTGAACTTCCACTGATATTTAATAAAAAAAAATCTTTACTCCACTGTGGTGTAGTTTATGCATTTTAAAAAGTGGACAGAGCAAATTATCCCTGCACACATCCCTGTGTGACTGTTAGATATGCAGAAGCCACTCGGAAAGGTTAACTTCTGGTCTGTGTGTGTTTTCATTATAATTCAAATCAGGCAAAAGCTTCACAAGACACATCAGACTTGAATGTTGAATGTTGTATGTCCCCTGAGACAGCAGCAGGAGTTAGATGGGAATGAGAGGAGATGTCTTCGATTCACGTGTCTATTATTCTGATTAACTGAACTCACAGGACAGAAGTGTAAAACAAAACAGCACAATGTCTTCACCTTGGTGATTGGCGTTGTGTTGATGGTACGTTTGTTACTATAGTGCACATAGAAGATGACAGTTTACATTTCTAGATATAATGGCTTTTTCTGTCTCAACTGTACGCATGATTATCCTGAGGACATAACCATCAGTCTTATTAACATTTTGCCAGCTATTCATGCTTCACCATTTCATGTTTGAGGCATCTTGGAAAAAAATTGTTGCTGACTTTTACAAATTAAGCAGGCGATGGTGTTACTTTGACAAATGGTGAGACTTTGACATTTAATGATGAATTAGTAGGCTATTTCTTTCATGCATTATTCATTTATTTGTGCACAGTATATCATGGCAAAACAAACTTTGTTCACTGTGTCATGCTTTTTTACTTTGCCTGTGAGTATAATAGAGAATAAATAAATAAAACGTGTCATGTTGAATAACACCAGAACCAGCACTCTTCTACTTCAGAGTCAAAATCTTACTCAGTTTGTATAGTTTCAGCAACTCAAGTAATGGGATGAATTCCCAGGGAACTTGGATCAAATGTATGCTGTAGCTTAAATGCCTAGAACTATGCATCTATTCATCAAAATAGGACACAAAATGAAATGCAGATATGGTATGTTTACTTATGCTCTGGTTGTAAATTGTTATGTGTGGCAGCCCAGCAAAAACTTAAATAAATAACATTTATTATTAGTGTAAAAAAAGTTTGAGATACCTTGATAAATATATATTTAAAATGTGTACTTTCACATATTTAAAGGGGTAATTCGCCCAAAAATGAAAATGCTGTAATTAATTACTCACCCTTATGCCGTTCCACACCTGTAAGACCTTCATTCATCTTTAGAACAGAAATTAATATATTTTTGATGGAATCTGAGAGCTCTCTGACCCTCCATAGACAGCAAAGGTCCTACCATAATCAACGCACAGAAATTATTGTTGACAAAGTAAACAAGTATTAGAGAAAAACATTTATTTCATAATGATATTTCCACCCATTTAAAATTCTTATTATCCAATGAAATGATACATTTTTGTGCATTTTTTAAATAAAAGATCAAAAGGATTAACAACACAGATGAATTTTCACAACCTTATTTGATCATATTTACCAAGGGTGCCAATATTTGTGGGCATGACTGTATCTTGATTCTGAACTTTGAATAAAAATATGAACAGCGATTATATTAAACAATGTTTCTCAACTCAGAAGATTAAATGTCAAATGATTAATAATATAAATTTAAGCAATGGCATTCAAGTAAAAAAAAATCAGCAATATCTTAGATATTGTAACTTATTCTGTTAGTTGTGCAACCTTTTCTTTCAGAGGAGAAAACTCAGCCAGTGAGCTTTAATGAGCGTCATCTTTAGTGAGCGTCATCTTTTTCTACCAGTCGTGGACCGGCGGCCACAGTATCACTCGTGCTCGCAGATTCCAACCCGCGGGTCCCGCTTTTAGGAAATTATTTGGCCTGCCCCAGCCTGCAAATAAAGTAAAATTTCTTTAATCTACGAATCTTTTAGGTGAACAAATCGTTCTCGTTCAGGTAATCCACTGACTCATATTTCTCGTTCACTTAAGTTCCTCTCTCCACTGCAGCGCGCGAGTTTTCATATTTAGCATACAGAACATAACTCCACGTTTAATCCCCGATTAATGTGAATATTATATATGAACTGTCTGACCAAACAATTAAAATGCTAATTGTGCAAGAAAACCTCATGCTTTGTTCATCTGAACAACGATTTAATGCGATTATGCACACATTTTAGTAAAGCCAAATCAGTTTAGTAAAGCCACTAATGCAGCCATCTCGCTTTAGTGCTTTTTTGCTGCTTGCGTGAGGAGAAAAAACACAGACGTCCATAGGGAGGCACTGGAAGAGTACATTGCACACACCAACATGAAATAGGTCTCTTACAAATCTGGAACGCAGTCATTCTTTGAAGTATCGATACTAATAAATTTAGGAATCGTGACATCATTTATTTCCGAGAAAATGTTCCAGTTAAATGAAATCAATGTCAATATTGTTTTGAGATCCTTGGCAACAAATTTGTATTATAATTCATGTAATCCTTTGGAGCCCATACACGGCATCATTTCTCTAAATAGAATTTTTTTTTAAGCAAACCTCATTCAGAGATTTTGTCTAGGCTTATTTTGCTTTAGATTTTTATAATGTGTTAATACTAACAAAGAAGAGAAAATCAACTTTGTAGGCTTCAATAGTAATAGTCAGTCCCTTGATCATCATGGCATTACTTCAAAGAAATATTCCATCAAATGATATAGCAGCTGCGAGGACTTCCAGCACATTCAGTCCTCCAGAGAGAGAAAACGCATCGAATCCAAATAAAACACCATGGAATCAATGTGTTGCTATCTGCTTTTCATGACATTTACATATGATACATGCTGACTATGTAAGCGCTATAAATGTAAGGAATTATTTTTATTATTATTATTATTATTATTATTATTATTATTATTATTATACAGGCAGAAAATACAATATTCTTTCTTTTGGAAGCTTGTGTTTGCATTTGTTGTTGTTTTTTGAAATCATATATTTTCAAAAAATATGTTCTGTATTAGTACAGCTATTTCACCTCAGACTTTCAATGGGATATTAACATACTGGAAAGAACACATTTGCTTCTTGTTTTCATATTTTCACCGGTAGGTCTATATAAATTTTATTACATTGAAGTTAACAGTCAATAAATTCAGTAAGTGAATCAAAATGATTCATTCAGTGAAGGATTGAAATGGTTCATTCCTAAATCTTTTTCTACAAGACTTTAAAGAAACTGATTCATAGGAATCATTTGTTTGTCAGACTACACATGTTGTGTTGTTTTCGCTTCCGCTGCAGGAAACACTGCTATGTAATGTGAAGCACTTGTGATCATTCGAGAAATATTACATTAAAGGTTATGCACACAAAGAAGTTAACTAAATGTAACAGTTTATATTTCTAAGGGCATTAAAACACTAGACTGTTCACCCACATTTAATCACTTCTCAGCATAATTTAATGCAATGGCCGTTAGTAGCCAATGACACCAAAAACCATAATCTCCTTCCAAGTAAAATAAGTGATCAGAATGGGAACAGATGTTATATGAAATTGGAGAAGCATCAAGAATAACATAACCGGTAATATTGTTGAAAGCTGGCATATAGTTTACTCTTGAACAGCAGACAGACATACGCTCCTTACCTGCACAGAAGCCTGAGGTGAGACATGGCTCGACCTATTGTTTCAGAGGCTTCACATCAATGGGCTTTGACAGCTCTTTGAAAGCACGGCCCTGACAGAGAGTCTTGCCAGTGCATCCATTTGTGTGCCGCACAAGAGCCCCAGTGGGCTGCGTGCCCAGAATTCACTGTGCCTGTGCTAGACGGCACGTCTCTCTAATACCATTACTGTCTGAACTGTCCCTACAAAATCTAGCTCTATTTACTCATATTCACTATTTCAGGGATGAATACTTTGGGATGGAAGCTTCAGTTCTATCATAGAGGTAAAATGTATGTTCACTTATGAGTTCAATTAAATCAAAACCCTTTGTTTATTACCCTTACAGCTCAAACAGCCAATGGATTTAGTTGCTTTTGATTACAGTTAATGACCTTGATGGAAGCTAAAGAAAACCATGACCAGTTCTTTAAATCGGAGTAGAATTTACATAAAAGTATGTTCTAGATTCAGACACTTAAAATCATGGTGAAAAATGTAGAATGGGGATTTGGTTTAATGCTTCGGCTGTTGTTTGGATGATGAATGTTGAGGAGTGGGTATTGCACTTAACAATAGAGGAAGATGAATGCAAGATTGAATGGGTGGAGTTTCAACCGATTCAGTGTTTGAAGTCATTTTCTCTGGCATTTTGTTAAAAAAAAGAAACGTGAATGGATGAATCATTCAAAGTAAGATCTATTACATGCATTTGGATAGTAGGCAGGGTGAAAATTTGTTTCATGATGACTCATGATGAAATACAGAGTAATGTTGCTGCTGAGAGACGCAGCTTGTAGAGGTTTTTATTTTTTTACATTTTCTTTATGCATTCATTTTATAATATGAAAAAATACTCAATACAAAACATGTTTTGAATACATAAAAATATTTTGATTGCTAATCATTTAATAGTCTTAATAGACTCTGATGTCATCATCATCAAAACCAAAGTAATAAAATGATTTCAAATGTATTGATATGCTCACTTAAGAAAAGTGTGAAAAATTGTTACAAAATAGTTATTTTATATATTTTTACATTTTTGCATGAGTTTAGAATTGCATCTAATGTATTAAGACATACAACATCGAGACATATACGAAGAAGTAGGACAGTTCTATATGGGGACAAAAAATAAAGTACTGATCTGCAAAAAATAAACTACACAGTGTGTGGACACTTACAGTGAATATAAATCTCAGTTTTAAAAGCGGAATCTTTTGTACTTTATTCATTTACACAACTTTTTTGACTTTGGGTCTAATCATGCTTTTGTCATACTTTTTAATAAGTGAATTACATATATCCAGGTTTACCAAGACAGTGGGAATTCTTGAATACATCAAAGAAAGAAAAAAAAGAACTTGAGGTGGTGAGTTGCAATCCAATCAGTGTGGACATAATGAGCTGGACTGATAGTAGATTTGACATTTAATGACTTTGGCAAACTTCTCTGATTGCTTTCACCTCTAAGTCTCTAGTGTGCAGGAGATCATTTCCACATCACTGGCTAGAGGATGTCTGTCAACAGGGCAGTGTGACAAGCAGGACTCTGAAATTAAGTTTCACGATTTACTATTCAGAGCGATCAAACACAGGTCAAAACCTTGAGGTTTACATATAATTTTGTATACCCTGAACTATGTTATGTCTCTCTGAAAAACATGTGCACATGAAAACAGCAAAGATGATTATACTAGTTAATGTTCTGTGGCTGTTTTGCATGAAATTATATGTAGATTCAGAAGCACGAAAGCAGAGAGCAAATCTATTGTGACTCAATGGTTGCTTCACAGATATGACTGTGGGCATTCAGAAGATCAGTCTTTCTGTTTACACAACTCTTGCTGCTTCAATTGCATCAAAGCTTTATACCGTCCTACTTCAATCTCACGCTCTAATGAAGCTGGTTGCTCTTTTCTCACATTCTGTCATTTTAATGAATGAAATCATTCACTTTCCATCAGTCAAGGCTTTCTCTCTGTATCTTTCATTCTTTCCTCTTGCTGGCCTCTAAGAAGGGAGAGTTTCTGTGTGTCTGTCTGGACACAAGCTGTTCTTGGGACATTTACAGAGATAGGTACTGTATATATGGATAGATATATTTTATAGAGACATAGGTTGAACTATTTCTTTTTGATAGAGTTTATGTACGTGTGACATTACCTTAAATGTGTTTGCCTTTTTTCTTTTATGGTTTTGGGAACTGTTCCTCAGAAATAATAGGTTTATATGTAGCTGACGTCATATAAGGAATGGAATCATTTTGATAACTAGGAATGAGAAATATTTATTCATCATTCCTTGGCCGGATGTTTGCGCCGACTTCCTTTGAAAGTGTGGGAAATGTAAACAAATCAGATATTTTGGGATTGTTAATCTGTTTCATCATGCCCCAACCAGGCGCAATACAATAAGACTCCCACGACAAGCATTTTTTAAACAACGAAAGCTGTAATTTTGCATAACATGACAGTCACAGCCAGTCACAAGATCAGTGATATTCATTGTACAGCTTTGAGGAAAAAGATTTTGGACCAATGATATTTCAGTGAACGTTCAAGACTGCAGATATAGAAACCGTACTATTTAAAATGTAAACTACTTCCGTACTATATAAAATGTAAAAAAATTAAAAAAAATAAAATAAAAATAAGAGGATTCAAGTGACCTGTGAGATTCTAAAGGCAGTATAGGTGATTTGGTTTAAACACTATTTGGTTATGTTGGTTAAAAGTCTGTTGTTTGTTAGTTGTCATGGTTTTGATTGGTTGGTTAGTACATTCATATTTAATTTAAAGAAATAGCTTTATCATGTGGTGCCAACAAAATTATCTGTGAGAAAATAAAAAGGCTATTAACGCACAGAAAATATTACTTCAGGGAAGGCGCGTGTTTGTGGAGTCGCAGGAGTGAGGAGCTACGGAGAAAAGAGGGTGTGAGCTCTTGCGACAATTCCGGTATGGATGGTGACCCAAACAGAGCCAAGCAGTCACGGAGCCTAGGCGACTATGAGGATCTGGAGGGCCAAGGCAAAGCAGCAGATTCCGGTGACTGAAGTGGAGGCAGGGATCTGGAAGACCATGGTGGAGCCTGAGGACAAAAGTGAAGCCCACGGGAAGGAGGAGTCTGACAGAGAAGGGTGACAATGTGACAAGGCAAAGCCAGAGGAGTGGAGTCCTGAGGCAGTGCATGGTTAACGACTGACCAAGGTGGAGCCGGAGGGATAAGGGAGTGGAGAAGATGGGATGACATGCCATGGTAGAGACAATGAAGTTAGGAGCCTAGGCAGAGTCTGAGGGTCGAAGGACCAAGGTGGAGTTCAGGATGCTGTGGTTGGAATAGAGACAGGGAAACCTCACGGCAAGTTATAGCTGATGGTAGGAAGCCCCGATGCGGACCACATAGGCGAGATCTGGCTGGAAGTGTGCAAAGGGGATACACACAGCAGTGGAGCTTAGGAAGAGTGCTTGAAATTGAGTGAGGAGTGGTGGCAGGCTCAGGACTGAAGAGATTAGGAAGTCCAGCAGGGCTGGTACAATAATAGGCCAGAGTAGAGGTGATGGTTCTTGAGGCTGGATTGAAGTGACATAAGCTGTAGCTGGCAGAAGTGAAGAGACGGATAGACAGGTAAAAGTCTAGGGATTAAGAGAGACAGAAGGCAAAGGTGGAATAGGGAGGGAGGGTGTATGCGTGAGATATTCATAAGGGTCAGGGCTGGACAAAACCAGCGGAGATGCATAGGATTTAGGTCTGGATGGAACCAGCAAAAATTCAATAGATGCATGACTGGGAGAACCAGATCGACATGGTTGGGTGGAGAGGAAGATAAACGGTTAAAAGGAAAATCAATATGCATTCTGTAGCTCACTGTCTGTGGCGGGGATGTTGGCAAGGCCTTTCTCCTTGCCCACACACAAGAATCCCCACTGGGTCGGGTGTTGTAGCTGGCTCACACACCTGGTCAGACTCATTCTTTGGCTCAACTCCATTAGACTGGGTGAAGGCTGGCTAGGATCTGGTTTGGAAGTGGGGCTGGGGAGTTGGCACTGAAGATGGTGAATGGTAAATCATGGTTTACAAGCACCCGCTCCACAAAGCAGCAAGGCTCCCTTAAGGAAATTCGCAGATAATTTAGTCTTCCTACGAAATAAAATGTCGTCAGGCAGTATGGGAATTGAGTGCGAGGTCTAAGAAATCCTGTGTATTGTCCTCAAGAGGGCACACCAGCAGGAGAAGAACAGCATAATTCCCTGAATTCAGCTGCACTGAATACAAAAGCAAACAAAAATACTTTGGTTTTGGCCTGGTCTTCCGTCATTGGCGTGTATATAAATCCACAGGCAGGCAAGATGACAAAGAAGAGAATATCTTTTAATAATACAAATGACAGGGAAATACTAAACATCCACAAACTGATGAGACCATTCAACTAAGGGTGCTTTCACACTTTGTTCACTTGCCTGGTCCGAACCAGAGTTCGGTTGCCCCCCCCTCCCCCCGCTGGACTGTGTGTTCATATTATAATATTTGAGTCCGAACTGTGGTTCGCTTGCGTCATCAAGCCAGCAGCTGTTTACCATGTTGCTTGGCAACAACAGCGCAGGGGAAGGCGGCAAATGCATAACATAAAGGCGGTCGCACACCGGACGAGACGCGCCACGTCGCGTCGCGCCACATGTAGGACAACTCGAGGTATCGCACACTGGACGCGCACATTCTATATGCGTGAGCTCAATTTCGCATCAAGATGGGAGAGTTTTAACTTCATCTATTATTTTAATTTTAAATATATGATTTTAATTGATAAAAGCTGAGTTTTTAACGTCAATTAATGAAAAGAATCTGTGTTATTATAATAAGTCTGTTATTGTTTTGTTGTATCTGTTGTCTAGGCAACTGTGCTGCTGAAAACGTAACCAAACACTTTGTAATGTTTTATTTGAATGAAACAAGTGTGCTGTACTTTAATTTCAGTTTCAGTTTATAACATCTGGGTTTTTTAATATAAAACTATGCGAATGGCGCTCTGTGGCGCGGCAGAAATTTGAACAGCGTTCTGAGTCGTAGCTGGGCGCCGCGGACAGACGCCGAATGGCGCCGCCGGTGTGTGTACTCACATAGAGAATAATGTGTTCGAATTTTAAAGACGTGGCGCGACGCGACGCGGCGCTGCGCTTCTCGTCCGGTGTGCGACCCCCTTTACTCTCTGCACTTTTATGTATTACATTTTTGAACTGTTCGTTTTGTTTATAAAGCTTCGGTACATAACTGCACTTGCGTCTGTCTTACGAATGTACTGAAAATGCTCTAAAGAATGTAGAAAGCGAACATAAATGAGATGTACAGCTCAGGTACGCATGGTGCGCATCCGAGTACAAAAGACAGCGTTCACATCATCCAAAAAACGAACCAAACTCTGACATCAATCGAACCCCGGTGCGCACCAAAAGTGCTAATGTGAAAGCACCCTAAAAGAGAGAAGAGGGGAGTTTAAATACACAGATGATAATGACTTAATTTATGAAGGGCAGGTAAATTAAATCAAGACACATGAGGTGAAAACTAGGTCACAGAAAACACAGACAACAAAACCATAACAGGCCACTCAGGGTTTTTTTTATTTATCATCTTATCATCTACCAGACACTAAAAGTCTTGATGCGTTTACAAAAAAAAAAAAAAATCTCTCTACAAGCTTAATTAATTTTGGTATTGTTCATGTAAAACAAACCCTGCAGGGTGAGATATGTACCAAGAGTTAATACTTTCGAAAGCATCCCTCCCATTTTATCATCATCATCTCAAAAGCAAAGCTGCCAGCAAAAAAATAAAATAAATAAAATAAAATCCAAATGGCCTTGACCTCTACTCAGAATGTTCGGTCTCAAATGATGCTCTCTGAAAACAGCTGGAAAGTTCTATTTGCCAAGATTGACAGTTCAGTGATCTTTTATCCTCAGAAAATGTCAGAGAAGTCAATGCTTTTGCCTACATGTTTTAACAATTCTAATGCAATTCTTTCAAAGAACATTTAAACACCTCAAAGGAAGCATTTAAATTCACCATGAAATCAAAAGTGACTGGTCACTGGCAGCAATTAGCAAATGACAACAATCCAATCAATTGCCACCCATTGTTTTTCTCGTTCAAGATGCCATTTCTCTCAGATGAAGCCTACATCACAATAGGGAAGAAAAGACACAATTTCCATTCCATGCCCTCTTTAAGAACAGAATAAAAGCTAACATAATATAGTCTGACCTGTTTAATAAAGCGCTCATCAAACTGTCATTAATACTTCATTAATAAAAGCATGCTGTAAGTTATCTAGAGTGAGGTCAATATGGTTTTAATCATTTTTTAAAGGGAGTCTGAATGGTGTTCATAATGCATAGTGCATAATGGACCTTTGAACAATAATAACTGTTTCCATTTTAAAAACTCCCAAGCAGCCTGCTCCTACTTTTAGTGCTTTTAGCTGTTTCATCAGTGGATTCAGGTCAAAGTTACTCTCTCCAAAAGGAATAGTACTTCTTTTGTCTAAAAAGGTTCATGAGGGTTGAAATAATATCTGGTATAAGATATTTTAAGACCTTGAGGTAGAATAGAGGCATAAATATACTGAACTACACAAGCAACTGCAAACTCAAACATCCTGCAAGGCCTTGCTTTCCCAAGGTTTACAGAGGAGACAAAAGATATCAAATTTTGGCTAAATTTTGCAGGCAAAACAAGGTTTTTTTGTCAAAAGCGTAGAGATGCATGACACACCACTCACACAGATTTCACTTTTAAACAAAGCATATTTTCTGTTGGCCAATGCATCACATTCGTGAGACAAACTTGAATTCGGTGATATGTGTGGAGAACTTTTTTCACCCTCAAGTGAGAAGTGAACTCTTTTTTTCAATATTAAATGTGACCACAGCTCCAAAACAGTTCTAAACAAATATTATGGTAGATTTGATTTGAGAGGACAACAGAGAATGGAAATTTTTTCACTCGAGGAAGCACCATTATTATGGATTCATATTGTGGCCAACAGCAACACTAAGTTTAAAATGCCTTAATGATTCATTTGGTTCTTACAAACACAGCTTTTCACTTCATAAGATGTTAATTGATGGACTGGAGTCGAATGGATTTCTGATTGATTATTGTGAACTTTCTATCAGCTGTCTGGACTCTCATTTTGATGGCACCCATTCACTGCAGAGGATCCACTATTGAGCAAGTGTTGTAATGCTACGTTTCTCAAATCTGTCCCGAAGAAAAAAACTCATCTTCGATGGACTGAATGTGATTTTTTTTTAAGAGTGACAGGCAACCATAACCGGGAGCTATAAACCTTGGCAAAAGAAAGAAAATCTCTCACAGAAAACTCTCACAGGAAATTACATGGAAACATGCCTCTTGTCAAGTCAACAGAATGCGGATGAGCTACGGGTTCCTGTAAGAAGGCCTTTGTTATCGTAATGATCTCTCTATGAGCTCTCGGAGGATGATAAACGTCTTAAGGAACATTCACACCTCCCACAAATTATTGGATTCCATTACATAGTGGGCTCAAGAGATGAGGCTGTCAGAAAGATTATGGATGGCACTGCACCGGTCCACCCTGCTTTACGAGCCCAGTGCGCCTTGTATTAGACACCTAAAAACCCACGCAGTGGCTGCTGCTGTTTTGACATGTTCTGTGGACCCTCCTATGTGCCTGGAAGTTGCATGTCAAAGCCTGCCGATACTTTATGCAGTTACTTTTAAAAAGTAGTGAGGTATAGACATTTCAAAATAGGAAAGCAAGAGCAAGACGTAAGGGGAGTTCTTTATGACAAGTGTCTTTATGAGGGAGTCATTCAATTATTTGCTTAATAAAACAATGATTCTTTCAGTAACACCACTATTTGTTATTCAGAAATGAGAAACTGATGATTCTGCTGTGCTTTGCTTAAAAAAAAAAATTAAATGGCGGAGTAAAAAAAAAAAAAAACATAAGCAAAAAAATGCATGTTTGTAAGAAAAATCATTTTTAAATTTCAATTGCTTCCAGTTAAAATGTGAGGCCACTATCCATAATATTGCTTCCTCCAGTAAAAAAATGTCTTATTTTCTGAATCAGGAGAGAAATATGCTCCGATCAATCATTGTCTATATGTAAAAAACAGTTCTAAACAAATATGTCGGTGGATTTTGAAGTGAGAAGACAACACGGGATGGACTTTTTTGGAGGAAGCACCATTATGGATTTTGGACTCTTAGTTTGGGCAAAAATTAAGTTAAGACACCTTAATGACAGATTTGTTTCTTACCAACCTGCAGTTTTTCACTTCACAGGATGCTAACGGTTTGACTTCTTACGAATCAATTGAAGATAAAAGCCCAGTGCACTTGAGCAGCTGGGTCGACCTGCCTAACTTTTGCTTTTAAGTAAATAATGTCCGAATTTTTCAAAAGTAGCTCATTTTTAGCTGCCAACAATGTGTGACACTCTATAAACAGTGGCCTGGTTCTTGCCTGAATATGGCTGATGAGTGGCAGGGGTTTAAAGCCTATTACCTTTTTAAGTATTCTGAGCTTCTCAGAGCAAATGCTCCAGAGATCAGAAAACGGTTCACATGACTGAGCAACGAGCAGACTTGTGATGTGTTGTGTAAGACCACAGAAACAGAATTGGTAATGTTTCTACTTAAACTTAAATAAATGTTATGATAAGACTTTGTTTGCAGTCACTTAATTACAGACGGATGCATAACATGTGAGACATTCTTAATTTAAGAATTTAAGAAGCAAAGCATGTGGCTGCATTGTTTTTAATTTAATTATAGAAAGGGATATTCGTGGAAATTCTAATCTGCAATCACGTGTGTCCCTCACAACCGTTTTGCATGCTGATTGTTGTTTAACCTTTTTTTTGCTCACTATGGGGTAATAATGACAATAATGACTTTATCAGCATTATCAGTGTTATCAGATATTAGATAAAGGCCATCAGATTTAAAAGGACTGGTGACCCAATATATTATTATAATAAGTAAAGTAATTTTATACAAATCTTGACTAAACAAATAACCTGCATAAATTACGCATATTGAATAGAATAAGCCACATTTATGCCGCACATTTCTAATGAGAGATAAGACTGTGCTGCCCTCTTGTGTTAGCTTTATAAACTGACACATACCGAGTTTACAATCCAAGGCCTTCAGTTCGTGATGTACATGACGTTCTTGCCTCAGCCAAAGAAATGAATGTTTTGAAGGAAAATATCTGAGGACTTTCTCCATCAAATGCAAGGTGAATGGTGCCCAACATGCAAAAATTTTTAAGGTTAAAATAAATAAAAAATAATAATAATTGGATGCCCGAAAAACAAAATCATGTTGGGATGTTATTTTACCTTAATGATTAACATAATTCATAGAGTTATTAATAATTCAAACATGTTTATAAATCATCAGGGCCTATAGGCCTTTTATTGCTACATTTATTTTATTAATTACATACAATTGCATACTGTTCATCAATTCATATAGTGTAATTCAAATTTATCAACAAAATTGCATTTACATGGAATATTTCTATATTCAGCATTTTACATGAATTATTTTTTTTTTTCAAATAAATTAATAAATCCTACATCTGAGAAATGGGAGGGTGACCAAATTCTTTTTGGGCCACATGGTTTCTTATAGTTCTACTTCTGTATGCTCGCAGCTTGTCACATAACGTTTCATTACATAATGTCAGAATGTACACAAGCAAATTTGCCAACAGGTAGACATTACTATAGAATCCAGGAGAAAGTAGGAGGGTTTGTAAAGGAAATAACAAAATAGAAGGTATAATTGCACTATTGAGAATGGGACACGCAGGGTTAAATAAAACATTACATCTAATAAGGAAACATCCGACTGGCTTATGTGATCATGATCAAGAGGAGGAATCAGTGGAACACATATTATGTCATATATTATGTGTGTGTATATATATAAAAGTATTACATTAATAAATACAATTCCCTGCCTCCAGTTCTCTCATGAAGATGTAACATTAATGGAGCCTGTTGTGTTCTGGGAAACCGTGTCCCATGCAGTGTCTTCAGATGCATACATCAAATTTCAGTAGATGTAGCAGGTAACACGGGAATTTCATGCATACATTCACTTACTATTCACAGTATACACACAGCATACTGCAATGCAGTAGGAGTTGAATGGTTGTATAACATTCTGAACACAGCTTCTGTACTGATTTCAGAGTTATATTTAGCAAATTCTGGTAAATATAGTTGTTCATCCGGGTATTTCATGCATACATAACATTTGCACATTTTGCACAGCATACATACTGGATACTGCAGAAATAGTAAGATTAGTATGATAGTATGGCATTTCGAACACAGCACTTGAGTTGAGCGCTAACCCAACATGCGACAACACGCGCGTTACGTGCGCGCGCACGCACATGAATCGTCAGCACTCTCTGCTGGCTAGAGATTCTTGAGAGGAGACAACTGGTGAGTGTGAATTAAACACACTTTTTATTAGAGTCTGTTAGACCAAATAACACCCTGATTGCTTTTAGAGTAAAACGGTGAATGGCGGCTAGTTCACTTTCAATTCTAATTAAATCCTCTTTTGTATGTATGCTAAATCACACGAGCGAACTGAAACCAATGCTAAGAGAATTAGCACTCCCGTTGTGAACCAATGTAAACCATTAGCATGAGCTAACAGCTAGTTTGTGCTAGAATGTTCCATCTGTTTTGACTTAGTGAACATGTTTAAGAGTTACCAGTTCTTCTCAGCAATGGTTACACATCTAAAAGTCGTTAATTTGTAAAAGTCTATCGTAAGCTGCTATTTCTAGTTTTAATCTTGTGTAAGTTATCGAATGTTTATTGAAAGTATTAACTCCAGAACTCCAATAAAAACTGTAATAAATACATTGTAACATTGGAAATCTGCTCCAAATCTTTCCAAACTGAGGTTTCTCTGATTTAAGGTACCATTATCATGCTGTTTTTCTGTATTGTTGTCTTTGGTGATAATAACACACATCCCTGTCTCGTAGGGTTCCTTCACATATTTATTTGGTGAGGTTTAGTCCTCAAGACAGAATGGCAGACACAAAGCATCTTGCGTTCTCCATCATTCAGTTTCTCCATGATCAGCTGTCTTCTGGGAGTTTGTCATCCGATGCTCAAGAAAGTTTAGAAGGTAATACATCAGTGCCAGAATCAGTGCTGGACAATGTTATGCTATTGGTGGGTAATTCATATTTTTCAATTTTTATTTATTTACCCTTTTATCTAGTTGCCATCCAGTGCCTGGAGACGGCATTTGGTGTCTCTCTAGAGGACCAGAGTTTAGCAGTCAATCAGTCTCTGCCAGAGATATTTGCCTCTGCAACCAAACAGGTAAAAGCTGTTCAAGAGTGTCATCCAATCCAGGTGTTTTCAAACTGGGATCTGAGGACCACCAGGGGACCGCAAGGGAGTGATAGGGGTCCGGAGAAATGTTTAGATAAAAAGTGTAAAAATAAAAAATAAAAAAGTAGGTAAAAACTGCTAAAAAAAAAAAAAAAAGAAAATACATTACTGTTAAAGTACAGTATTGTAATGAGTTGAAACAATTTTTACAGTAATGGGTCTTTATGTAAGAAACTTTATAGACGTCTTTGAAATTTTAGGATGGGGATACCACACATGATGATGATCTTATCTGGTGGTCCATGGCATTTAAAAAAAATAGAAATCCCCCGGTCTAATCCATGTTGTTTTGGAATGGTATTCATAACTTTGAATGGATTTCACCTAAGACATTGCTCTTTGTTGCAGACACCACAAGTTAAGACCAATCCATCCTGTGGTTCACCTTCAGAGGAGCAGTTAGCAGAGGCAGAGCGTCTTAAAACAGATGGTAAGACCATCCGTCACACCATTGCCATTTTTGGACACTTCCTACGGTGTTCTCACTGAAAGTGTTGCATGTTTGTCTCTGCAGGTAACGATCAGATGAAGGTAGAGAACTTTAGTGCAGCCGTTGAGTTCTACTCTAAAGCCATCCAGCTGAATCCTCAAAATGCTGTCTACTTTTGCAACAGGTATATGCACTTTTCATTAAATCCGAAAAAGAAAAAATGTAATGCTGTAGTATTTGCATTATCCAAGAATGATTAGAAAAGTATTTTATTAATTTTTATATTTTATATTTTGAAGAATTGTTTTTATTATTTGAAACGTAATGTAATTGTTAAAAATGATTTTCAGAGCTGCAGCCTACAGCAAACTGGGGAACTATGCTGGAGCCGTTCAAGACTGTGAAAGAGCCATTGGAATCGATCCAAACTACAGTAAAGCGTATGGGAGGATGGGGTAATTGTGATGTTTTTATTTTTCCCCTTAAAATGTTGTGCACAGATAAATTATTGAAGGCCAATTGTTTAAACCTCTTTTTCAACTTCAGGGTCCACACAGGTCTTGACTTCACCCTACTTCATAAAATTGAGAAAAGCAATAATCATGATACAGTCTGATATGTTTCAAAATGTTATGATTTAAGTAAATAAGTGTGTTCAAAGTCTGAATGCAGTCCTGTGGTCCAAGCGCGAGCCTGTAGAACATTTGAATTCACCTTCTGTTGATACATTATGCAGTTTTTACCTTTATAGTGTTTATATTGTAATATGTTGTAGATGGTTGCAGAAAATGCATGTCATATCTCTCATCACTTTTTACAAACAATTGGAAGTAGGAAAGCATTGATATTTAAAAATAAGATACCTATTACATTCCAGAGTTGTTATGCATTGTGCATCATTATTTTTTCTAGTTATCATCGGTACTTTGGTTACTCAAACTGTATCTGACATTTAATTCAAAGCAACACTAAATCCTCCCTGAATATGTGCTGCAGCCTATTTAATCACGCAGAAATTGAGATACATGCATGATTCATGTTCTCAAAGGACATACTGCATTCATTTTGGTTTGTGTAGGTCTTAAGGTTTCAAAATATTTAAATTTGTTTTCAAAAACCCTGCAGATACCCTCATTTAAAAATAAATAAGATATTAATGGATTCTGGTGTCACAATTTCTTCTTAATTTGTGTTTTGCTTAAAAACAAGGCTTGCTCTTGCAAGTTTGAACAAATACTCAGAGGCTGTGAGCTACTACAAGAAAGCGATGGAGCTGGACCCTGACAACGACACTTACAAAGCCAACCTGCAAATAGCAGAACAGAAGATGAAGGAGGGACAGCCCAGCCCGGTGAGTTCACAGAACAACCCTGATAATCGTTTTCTTCTCTCTGTGGAAAACAGAGATGTGCTAAAGCCCATGTGTTTCTCTTTGTTAGGCAGGGGGTTTGGGTGGTGTTGACCTGGCCGGTTTGCTGAGTAACCCTGGTTTCATGAGCATGGTCAGTAGAAATACATCTGTATGTTCATCATTAATGCTTGCTTCTCATCACTAACTCATTGTCACTCTCTTTAGGCATCTAATTTAATGAACAACCCACAAGTGCAGCAAATGTGAGTAGACAAATCTTAAATACATCATTTATTATACACATAATATTCACGCTCTGCATGAAGTGATGATTTTTTTATTAGTATTCAAGAAACAGATGTTTAATACTTAAATTATTTCATATTCAATGAGCTTAGGAAATAAATTGCCATATATAAAGCTTAGGTATGTAACAATATGAAAATTTCTCGATACGATAATATCATCAGGAATTCATACTACACTTTTAAGCTTCTATCTTGATGGAAACGGCAGTAGAAAACTCCAACTTCAGTAAAAACAGGATTACAAAAACGTGTCTCGCTACAAATCTTGTGAAATAGTACCATAAAAAAAAAAAACAACTGGTGGCCGCTGCATTCCCAAACGCAGGCTAAAATCACAGCACTTGCAATAGAGTTCACTGCATTCATTCACTGTGAACTTCTGAGGTACGGAAAACACTGAATCACGAGCTGATCGCCTCAACAATGTGCGTGCTTCGCTTTGATACACACAGAGAAAACTGAATTGAAGGGATTAAGCCATATTGTGCTTTTATTAGTTTGTTTTATTACTGTGCCAAAGCATAATGGCCCAAGACCTTTTATGTGAGAATGATAGGTTTAAATATATTTTATGAATGACACTTTTTGCCCAGTAGACCTATAGTTTTATATAGTCATGTGATCATGATTATATTGAGACATCCGCACATTGCTTTCACGATATCATGATATTGATAATATTGTTACATCCCTATTAATGATAAAAATGATGGATCTCCACCTCAAAAAAATAAATAAATAAAAGTTCATTATTGTGATAATGCTTAATGTAGAGCCCTGATTTAAGAAAATTATTGAACCTGACATACAATCATGAGGGTCTGCAGGGGTCCTTTCTATGATTTGTCTATGATATTTAGGTTTTATTTGCATTTTAGTTGGGCCATGTGACTTACATCAGTTTAAAGGGCAAAGATTTTCAGGTGTTAATAAAGAGCGAAACTGATCTTTACTAAGAAATAATAAAAACAAAATCATTATAAATATATTTTAAAAAGTATTTTATTATTTATTAATTTTAATTGTTAATTATTTAAAAAAATTTAAAAGGTGACAGAAGCAGCAGTTTTAAGTGTAGGTTGGCCAGCCCTAACCCAGCCCTTGCATTAATTGCATTAAATATTTTTATGCGTTAAACTGAAAAAAATTAATTGTCTCCGTTAACGTGCTGATTGACACCACTATTAATAATCAATTATATATTTAATAATTAACACGTAAACTAAAAACTAAAAAGTCCTACAAACATTTAAATTGCACAGATTTTATGTCAAGAAATGGCAATGGCCCTCCTGAACTATTTCTGCTGAATATTTTTGCTTGCTGAAATTTTCAATGCATCACTGTTTCGGGGCAGTTGTACCAACCAAACAAGACTTTGTTCTTAGCAGAAATGTATATCAGCTATTTCTGTGCCCATGTAGGATGTCAGGTATGATGTCTGGGGCTTACGGTCCTATGGGAGGAGCCACCTCGCCAGGAGCAGCAGCGGGAGCTGGAGCAGGAAGTGCAGGTGCTACAGGTGGTCCCAATGATCTCTCCAGCCTCATACAGGCGTAAGTTTAAACATCACTGTCCTGTGATTTTCATAGGTTTCATTCTACTTCCAAACAGAAAATTCCAAGTTATATTCAGTGGGTCTTAACTGGTGTTTTTCTGTCACAGTGGTCAGCAGTTTGCCCAGCAAATGCAGCAGCAGAACCCTGAGCTTATAGAGCAGTTGAGGAGTCAAATACGCAGTCGACCTCCCAGTAGTGCTGGCAGTGACGAACACTGACAACTCTCTATGGTACCACAAATAACTCTAATTCAAGTATTTTTGTGAAACATAGCTTTAATGGGCTTTAGACTTTAAGGCAAGGCACTATAGGCAAAAACATTTTTTTATGCACTGGTCAATTTTGATGTTTTGGGTTATTGGCTTTGAATAATGTTTTTCAAAATAGTGGAAGGAAAACATCCAAAATGCACTTTTAAGTGTTTATTTTATTGCACATTAACTGTTTGTGTCTGTTGATTTAAATTACGATACATATCTTTATCAGGGTATAATTTCTACTTAATGCATTATTATTGCATACTTTTTTATAGTGTAATACAATACTGAGGTGCAGATAATTATTTGCAATAAGTGGTATAAATAGCCAAAAATCCTGCTATTTTAACATGATGAAAATAGAATCTATAGTTGTTTGCACTTAGTGTAAATAGCATATCATAAAAAATACTGCTATTTTCTTTGGTGTAAACATAATCCATTGTTATTTGCACTGTGTTAATAGCATCTGTCGCTAAGAGAATATGCTATTTTAAATTAGCATAAATAGTAGGGCTGCAAGATAAATCAAAATGAAATCACAATCGTGATTAGACAAATGTTGCGATTGTCATGCATATCTTTCAGGGAAGCATGGTTCTGTGAGCAGTAGTGAATCTTCATCCGAAGACCAGATAGTGAAATGTATGCAGATTTGTGCATATTTATTTAGACCGTGCCTCAGTTGCATATTTAAAGGGTTAGTTCACCCAAAAATGAACATTACTCACCCCTGAGGTCTATATGACTTTCTTCTTTCAGACGAATCTAGCCGTAGTTATATAAAAAATTGTCTTTTATCCTTCAAGCCGTTTCATTGCACTCAACTGGTGTTGCATTCCTTCAGTCCTGGGGGGGGGGGGGGGGGGTGGCTGGTGAACAAAGACCTCCTGTAAAGAATCGATGCGTTTCCGTAAGAAAAATATCTATATTCAAAACGTAATATTCACTTTAATCTAGCAGTTCTGGGGGAATTGCATATGAGATCGCTGCTCAGAAGTGAAACAACCTGAAATATCGAATACCATTTTTAATATAACTCTGACTGGTTTCATCGAGGGTGAGTAAAACGCAGCCTAACTTTCATTTTTGGGTGAACTAACCCTTTGAAAGTAACATTAAAAATATATATACAGTTTGGTCAGCATGTTAATCTGTAAATTAATATTTTTTAAATCTTATTCACCAGGTGTGTCTTGCCTTTAGATGTTCTATAGGTTTTTTTTATGTTGTGGTTGAGCTTTACAAATGTTGTTCACCATTACTTCTCTCATTTTGTGCAGAGTTTTATTCTGGACATGGTGGACCTTTTGGAAGATGGGCTACTTTTTAATTTTTTAAGATACACCTTGTACCTTCCACTCTAGGGACGAGACAGAATTTCTTCATCTATAAAAACTGCATGAGTTCCCACTGCCCCACATTGCCCTGCCGGTTGGACGAGGTCCTCAGTGCACATGTACACATCATAATTGGGCACTGGACTCCAGCAAATGTTTATCAATGAAATATCACATTGGGTTAACACTATATTACCAAGTAATAATCCATGTTACTGGACTGAGAGAAATAAAGCACTGCTACATGGACATAATGCAGATTTGCTGTAACACCTCAGTGATTCACTTGTCCAAAGACAAGTCTCTGTCTAAACAGGAAGGGGTTGACAAGGAACATGTGCAAACTCAACATTGACAATTAAATGTCACATTTCAAATAGGACTTTGTGTTTTTGCATCTGAAGTTTCATGTTTCACAACCACTTATTGCTTGCAACCAGTGAGATTTGTCAAAGTACCATTACTTAAGTGTGGTTCCTCATTTGTTCTGAACTTTTTGGATTAAAAGAAATCGATGTTTTCTTTTTCCATTTTGGAGAACTGATATGTGTGATGGTATATTAAAAGGAACTTTTTTTCACCCATAACATCACTGTCTCAAAATCTAGCAAGCTGCCCATATACATAGCATTTTGTTGAATTGTAGGCAATGTTGGGGGCAAGGCATTACAAGTAGCACAAGTTCTGTAATCAGATTACTTTTGTGAAGTAACGAGTAAATTAACGCATTACTTTTTCCAAAAAGTAACACCAGTTCTAATGGCGTAAAAAGTCAGTCCCGGGCCCATATGCAAAGAAAAAAAAAACTTTTTTTAAACAACTGATCTTGGCACGGCGGCCCAAGATGTAAAAACATAAAACTACTCAGTCATTTTGGTACGGCGGCCAAAATGTAAAAACACAAAACTACTCACTCATTTTAGTTGCATTCTCCGGTCCTTTCTTTCGGCAAATTCATCCACGATGAACTTCGTGCATTCGATGGAAAGAATTGCCAGTCCCGATAGTCTGTTTTGCGACATTGTGCTCCGCAAATAATTTTTGTGTCGTGACTAACTTCTCCACTTTCTCTTTTCTCTTTAAGGCCCCATTTTTATGTTTATATTGTCATTCCTTTATATGTTCACGTAGATAGCCGCTATAATAACCTCTCACTGTGTTTTCTTTTCCTTTTCTTTTTTTTTTTGGCGCGACGATGCGTCATAGTCTACGGCAGCCGCGGAGTGCAAAAAATTATAAACGCAAACAAGAAATGACGGAGAAATTAGACATTACGGAGAAATAAGAAATTACTACACGATATGCATAAAAATGTATTGCGCCCACAAATTAATTAAATAGAAAAAAAAATTGGCCTCATTTGCACGTGCTTACCCTGCATGCCCAGGCGCTAACGTTACGCCACTGACGAGTTCTTTTTGTTTTCCATGTCTTGACTGACAGATCTAAATTTGCCATGTTGAGAGAAATCTGGAGTAAGTGCAGAGGCGTTGTGATGTTACTGTAGTTCTAGACTAAATGTGAACATGTATTTAGTCATCTCACTCACAAAAACAGGTTCCGTATTCCTCAGAATGAAAAAAAATGTCAAATGCAAACTCTTATTTTATTTTATAATATTATACAACTAGGGTTGCCACCCGTCCCTTAAAATACGGAATCGTCCCGTAATTGAGAAATAAAATAGCACATCCCGGGTTTGTCCCGTATTTTCGGAGTTGTCTTCAATGCAGCATCTCATGCAAATCATCCCACAGGCATTCTGTGAAGACTCGTCCTATTCTGCCCCTGATTGGGTAATATTCGCTGCCATCGTTGGATTGATTGGTTTGTTTCAGGTTCACGGCCAATCAGAGTCAGAGGAGGGCGGGTCTCTTGGCAGAGAGTCGATTTGAAAGAATGGCGGAGGCTGCTCAATTTGTCGGCGAGTGTTCTCTGTTGCGCACGGTGGCTTGTCAGATGTGCGACAGCATGCCTCGGGAGAACAACGTTCATACACTTTACAATAAGGTTCATTTATTAAACATTAGTGTATTAACTAACATGAACTAACAATGAGTAAATAATACATTTTTACAGTATTTATTAATATTTGTTAATGTTAGTTAATAGAAATAAAGCTGTTCATTGTTTATTCATGTTAGTTCACAGTGCATCAACTAATATTAACAAGATTTTAATAAAGTATTATTAAATGTGTAAATTAACATGAAAAAAGATGAACAATTGCTGTATAAGTGCAGTTCATTATTAGTTAATGTTAATTAATGTAGTAAATTAATGTAACTAATGAACCTTATTTTAAAGTGTTACCGATTTGTTTATTACAGTTAAGGTGTACAGACAGACAAAGCATTATTTTAATAATAGATAAGAGATATATATTTAATAATAAAAATACAGTGATGTGAAGCAAATAAACAACTAATTTAAATGATTGCATTCTTCAATAGGCTACTGTAGAATTAATAATAGACTAAAATAGATTAACTTACCAATAATAATAATAATTTTAAAAAAATGGTATGTTTTACGTGAATTTAGAAATGTTTGTAGATCGGATATTTATTATGTGGTTTCACTGTTCGGATGGTGTTACTGTCTGCAAACAACGACAAATATTTTATCCAAATCTGTGTTCACGCCACCTTATACAATTACTTCAGTTCATTAGCAATTTATATTTTTATGAAAACATGTTTTAAGTTGTGATTTACCACCCCTGGCACCTCATCGGACCTGTGGTCATCGTGGTCCTGAAGATTTAGTATTTTAGTGTTGCAAAACACTCGTTTTTGATTTATTTAAAGTGATTCTCCTGGTTATCTAATTTTGGATTCTCTTATTTACTGTTGGAATAATTATAGCCTAGTTGGAAGTGTTCCAGATCATCATGTAATCAGTCTGCTCCTTTAACCTGGAGTGTGCCACAATCTGACGCTTACAGGTCCTGATCCGTCAGACCCATTAGCACTGTCTGATTACACACCATTGTCACGTGAATCTGCTTTTTTTTCATGACAGGATTATGGCTGGATTGGATTACTGTTGTATCCAAGGTTTCATTAACTAGCATTCTGTGTCCAGAAAACCTGGCCTTGTTTACAACGGTTCAATGCAAGATTTTACAGATGGCAAAGACAGCTCATCGGATATATATTTAATTGATATTACATATTAACAAAGTCAGGATTATGAAATAAACTCAGAATTTCTAGAAAAATTTTGTTTATATCTGGCAATTATAACTTCTTTTTTTAGATATAACTCTGGTTTAATATCTTGCAATTTCTTTTATACCATGATTCTGACTTTTTAAATTTAATTTAATTTAATTTAATTCCTTTAGTATACTTTAAATTCTATTGTTCTGTGGCAAAAATGGGCGTACTGAACAAATCAATGAATGAATTTGAATAAATCTTTTTAGTGAAGGGATTCAAAGATTTGAGTAACTATAGGATACATTAAAAGTCCCACCACTAATGATCACCCATTTAAGTGTGAATGAAAGTATATCTGATGAGAAGTAAATTATTTGTGAAAACTTACTGGAACTCAAACAGTAGTAGAGCACAGCACTAGCAAAGGGCATGGGTTCGATTCCCAGTGAATACATGAACTAAAAAAAAAAAAAGCAGACTTTGAATGCAGTGTCAAAGTCAAAGAGTCTGTAAAATGCAGACTGTATCAAGAATAATAAACTAAACTGAATATATTGCAATTGTCAAAAGAAAAATAATTTAATTGAGCCTGTGCATAAAGGACACAGTCGTAACTAGATCATGTGAAGGCACATGTCGATTTTCCTTGTGGCTTTAGAGACAGATCTTTTACCTGTCCTCACTATGGATTAGGTCCGTGAACAGCACATCTCACCCTTTGCTATAGTACACAAAAAGTGGGGGTTATTTGACATCACTTTATGCCAAAAATCCAGAAGTAAGGCACAGAGCCACTGTCAACAGGGAAGTGTTAGATTTTATTACTGCATCCTAATCCTCTTAGTCTCCTAGTTTCTCCTGACCGTGGTCTTGAGATGCTGGATGGATGCATGATGGCTTAATCCCTCCTTAGAACAGGTTACGCTTTGCCCTCCTGCGTTACTCGCAGCGTCTCACCCATGGAGGAGCTACTGATACCCACAGAAGCCGAGGAGGCGCCGCCCGAGCCTGCCGTCTTCTTCTCTCCGGCGGGACCTGCTAAAACTCCGCTGGAAAGAATGAAGGACTTCATGTCAAGCACGTTCTCGGTCGGTGTCAGAGAATATGTGAAGGACTACATGAGGCAAAATGGGCTGCTGACACTCTCTATTCTAGCCGTGATCACAGGATGCGTCCTGGGCTTCATGCTGAGGGGTCTGGACCTCTCCACACAAGTAAGGCTAAACTAGAATTTTTGACAAATAAATGACTCTGGACATGTCAATGAAAATGCAAACACGTGCAAGTTGTAATTGTTTTAAGGTTGTTAGTGATGCATCTTCATAGATGCACCTCAAACATCCACCCAACACATCTTTTTAGATATTTCATTCATTTTTAATCAAAAGGGGACAGAAAATGTGTCATTATGGTGCAACTCATACTGTGTTAAAAGAAAATGTCACTTCTCAGTACTAATTAAATTTTTACTATTATATTTTAAAAGATAAAACTTAGAACAGTATTGTTGGTTTTTGTTGTGATGAAATTAGGCGTGTAGGTTTGAATGTTAGGAAGTGCTTAAGGACATCTGTGCTCAGTGATCTAATCCCAGACAGAAAGCAGTTAAGCCGAGACAAATTCAGCTCGATGTGAGAGAAGGTCTCACTGCGCGTGACGCCTGACCCTGCTGAACAGCGAATAGCAACAGTTCGGGGAATTGGCTTAGATGGACTTCTCTCAGAAAGCAAATTCGTCCTACCCAGTTACATTATAGTCGCAAGCATCAGTAGGCTATTATTACATATCCTTTAATATAATCTAAATTTTAATTACACATACTTTTAAGAATAAATATAAAATTCTGGCAAGAGGAGAAGTGTGGTTTTTATATTAGGGATTCACTGATGTATCAGCCAATAATCAGTATCAGTCGATAAAATCATTATCTTGTAATACATTAATGCAATCTCACTTTAAAAAGCGCAGGTTCTGTTTGACCCTATTAATCACTCGTACCTCACATCAGGTTTTCCACAGTTTTTACCCTTCACCAAAGGTTATTTGTTCGCCTCCCATCCAGTATTCACAGGTTGGGTGGTGCTTTGTTACTTCTGATTAAAAACAAATCAAGTCTAAGGCTATAAGTACAAACAATTATCCAGTGTTCACAACTGGTTCTTAGTTAGCCTATAATAAAAATCTTGTTAAAAAGAGTTGTTTACAAACATTTGAGTGTGATTATTATATTTGAAAATTAATAGCAGTTGACTAGAATAGTTTGGACTCTGATATTAGTTTGTTAATTTTAACCTCTAATTTTATATTAATAATAAAAAAAAATTGTTCCTTAAGAAAACCAAACTTTCAATATTTGCATCAGAATTATGAATAATCGGCTCGGTATTGGTTGAGAAATTACTTGGTGGATGTGTGTGTAATACACACACACACACGCACAGTAAAAGCCATACAGTTGTAAAACGTTATTACATTTTAAAATCCTTCAGAAATTATGCTGATTTGACACAATATTAATACATTTCACAATATTACTGTTTTTCTTTTTCTTTCTTTTTTTTACTGTTTTACATTTGATTAAATAAATGCAACATAAAAGAGTTGTTTCAGCAGCTTTAAATATTTTTACCATTCCAAACTAAATATGACAAAATATAATACATGGTGAAACTAGATGACGTTTAACGCCATGTTACCATATTCGAAACATTAGCTCTTTCTGTTGTTGATGTTTTTATTATACTATGTGAAATTTAGAAATTGTTAAAAATTGCTCATCATCTGAAAAGTAATTTTTGTGTTTTCTTTGTAACCAGGCCAAAATCTATTTCTCCTTCCCTGGTGAGCTGCTCATGCGGATACTTAAAATGTTGATTCTTCCCCTGATTACTTCCAGGTGAAGATTTGACTCATTCTCATCTTTATATTTTATATAAAGCATTTATCCAACATAAAAAGTGTGTGAAGATCTCAACTCTTACTGTCTGCCTGTAGTTTAATGTCTGGACTGTCGTCTATGGAGTCGAAGGCCTGCTGCAGGATGGGGGTGCTGACGGTCACTTACTACCTTTGGACCACGTTCATCGCAGTGATTGTTGGCATTGTACTTGTTCTCATCATCAAACCTGGCTATGGGACACACTTAGAGAGCAGCAGACTGGGAGGAGGACAAGTCATAACGTCTGCAGATGCCCTTCTGGATCTGGTCAGGTATGACTGTCTAAATTTGTAGCAACAACAACCTTGTAGTTCCTGAACTAATATTCATATCAGCCAAGCAAATTTTAGGAGTAGACCTAGATATGGGGTTAAAGGCTCCTATCGACCTATTTCCATCTGATTTTAATTAGCATTAATGGTTTATGGTTCAATGGTTTCAGAATTGCTGATCTAGGAATATGTAGTACTTGGAAAATAGATGGGAAAGTTAACCCAAACATGACAGTATATTCTCAAATTCTGACCTGTATGACACAAAATGTGAACTTTTTTTCCATGCAATTACAAAGCATCGGGACCAGAGCATTCAGGCTTCAAAAAAGAACAAACGTATCCTAAAAGGAGTTTGAATGATTTGTGCATAGTATTTATGCCTTCTGAAGCCATTTAATGGCTCTGTGTGAAGAACCCAATCAAATTCACCCTAACCTTCCTTAGCATTTTCATTACTTGTGACTGTGAATTGTTCTTTGAGTAAGATCTTTTCAGTTAATCAGTTGATTCAGTTCATACAATAAGTCTTAAAAACCTCAACAGTATGTTGGTTTATGTTGTACATAAAAAACTAAAATCCCATTTCACACAATTTACACAGAAGAAAAAGATGCTGAATGGCATGAGGTTGAGCAAATGATTATAGTATTTACATTTGTTGGTTAAATTCCCCTTTAATGTCAGCTTTTTATTACTAAAACAAGTAATCTTTTCAAGTACATTTCTCTTCATTTTAATTGACACATTCATAAAATACAAGAAATATTCCTCATTGACACTGTAACTGCCATTCATTGGAAGAGTTGCCCATGTCTGGGGATTTTCAGCCATCCTATACAGTGCAATCCTATTATAGCAGTGATTAGGGTATTTTTAGTAATCTGTACAAAGCGCCAAGTAAGAAGTGCAGGACCCTCCCACTCCCCTCTGCCCATAAACACAGCTAGTCTTGTGCAGCTATATCTGATAATAGCTGAGCTCAAGTGTTTAAGTCTGCAGGGTGTACATCATGTCTTATAAAGTATAAATGTGCTGTACTTTATATTCATAAAGACACAATTAATGAATAGGCATCAAATTCTTTAGATATGGCCAGTTGCTCTAAACCTTTCCACTTATACTTCTTTTCCATCCTCAGAAATATGATCCCGTCCAATCTCATTGAAGCCACATTTCAGCAGGTGAGTAAACAGACACCATAAGATGACGGCTGTTAAGTGAGCTTAAACATGTAACGTGTTTGTACTAAGAGCATGAATAATATTAAAGTCCCTTCCAAGACAAGTCAGTGCACTTGGCAGCCATATTTGGAATGTTCAATTCTGTTGCTGATTTGAAGTAGATGCTATTTAAATATGAGTTTGGCAAGCAGTTTTTGAAATTTCTGTACTGCCTCATTCAAGTAGGTATTAAATATATATCTCTACACACACACATATATATAACTGTTCTCATAGTGGACTCGATTAAGTCATTTGCAGTGCTTCATGGGAGTGGGTGGGGCTAAAGAACACTTTTGATGGGCTTTCCTCCCTACGATTCTCTGATTGGTGGAATTTTCTGTACAGCATCATGGGTAATGTAGTTTTTCACCACAAATTCTGCTATTAGATGTGAATATTTTAAAAAATAATTTCATGCGAATGGATGGCTTCAACAAAAGCATATGTAATCGATTAATAGCCTCAGAGCTTACGACAAGTCTGTCCTAAAAGATTTACCAGTTGTAGTTAAAATTCAATTTCTCTATAGAGTTTTTAATTTTGGAACCCGACTGATGCAACTCTGTTGCACTGCACTTTCTCCCATTCATAATAATATGGGTGAACTATTTTGTGGATAAATATATGCATCCTCAGACGATACCTCAAATCATGCAACTTATTATGGACTTTAACCTGGTGGACGATAAAATCCATTAGATTTGCACCATAGGATCAGGATATCATAGAGATTTGGGCTTACTGGACTCGGGCCAATAAACAATAACCTAGCATCTGCATAACAATTAAAAATCCCTTCATAACTACCTAGAATACTTACAACATTGTAACAATGAAGTTTGTATAAGCAAAGAAAACATAAAACCTTCTTCTATATTTTGTTGTTTCAGTACAAGACAGACATTATTCCAATCATAAAAACACAAGTGAACACAGGACGCCCAAATTTTGTCTACCTGATGCCTGATGAAGACCATCCAAAGGGTCGGACGGTGCAGTTGGAACTAACGCCACCTCCAGACATCGAGTACAAGAACCGTCCAGGCAACAGTCAGCAGATGAATGTACTCGGCATCGTTATTTTCTCAGCCACGATGGGTAAAACATCTGCCTTCACCTAATGAAGCATCTTCACTAAGTGAAATCACGGTCAAATGTGGAACTATAATGAATGGCTTTTCATTTAGGTCTCTTGCTTGGTAAAATGGGCAAACGCGGAGCTCCTCTGGTGAACGTTTGCCAGTGCATCAATGAGTGTGTGATGAAGATTATTAATGCAGCTGTATGGTAAGAGAGAAAGCACTCATTCATGCTCATACATCATGGCAATAAAAACAATCCTTTAATTTAGGGGTTTTAAAGGCACAGTTCCATACAAAGACTGTTTGTCATGGAAATTAAGTTTTTCCACAATACTTGGCCAGGATTTGCCATTGAGAAGCTTGAGGGCTCAGATACCATTAGCTGAGGATCTGAGTGAAAGTTTCCAGCATGCAGCAGGCACGTGCACAACGGCTGCCAGCGGGAAGGTGTGTTAAAGCCACATGCAGGGATTATGGATCACCTGCGCTTAAGAGCTGTCTCACACTTCTCCAAGATGCTGACTAGTATGTGGCTGTCACACACTTAACAAAATACTTAGGCCTAATTTGAAGATTAATCCGATTTGAACTGCATTCAAAATGTCCATTTATTTGGATAACACAGTTATAATATTAACTAATCAATGAAACAGGTGTGATTTCTGCAATCTATTCAATGCATCTACTTGTGGTCATATTTTCAAATGCATTTATTCAAATTGCTTAGAATCTGCATAAATCTGTTCATTGTGAAAACAACTGAATCTATGAACATGCTTAAAATATGGTTAGCTGTGGAACAAGAAATATTCAATTGTATGAGAAATGTATTTCTGACCTGGTTGTTGTTTATTTAAAATACATTTATTAGTACTTTTACAGAAATCTTAACTGCTTCATATGTGACTGACTGACAGATGTATTTGTTAGGTTAACATTGTTTAATCTAAACAGATGGCAATTTTATATGCAACCTAAATCTTATATTTAGGCCTAAATGTTCAGGGCCTAATTCCAAATCATTGATTGAAATCAAGATGGACCCTATTTACTTCCTTAATACATATATTTTCTTAATGTAAACAACTCAACACTGAGTGTTACTCAAAGAACAAAATGTTTTGTAATAAAAACTAAATAAAAATAACAATAAATCACTATTTTAATTAATGTCTTTTTTTCAGGTCTCAGTGGACAAGTACCTTCTTGCATTTTTTTGTTCACTGAATTTTCTCTACTCAAAATGCATCACATTAAAGAAGTCAAATTGGTTTAGTTTTCATGTTGGGTTTTCATGTTGAGTTGAGTTTAATAGTTATTCATAGTTTATGCAAAAATATAAATTCTGTGATTTACTTACTCTTACGTGGTCCCAAATCTGTTTGACTTTCTACAGAACTGAAAATATATATTTTAAGAATCACTGAACCATACAATAAATGTCCATAGAATCAAAGTGTTCTAAAAAAATCAGATTGGGAATGACATAAAAGTTATGTCAATTATAAAATTATGACAATGTGGCAAATTAGTGACTGGACAGCAATTTTTCATGTTGACTGTTGAAGTCATCACATTCTGAGAAATGTGAATGTGTGAAATAATTCCTACCAGCTTCTCTGTATTTTTCAACAGGTATTTTCCGTTTGGGATCATCTTCCTAGTGGCTGGTAAAATCCTGGACATGAGTGATCCCTCCACACTTGGGAAGAAGTTGGGCTGGTACGGGATGACGGTCATGGCAGGCCTGTTTGTGCACGGCCTCATCTTGCTTCCATTCTTCTATTTCATTCTGACATGGAAAAATCCTTTCACATTCATCAGAGGGCTCCTGCAAGCCATGGTCATCGCTCTCGCCACATCATCCAGGTATGAAGAACTAGGCCCCCATGAAATCAACTGTATTTTTATTTTTTATCAAATTCTGTGTCTTTTTTCCCCAAATTACATTTTATTATTTAAAATGTTTCTGGATTCAGTCCCCTCCCCAAAAATCCAAAAGCATGTATAATTAATATAAATCATGAAACTTACAATTTAACAGCAATTGATTAAAAACACACACAATTTTTTTTTGTGTGTGGCCCTATGAAATGTTTTATATTACTTCTCAAATTCAGTTTTATTTTACCAAACTCTTTCCATTACTTTTCTGAATTAAATTTGACTGGTTTCATAAAATTGTAATAATCAAAAGCATATTCAGATAATTGATGTTATATATATATATGTTTATGTATTATAATTTTATAATTTTATTTATGTATTTTTTCAGAAATACCTTGTTATTTCTGTCAGTTTCTTGAAGTGAAGTCTCAGAGCAGTTCTAGAGATCATGTTCATGTGTTCATATACTGAGGCGGCAGAGGCGAGCATCACATGCACTTCAGTATGTGTGTTCAATTAAATGAGAATCTTCTGCGCCATTCACACAGACACACATAACATGCAGTATTCATATTTAAATACTATTTTTGTGGCTTAATATTCACAGACACTAGTCCATATCACGTTTTGATGTGTCTGCCGCCCTACTTTGGATTTATCCATCCAAAATGTAGCAAATTCCGGTACTTAAATTAAGCTGAAATTATGCTTTCATGACTGGATTCTGCGATTCTGTAATGGCTTGTCCTAACTCCATTAAATAAAGTAGAAACCTGCTTTGACCTCATGACTTTGTAAACATGAGATATTCTATCTTTTTCACAGTTCAGCAACGCTGCCCATTACAATGAAATGTTTGCTGGAGAACTGCCGAGTGGACAGGCAGATTGCCAGGTTTGTGCTGCCAGTGGGAGCCACCATTAACATGGATGGAACGGCGCTGTATGAAGCAGTGGCAGCTATTTTCATTGCCCAGGTCAATGAGTACGAACTGGATTTCGGACAGTTGGTCACCATCAGGTACTTGCAGACAGCCAAAGATTTAACCAAATATACCGTATTTTTCGGACCATAAGTCGCACCAGAGTATAAGTCGCATCAGTCCAAAAATACGTCATGATGAGGAAAAAAACATATATAAGTCGCACCGGACTATAAGTCGCATTTATTTAGAACCAAGAACCAAGAGAAAACATTACCGTCTACAGTCATGAGAGGGCGCTCTATGTCTTCAGTGTAGACTACTAGCGCCCTCTCGCGGCTGTAGACGGTAATGATTTCTATTGGTTCATTTCTCTCTGTTCATTTCAAATTAATTTTGATAAATAAGTCGCACCTGACTATAAGTCGCAGGACCAGCCAAACTATGAAAAAAAGTGCGACTTATAGTCCGGAAAATACGGGTAGTCAGGTTTTGTGGTTGATCGCTAGCACTTGTGTGCACAGAGCTCCTGTTACCCATTTTCAATACTTTCTGTTTAACAGTTTTTTTTTTTAACTAATTAATTATTACAAATAACTTTTAAACAGTGTTAGTAAAGGGTATACAAAAAGTAATAGCATTTGCTTTTCTATAAATAGTAACAGAAAGACAAATGTAATAATACTTTCTCATCTATAGGCAGCATTCAGCAGATGCACATTCCATTTAAACTAGTCTTTGAAACGTTTAATTTCACTAACCTCGTAAACTTTGTGAAAATCAGTTCGCAGATCCTCTGAAGTGTGGATTTGTAGACTGCATAAAAACTTAACTGAGTGCACTGTTGGTTAACTTCCTTTATAATCAAGAAGTTGCCATCTATATTTTACAGATAAAAAAATAAAAAATAAAAATAATACTTATTAAATATTGTCATGCATGTTATGCATGCATTGTTAACCAGCTTTAAATAATGTGATAGACCAACTCATCTAGCACGATCAGTTCTATCAGGAATCACTAAACTCCTAATAATCTTACTGTTGTGATTTCCTGCAGTATAACAGCGACCGCTGCCAGCATAGGTGCTGCTGGAATCCCTCAGGCAGGCCTTGTAACCATGGTGATAGTGCTGACATCTGTCGGATTGCCACCGGACGACATCACGCTGATTGTGGCCATTGATTGGATCTTGTAAGTTGAGATATCTGCCATATTTACCTGCTGAAAAAAACAAACAAACAAACAAACAAAAAACATAATACAGTTCTTAATAGCTGTGATCAATGGATCATCTAAATGAATAAATAGTAAACAAGAGTAAATACTAAAATAATGCATGAGGACAATAGTGATAACAGGGTCAAGAATAAAGACTTGTACTCCTTCTGGTTTAAAGAGATCGCTTTCGAACAATGATCAACGTGCTGGGAGATGCTCTGGCAGCTGGAATCATTGGTCACTTGTGTCAAAAAGACTTCCCTCCTGACAGAGCGGTAAGATAACAGCTGTTTTCTGTTTATAGTATTTGGGTCAATGACATTACATGTTTGTAATGATATATGCATTTCATTTTTGTTATATATATATATATATATATATATATATATATATATATATATATATATATATATATATATATATTTTTTTTTTTTGTTAGGGGACATAAAGTGAAAAAAATATTTGTCCTGATATAATAATAATAATATTAATAATAATAATAATAACAATAATAACAATAATAATAAAATTAACTTCTTGAAAAAATGTAAAATAAAATCTACAATTTAGTATTTTTTTTTTTTTTTCAAATTTAGTATTTTGACAAAATTATTTGTAGGAAAAGTATTTGAACAAATCTGGAGCACAAGATAATTTCATGAATAGCACTGGTATATTTGTAGCTATATCCAACAAAACATTGAATGGGACAAAATATTTTTTTTTCATTTTTCTTTTACGCCAAAAATCTTTGGGATATTTAGTAAAGATCATGTTTCATGAAGATATTTTGTAAATTTCCTACTGTAAATTACATTTTTGATTGATAATAAGTATTGCTAAAAACTTAATTTAAAGGTGATTTTCAAAATATTCAGATTTTTTTGGCACCCTCTTATTCCAGATTTTTATAAATCTCAAATACTAGCCAAATATTCTCCATTCCTTTTTAGCATCATGTTGAAACTTTAGTTTATATTTAAATACCACAAGTTTCACAATGCTATATGCACTTTTATTTATTTTTGTCAGGCGAAAGCGAATGGAGCTGCACAGGACAGCCAGACGGCTAAAAACATGGAGAATGTGCCTTTAACTGAAGTACCGCTGCTGGCCGGGAAAGACTGTATATTAGAAGTGGTTGGGGACACAGTTTTTGAACGACCCACAGTCTACTATAATATATGTCAGGTCTGAGTCACCAGACGATTGCCTTATATCCACAAACCTCCATTCTACCACTGTGCCATAAAGCAGTACTGAATGAACACTTCTTCTGGTTCTTCTGTTTCCGCTTTTTAAAACGGACTGATCCTGGCTGTTTTGTACAGCTGAATACATTTAGGCAGCGTTCTTTCCCTATTCAAGGGAACCACTTCTATTCACAAGGACAGGCCAAAAATAAGTCACCCCTCCCCCTGCTTTTGTCACCTCTGGTGCTGGAGGTACAGCAGTTATTGCATGCTGGCATGCATTCAGGATTTTTGCCGTTCAGGTTCAGGCTGATATTACGGTCAAAACATGATTCAGATCCGCAGTGACATCATTCAACAACTTCCTAAAGGTAATGGGGAAGGAACCTGAGTGACATGTTAAAATGCACAGTTAAAAGCCAATTATCTGGCATCACATGCAACAACACGGGTGACTGATTTGCAAGCTTTTTTTTTACATATACATTATTGTATTTTTGTGTAGTGAACTTGCAACATTTTCGTAATAAAAAAATAAATAAAAAATGGATGTAATGTGTTTGCGTGTTGATGTTACGACAAACGCCATGTACGTGTGAACAGATGGTTAACATCGGATTTGGTTTCAGAGAACACTAGATTAGAAATTAGATAGAGCTGCTTGCTTCAGGTTTAAGAGCTCAGGATGATCAGACCAAAGAACATTAATGACAAATTAGCCATTCTGAGGTTATGCCCAATCAAACTAATTCAGTGGTGACATGACATAGACACATGACCATGATCCCAAGCACAGCTGACCCAATTATTAAAGCCTTGAAACCAATTGTGTTCAACGTTTAACATACTTTTTGTATGAAGTTTGTCACAGTATTTTAGGGCTTCTGCAATTTTTAAAGGTAAGTTTAAGACTTTTAAATGAATGAATGGGAGAAAAGAAAATGAATGGGAACATAAAAAACTATGTTCTGTAAATGTAAACGTCTTAGGAGACAAGACGCAATACATTAAATTTAGAAAACACAGTACACCTTCCAACAGATCTCCATTAGTTTTTGCTTAAATAGGAAAATAACTTCACTGTAGCTGCAAAAAGGGGATCATGCTTAATTTTTTGTCTTGTTTTTCAATGCAAAGGTCAAAAGTTTCTTAAATCATGATGTGCTACGAATTAAAAAACACTACTTATGTTTTATGAGAAACTGATAACAATGAAATGTTTATGAACAAAACGAACAAAATGCCAATGGGCTCAGAAAAATCAACAATTCAAAATAAAATGTTTTTGTACCCCACTGACATACATTTGTTCTTGATTTAAGTATGAACTCAAATGTGCAGAAAACAAGACTTCATATATTTAATTAGCATCTCAAGTAACTAAATGCAAATTCAAGATTGTTTAGATTTATGTACTGGTATATATATATATATATATATATATATATATATATATATATATATATATATATATACACACACAGTATTTTTTGCTTAAAGGGGGGGTGAAATGCTATTTCATGCATACTGAGTTTTTTACACTGTTAAAGAGTTGGATTCCCATGCTAAACATGGACAAAGTTTCAAAAATTAAGTTGTACGTTTGAAGGAGTATTTTTGGAACAAAAATACTCCTTCTGGTTTGTCACAAGTTTCGGAAAGTTTTTTTCGAGTATGGGTTTGTGTGACGTTAGATGGAGCGGAATTTCCTTATATGGGTCCTAAGGACACTTCTGCCGCGCAGAGCACGGAGAGCACAGACATTTCACTGATCAGAGCGAGAGCGTCGCGAAAAGTCACAAAAGAAGTGTGTTTTTGGTTGCCAGGGCAAGACAACCCTGCACAGATTACCCCCCCCCCCCCCCCCAAAAAAAAAGACCAGCATTAAGGGACAAGTGGACGGAGTTTATTTTTACAGAGCATCAACGGAGTTGTGCAAGTGTTTTTGTTTGTTCCCTGCATTTCGAAGATGCTTGTTTTACAAACAAGGCCCAGTTTGACAATGGATTTGCGTATCATTTATTTCTTAAGGATAATGCAGTCCCAACGAAAAAGGGTCACGATCGTGTGTTGGAACCGCAGGCGGTGAGTAAAACTGCTTCAAATATCTCCGTGTTGTTAACTTAGCTATCTGCACGTAAGCACATCAAGTAAACAACATGCGATGTTGTCATCAAACTGCACTTTCCACATGTACAGCTTAAAAAAAAAAAAAAAAAAAAGACGACAAAGTGGAACTTTGTCATTTTCCAAAACCGCTAAGCAAATATATACAGTTTCATTTCATACCACATAGAGACGTTGTTGCTGATGCTGCTCTTGTTAAATTTCAACCTCTTTCAGCCTACATGACTGTAAGCCATGGTTTGTTTTGGATGTTTTTTTTCTTCTCATGGTGTCACAGCTTCCAGACGCTCTCTACGCAAAAGCCTACTGGCGCTCATGATTCTTTAGCTCCGCCCACACGTCACGCCTCCAGCCGGTCGTGTTTTTCTGGGAAAAATCGGTACAGACTATCTTTCTCTTATAAATATAATAAAACTATAGACTTTTTCGAGTTATGAAGGATGCAGTACTACTCTATAGGTACTCAAGATTAACAGGATATTGAGTGAAAACGAGCATTTCACCCCCCCTTTAACATCTTTTAGAAAAGCAGTTAAAGTATAATTAAAATTTTAAAGAGGAGTCTGGAATTGGATGTTTTAAATAAACATACCAGCTTTTGGACTTTTGTCACCTCCCCATTTTCACCTAAACCTACTTTTTATTTTTTTTCTGTGGTGAAAATGAGGCTTGACCTCAAGCTACTGAAAATTGCACTTAATTCCTAAAAATATTTTTTTTATACTCCACATGTTAAAGTCTGTCTCATCTCTGTTCAACTAAAACATGACAACTCTTCATATAAAATATGTAATGTAGTGTGGAGAGTTTGTCAAATATAATCAGCAAATAAAAGCAGATTAATTTGTCAACATTTAGCATAACAATGAAAATATCAAAAACATTTTTACGACAAAACAATGGCATTTATTTGAATGAAACATGGAACATCATGCTACAGGTCCTCAAGTCACACTACCTCTAAAGACCCGAAGCATGATGTGTACAATTACTGAAATCAATCCTACCAACATATGAACATGCAAACAAGTATAGTGTTGGTCTGCAAACCGGATGTGTACTAGTACTGTGTGAGAACAATTAAATACAATTCTTCACCTTTGTGTGGCTTTACATGACTTGACAGCATCTCAAAAAACAGATTGAAATTTCACAAGTTCACATTAAAATGTACAAAGCTGCATTTAGGATAGACTAAGTACAGAGTAAAACACTACATTAAAATGCATTATTAATATTAAGCAAGCAAATGTGTAATTGAAAACTGATCTAACCAAATCTATAGACTGACAGCTTGCAGTCAAGTGCCTACATCCCTGCTTTTATCAGACTCCAATTTATCCACATGGGGAGTGAATTCAACGCTGGTTAAAAAGATCACGTAAAACCAAGTTTTAAAGATAGCTTCTTTCAACCACCTTCCAAATAAAACCAGACGAAAATAAATGTGGTTAAATGCAAAACAAACTTTAATATCAAATGAAAAAAACTGATTAAAATCATAAAGAAAACTGCATTGGAGGAAGAAAAAATGAAAATAAAAAACAAAAAGACAACACTTGCGGTTTTAGATTTTAATTTCTAAACAGGAAAACTAAAAAACTTAAAGGCATACACTTTACTCTCCAAGTTCTTTGGTCCTTCCAACGATCTTTTACCTTACAGATGGGTGAGCTGGAGCACTGAAGAATTGGACTAGTCACTATTTACAGAGGTCTACAAGAGGTGGGGAAGTTTTTACTGAGAATAAAGCTAAAAGCTTTCACATTATAATATAATGAAGAAAATGGGACCATTAAGTCCAGTGTGATGAAGGGAAAGAGCAACAATGCCATGGTATCTTTAAGGCATCGTAACAGTGTTGGCAAAAATTAAAGAAAGCTTATCTTTCGATATATATATCTGAAATTTGTAAATTGTCCAGGGTTTTATAAATGCCAGGCATCAGGGACAAAACCACTAATGCAACATTCTAGTTTTTGCTCAACACCAGAGAGCACAAACTTGTTTCACCCCAACACAGACGTATGAATTATGTTTATGTAGACAGTCAACAATAACTGAAATCTTTAGAACAAACCGCAATTAACTTTTTAAATTCGTTTACGAAAAAAAAAAAAAAGTCCCTTTACTTGTGAGACTTGCTGGTTTTGAACGACACTTGCAGGACTCTGTCTCCCATGCGGTATCCGTTCAGGCTAGCGATGGCCATTGCAGCCTCTTCGTAATTTGTCATGGTAACAAACCCAAAACCTTTGCATTTGTTGGTGTTAAAGTCACGGATGACCTTGACGTTGGTGACAGCACCGAACGGACCGAACATCTGCCAAAGGATGCCTTCGTCGACATCCTGACCCAAGTTGTAGATGAAGATACACCATCCAGAGGAAGAGCTGCCAGACACGTTCATCCCAGAGGCACCGCTCATGTGGTCAACACTCATGGGTGAAAACCTAACAGAGCAAGAGATCAATCAGTCAAGTCACCTTCATTTCTATAAAGCTTTATATAATGCAGACTGTGTCAAAGCAGCTTCATAGTAACAAACTGGACAACAGCGGGATCAATTATGGAAAAGACAACAGCCAAGACAAGAGTCATCTTCAATGTTGCCTGCTTATTATTTACATTGAAAACGATTGATTTTAATATTGCATTGGTAACATGCTTTCATGGCTGCAGTTGCCAGATTTAAAGAGATTAAATCCTCCAAGCAGAGCTTTTTTTCTTAAATCTATACATTTTCTGTTCAGTGGTTCACGTAATCTTCCCAATCTGGCACTACAGAGAAAGAGCTGATGTGCTGAAAACATTGACATGGAAACTATTGCGAAATTCCAGTCAAATAAGTGTAATACAGCCAGTCTGTTTCAGTTTGTGTTATTTGCTTTGACTACATCTGTGAGCAAACCACGCGAGTTGACATTGTCTTGATTTATTCTGTTTGAGAACAATAATTCAGGGAATGTATTACACTTTTCTTACAAGCAGCAAAGAATCTGATGCAACAACTACAACGTACTGATTAATGGACAACATTAAAACTACAGGAAGCATATTTGGCTCTCACCTGAAGCGCTGCGCCTGGTGATGAACAGGTCCTCCAAACCGACGGGACTGAGTGGGGTACAGCTGAGAGATCAGCTGGGAATTCTTGGTCTGGTTTGGACTGGCAGCAAACTTCACTGTGATTGGTTCAGAGGCACCAGCTGGTTTGGATCCATTAAGATCCTTGATGGCTTCCTCCGCTTCAGACCTCTTATCGAAACGGATGAACGCAACTCCACGAGATAGGCCTAACAGGTAAGAAAGCCCCACAAAAAGAGTTGAGACCCAGAATACTTTCACGATGGAAAATTGCAGGACAGAATAATTACCAGAGGCCTGATCGACCAGTATGCGGGAGTTTATGATATGCCCGTACTGGGTAAACATGTCCTCTACATCCTTCTGAGTCATGGTCTTGGGTAAACCGCTGATGTACAGGTTGGCATCTTTGATGCTGTCAGAGCTCGGCCTGGCATAAGACACCTAATTTAATGGAAAAACATTGCATTAAAAACCACTTCATTAAGGCCTTATTAAACAAAAATATCAAGCCATCATGTGTGCCCCCATTACTGAATAAACAATATTGTTCCATTGTGTAGCCAAAACATAGCCTCACATCTGAGTTTCACATATGAAATAAAATTAAAAACAACCCCAACAAAAATAAAACCAAAACAAAAACATTACAATGATTGTGTACTTCATATTCTGTAATGCTCAGAAAGAAAAAAAACAAGTCTGGGACTTCAGCGCAGGGCTTCTGTTCGGCACAATTTCATACTCAAGCAAATGACTACTAACTTTTACCACTCTGTTTTTACACCACAACCATGCAAGAGAAATGAAAACAGCATATTCTGATCTTAAAAGGAACTCCAAAATAAAAGTGTCACTGACTTCAGTATAATTCTGTACCGAAATTAAACCATGCTCAGTCAAAGACAGCCAATCATACAGATTATGAGAGCAAAAATCTTGAGACGTCAAATGTCAGGAAAAAGAAATACAAAGAAAAACAAAGAGAAAATAAAAAAAGGAACCATTGTTGAAACTCATGAAGTTGTTCATTCCTTACAGAAAGCAGGCAGGACTCGAACGCCGTCCTAACTGCTTTGAGTCTAGTTTACCAATATGGCATCTAAAATATAACACATGGATACAAAAACACCTCTTTGCACGTTACCTTGATAGTTTTAGACTGTAGTCTCAGGCCATTGAGTGTATTGATTGCCCTTTCTGCATCATTAGGGTTAACATAGTTAACAAATCCGTACCCTAAACTGTGGCCTAGAGAAAACAAAAGGGAAAACAAACAAAATAAAAATAACAAACGTTCGTCCACATCCTGCAGACTATTGCAAAAGAAAAGACAAAAGAAAAATGCAAGCTGTTCTTGGGAATGACAATTGTAAAACAAAATAGTTACATCATCTTCAAAAACAAAGTTTGACATCAGGCAAGAAAATAGTTAGGATACAGAAATCTAATCCAAACATCAAAAAACAGTCTTCATTAAATCATTGCTAGGAAAAAAAAACAAATACCTTCCTTCACACCTCCTTAAAAATAAAAACAAAAACATTATTAGGCATTTATAAAAGTTTAAGTAAATAAAATACAACGTACATTCATCAGTACACCTATACAACATATATCTAAGTATAATAAATTCCAAAGAGGGATGCTTTGTGCAAAAAAAAAAAAAAACGAAAAACGAAAAACAAACAAAAAAAAAAGACTATCAAACAAAGCTAATGGCATAGATGCATGAAGATGGCACCAGACTGACATCAATAGGCCTCTCCAGGTACTCCACAATACAACTGGAAATTAAATTGTCCTCAAAAACATAGAAAAAAATAGGAAAACAAAAACACAACAACCCAAAGAATAAAGCACATTTGCACGGAACAATGCATGATGCCCACATCATAAAATTTTTTTATTTTTCAAAAAAGTCAAATGAGTTTTTGCAATATACACAGCAAGAAAATATTTACAGAAAAACAAATGTGTCTGACTTCAAAGACAAATAAAATCTTGGCACATTGTGGGAGTACTTCAAATCTAATCAAAAGCTCAATGATATTGAATCGGACCAGTACCATCTTTACACCTTTTCAAATTGAAAAAGAAAAAAGGATTTTGGAAAAAAGGAACCAAATGAAATTGTGTGAGCAAAATGTTTATTGGAGCATAAAAATAAAATACCACAGTGGACAGTGAAATGCTGCCACAAATCTGACCCAAGCTTCAATAAACTGGTCAAAAGAATTTGCTAAAAAAAAAAAAAGTACTTTAAAATACTGAAAATAACTTGTAACTTAAAAAAAAAAACGGTGTCGGTAAAACTTATTGAAAACAGACAAGAAGTTCTGAAAATAAACAACCTTTCTCTTCATGTATCACAAACACATAAGAGAAAGACACTGGCTCAGTGTGTTGAGACGTACCTCCCATCTTGTCTCTTATGAGTTTGGCCGACTCCACCTCGCCAATGCTGCTGAAGAGACTCCGAAGCTCCTCCTGACTCATGTTCTGGGGCAGATAGTTGATGATCAGGTTGGTTTTCGCATCACTCGGCTCATCGCCCATGTGGTCCTCGTAACCGTTCGGCATGTCGTATTCTTCCTGCTAGAGACAAGATTATGCATTGTGACCAAACCAACAAAACTTACACTGGCAGACTAAAACCTAAAAAAATAAAAAAATGCAAGTAGCATGACCAACAACATCCGACATTAGTCTACACACAAAAATAATGGCCAATTTTACCTTTACTGAGCTGCCACTCTTGTGTGAGTCTCTGTCATTACCCTGGTTCTCAACCTCACAAACCTGCAGCAACAAATCAGTTGCAACATGATATAAATGTATACCTAATAACACCATGCTATATATAGCTATTTGCACTTTTGTTTAGGTGCTAACTGTAATTCCTGGCCTTTATACTTGTACTACGCAAAAAAATAAAATAAATAATAATAATTGAAACTAATCAAATAAATGAAAGTATTACTTTTTACAGAAACCAAAATGTTAATTTTCGTTTGGCAGTAATCCAATAGAGTAATGTTACTTAAATTTGGGCAATTCAACTTCCTCACTAACAAGCCACTTTTTGATATTTGAGCTGAACGTTCTTTTCTACTTTTTAGTTTTGGTCATGGTAAAGTGCATCTGCACATCTAACATTTAGCTGTTGTACATTATTCACTTTTATGTGGATAAAATACATGCTAAAACTGTCCAAATGCACCAGAGAAGCACTGATAAAGTACCAAGATAACTTCAGCCCTCCAAATATATTTTGGCCATAACCAAGTTTTATTTTTTTTGCAGACGAAAATTTTCTCACTAAGATTTCTGTGCTAACCACTCGAAACTCGTCTCTAAAATTCTTTCCAATTGTCAAGTAAATAAGTGAATAAACAAAAAATTAAACAACGGTAGCTCAATAGGCAAAATAAATACCTTAACATGTTGAATTGTTTTAAGATAACTCACCATTTCACTTGAAGAAATTAACGTAAAATTAGATTGTAAATACTTACTTTTAAATACCTTATGTGTCCTCTTCTGACGGCCATGTAGATACCTTACAGCTTCAAAATCTTAGTCTGGGGAAAAAAAAAAGAAGAAATTGTAAACAGCTTTGCAGTGGATACACATTTTCTATTAGAGCCAAGACGAACTCTGCATCGTTACGAACCGTAACATATATCGGTTTAGAACATTTCATTTTTTTCATTGTTTACACTGGCATAAGCACAAAAAAAATCACTTTTGTATACAAGTTACAATGTAATAAACGTTTAGTCGTCGACGTATTTCCTCTACAACCAAAAACAAAGGCAAAACTATGAGGAGTAACGTTAGCTAAATATAAGCATGTATGCTAGGCTAGGTTAACCAGGCTAGGCTAACCAAACTAAGCTAGGCTGCAGGAATAGCGCGTACAATTACAAATAAATAAAATATTAACGACATCGTAACAGTATCACTACTCACACACAGAGTGGATACATTATTACCTAATCTAATTTAGCTAATTATAATGATAGTTCCAATGCAAGGCCGCTCTTTTGAGGCCTGTTCGCCAGTATCGAAGCTACCGGCGCGTGCTCGTGAACGTTTGAGAACGTTCAGTCCGCACATTTAAAAACTCACATTTTATATTTGAAAAAACGACAATATTCAAGCACAACATATATATTTACCTCCGTGTCCTTTGTCCTCGACCGTCGTTGTAGTATAGCGAGTTACAAATCGTGAAGAGAACAAAGCGGAGACCTGCCCTACCTACTTCGCACGCGCGATTCTCAACCCAAGAAGGGGCGCGCTCGGGTGTCTCGCGCTCAAGCGGAAGTGAAGCCACACCTCCTCCCGTCTGGAGGAAGGGATGCTGCGGAGTCACACCCCATCAATGGCTATGACCCCATCTAAGCAAAGCACACGATCTTTTTGAAGCTCTGCCATGTTTATGTATGTATATATACATATACATATATACATACATATATACATACATATATATATATATATATATAGATATATATATATATATATATATATATATATATATATATATATATATATATCTATATGTGTATATGTGTATATGTGTATATGTATATGTATGTATATATGTATGTATATATGTATATGTATATATATATATATATATATGTATATATATATATATGTATATATATATATATATGTGTGTGTGTGTGTGTGTGTGTGTGTGTGTGTGTGTGCGCGCGCGCGCGCGCGCGTGTGGGTCAGTTGTTATTGATCTGTATTTTAATTGTACCATTGGATAGTATATCATAAATAAATAACAAAATTGCCAGTTTTATGTAATTGTAATTTTATATTAATGTCAAATTGAAGTATTTTATTCTATAAACTTTATTATATAAAATTATACTATTTTTTATATACAAAACTTATGACCCTTGCATGACATCAGCTGAACCATTATTATAGCATCATGCCAGGAAATATGTAAATAATGTGCATTGTTGTTTTCTTTTCTTTTCCTTTTTTTTTTTTTTTTTTTTTTTTTTTTTTTACACTGGCTTATAGTTTCAGTGTCTTTACTTTTTTTTATGCTGCCAATTAGAGAAATAATATTAAAAACATTCTGGTCATAGTTTTTCTAAGACACCTGACCCAGGCGCCTTAAGCAGAAAACCCAAAATAGATTGATGTGTACTAGCAGAAATTGTCACGGTCAGCATGTGAGCTACTAAAAAGCATATAAACTCACTTCAAAAAGTAGAAAGCATCTGATAACACAATTTATTAATCTTGGAAACATGGAAACTTCTGCTCAAACATAAATAGCATCTACACTGGCTGGCATTAGAACACAGAATTCTGTCATTTAGCTTAACTTTAAATTAGTAATATTATTCATACATAACCATAATGTTCCAGTGATGTCTAGTCAGGCTACTGTTTATGTCCGCAGTTATGTACAAAGCATTCTTGCTTGGCAAAGATCAAAATAAAGCAGAATGACAAAAGCATCTATATTATATATAGAAACATTTCACAACGCTGTTACATGTTCATAGAGGCAGATAAATATAGCCTACATAAAGTTCACAAAAACAGCCCTTCGACATTCAACATTGAAAAATATTCTTCCCTGCCTACTATCCTCAAAAGTAGATCTCTACAGAATTTCCTATTAGAGAAGTTGGAAGCCCCTGTACAGTAAAAGAGGTAGACAGTGTGGCTGAAGCGTACTAGCTTTATTAATTCCACCTCATAGAGAAGATTTCTTATAGTACAGTGGCAGTTTAGGTGCAATTTTCAGCAAAACCTTCCCAAGTCTCGATGAGAGAAGAAGGGGGTGGTAACCCTGAATGACATCAATTCTGCCAAGATGAGCCGGGAGAAACCTAATCCGTTACGTATATCTTCCATTAGTCTTTAAGAGCTTTTACAAACCATCAGAGCATTTTTTTTGTGATGTGCTAATACAAAAAGTCTGAATTAAAACTGGGGAAAGACATATAAAGATACATTATATATATATATATATCTATCTATCTATATATTCATTTATGAATAGTGTATGCAATACAAATTTTAGGGTTTTTATAAATCATTCCTAAACAAATATACACTATCACAACATCACAGATACATGATCCTCACTACCTTTAGAGAGAGAATAGGATTATTTGGACAGTTGCATATGATAGCAAAAGAAAAAAAAGCAAAATTAATTTCAGTTTCGATGAGAGACAATCTTATTCACAATGCTTGTGCAAAGAGAAAAATGAAAATTTTGCTCTGCCGCTAACCTAAAGTTGCCACAAAAGCCACATGCCTCCATATGAAGAGCTCATCATACATCAGTATCAAAATAGCCATCCCATGGCAAAAATGGAAGAGGAAATTTTCAGTGTGTTGTCAAAGCATCGTTTTTGTCTTCCACGTGAATCCAAATCTATAGATCATCCAGGCTACTGACATTCTGCTGTGCTGCCGCCCGCTTCCAAGCTCATGGTGAAACCATTACTGAGGTTCTTGGGACCTGGTGGGGTGGTGCTCACTGTCGAAGGCTCGTGTTTGCCTCCGGGAACCATTGAGCAGCTCTTCTTGGGCACCCTGGGCCGAACCACTGGAGCCTTCAGAAGGACAGAGGTCTGCCGGTGTCCCTCTGCTATCAGGGGTGGGCGAGTGGGCATGGGGCCAGGGGGGCCAGAAGCTTTAGATTTATGGGTAGGGTGGACGGGGGCACTCGAGGGTCTCTGTGGCCCGTCTTCAGCCTGCTCTGATCCCTCTTTAATGGGAATGGGCTCTCTTTGAGAATCCAGCGTGTTGTCCTTCTGTATGCTGCTCTGGCGTGAGGTCTTGTCGGCATTGGGCATCTCGCAGCTGTCCGTCCGCCGTCGTGAGCCCTCATGCATCCGGCTTGTGGCAACCACAGCTTTCATAGCAGCCTGTGGACAGAATAACTCATGATTAGTGTAAGCAGCTTTAATAGAATATTCACGATTCTGCTAGTAAATAAAGTTTAGAAATCATAGCATAATATGCTACACTGAACAACATTTGATGCCAAAATACCAATTCTGTCATCATTTACTCATTCTCAAGTTGTTCCAAACCTGTATGAGTTACTTTCTTCTGATGAACGTGTGCAACCAAGTGGTAGCCATTGACTTCCATAGTGTTTTTTCCCCTGTTATATTGAAAGTCAATGGTTGCAAACATTCTTCAAAATATTCTATTTTATGTTTCATAGCCAGTTTGGAACAAACCGAGGGTGAGTAAATTATGACAGAATTTTTATTTTTGGGTGAAATACCTCTTTAAATATCAATGGTATTATTTTTTGGCCTTTATATAGATTTATTAAAAAAATAATTTAAAAAATGCAATTCGTGTTCACAATGGAATGAACACACAACATGTTTTTAAATGGATTTTGATGCATAAAGCCAAAAATTTCAGCTTGACACGACTCTCTTGATATCATAATGAAGAAAGAAGCCTCATTAAAATAATGAGAGTAATGAAAAAAAAAATGTTTAAAGGGACATTTCACCCAAAAACGAAAATTACTCATCCTCATGTCTTCGCAAACCCATAGGACTTTGGTTAATCTTCGAAACACAAATTATATATTAATATTTTTAATGAAACCTAAAAAATTGTGTATCTAAATTGAAATCCCAAAGAAGCTATAAAGGTAATGAAGGCGTCATAAAAATTCATATGAATTGTGTTGTTTAATAAAACTCGATTACTTTTTAAAATGATTACTTTATATGATGAGGGATGGAAACCTTCCAGGTTTAATTGAAATTTTTTTAATTTGTCTTTCAAAGATTAAAGTATTATCAGTTTGCAATGACATGAGGGTAAGTAAATGATAACAGAATTGTCATTTTCGGGTAAACTATCCCTTTAAGTAGTTATTTTATAATTTATTAAAAAGAGTACATTTCAACAAAGCTTCTTAAATGCCTGTGAATATTTAATTATTGTCAAAAATAATAATACTTTTGTCCACCAAATCAAAGTCATTTGCCTACATTAAAAAAAAACATAAAATGTCAGTCATTATTCATATGCATGAATGAATAATACCCAATATTTTTACCTTGATAAATATATTTAAAGATTAGGATATACACATATAAAAGTAAAATAATTATTTAAAAGTAGAATTATAACTTTGATTAAAATCAAAATTATATGCAAACATCTTGAATACAAAGAGGACATTACAAATCTCGACAGTAGACTACATTTTCTTCAAGTTTTTGACACTTTTATTGGTGGCTGACCTTTAATTTGCGCCGAGCATTAAATTCCTGTAGTTTCCTTTGTGTTGTGTCCATGTGGGAGAACCGTGCTGCTTTTCCAAGCACCCATGGGTGCTCCAGAGCCTGTTTCACTGTGAGCCGTTTATGAGGGTCCATCACTATGAGCTTACTAACCTACAGACAACATCAAACAAACATAACCAACAGCTAATGGTGAATAAACAAAGAGCGGAAAAGCTCGGATGATTGAATAATCAAATCAGCATCTGAGTCGGCTGTTGATATTTTGATGGAGATGCGGACTGTTCTCTCTCATCCCATCTGAAATCAGTCAGCAGTGCATGAACAACAGCATTACAAACAAGACAATGATGTGTGAGCACACACTCAGTACTCACCAGATCCTTTGCATTGAGAGATACTTCATCCCACCAGGGGGAGACAAACTCATAATCGCAGTTCAGAATGCGACTGTACATGTACTGATCCCCCCTTGGATCGAAAAATGGTTCAAACCCACACAGCCTGAGGGCAGAGGAAGAAAGAACAGAGACAGATGAATGCAATTTATAATTTGAACACTGAAGTGAAGGGGAAACACACTCAAAGTGAAAATGGTGAAATATTATAACAATTTAAAATAACTCTTCTATTTTAATCTATTTCGAATATATAAAAAATATATATTTCTGTGATGGCAAAGCTGAATTTTCAGCATCTTCAGTCTTGGAAATCATGTGCTGATCAAGAATCATTTCTTATTAATGATCAATGAAAACAATTGTGCAGCTTTCATGTTTTTGTGGAAAATTCATAGATCAGTAGAATGTTGTAACAATGTAAATGTCATTACTGTCACTGATCAAATTAATGCATGCTTGCTGAATAAAGGTACTAAATTCTTTTTTTAAAAAGCATATATTTTTGGAATTTGCTTACATGCCGACTTCTAAATGAATTTGATCTAATAAGTAATAAGGAAATCTCAATATAATAATCCTATTCCAAGGTACACATTTATATCAGTTCATGCATTCCTTGGGATTCGAACCCATGACCTTGGTGTTTCGAGCGCCACACTCTAATATTTGAGCTGCAGGAATGTTCCATGAACTGATTCGTCAAATTATGTAAATTTTCAGTTTGTTCCTCTCATATTTCTGAGAAATATGGGTATACAGTGCATTTTCAAGTCAGATAAATGCGACCACTAAATGAATAAACATGAATGCATTACTCACAAAATATAAAGGATGACTCCCACCGACCACATGTCAACCTCAGGACCATAAGCATTTCCTCTGAGGATCTCAGGAGCTGGATGTGACAATAGAGGCAAATGATTGCAAATGAATTGGCTGATGAAACTTTATTAGTCATTCACTGGAACTGCTTGCTTGTGGACAACTGAATGACTTTTATCACAGCCGTACGTGTAAAAATAAGGAAGTCAGTAATAGGGTGATTAAAACTATAAAACTTTAAATTACATTTTGACTCACCACAATAACCGGGGGTCCCACATACTGTCTTCATCGTGACTTGCTCATCGATTATTTTAGAAAGACCAAAGTCCGCTGTGGACATTACAGAAAAGCTTGAATTAATAAAATCCATTTATTAATGAAAGATAAAATTTTCTGCATCAAAATACTAACTGATTCAATGTAAAGTATGAGTACACAGTTTCTTACCTATCTTAAGAGGGGCATCTATTGACAAGTCAGCATAGAGAAGATTTTCTGGTTTAAGGTCTCTGTGGACAACTCCATTCTCATGTAAGTACTGCAAAATAAACAGAACAGAGGTATCACAACCAAGGTTATTATAGTTCACTAAAACTAAAATGAACAAATAAATGTTACTTGGAAAAAAAAAAATAACTTAAAAATAACCAATATAGAAATAACTAAAATCAGTTCCCAAAGAAACATTTATACTTTTAATTTGGTTTAAATGTAATAAAAACTACTGTATATAGATGAAAAATAAACATGACAAGTGTGAAAATGTAAAATAAAAAATATAAATGAAAACAGAAAATATATAAAAATTAAATTCTAATGCAAAATTGTTATAAAAATTACAATAATATCAAGTTACATTTTACGGAAATTAATGCATGACATTATTTTTAAGTTACTTTTTTAATCTGGAAAGGCTTTGCTTTTTTATTATTAAGTTTTTTTTAATTATTATTAGCTTTTCTGCCCTTTCACAACAAAAGTGAAATAAATACACCTGACGGAAATGTACATTCATGTCTGTACAGTCGAGGGTGCAGCTCAAACAAATGGCACTAAGAATATGACACAAGAGAAAAAAGTTCAACACTATTCAGCAATAACAAAAACTTAAAATAAATGTGTATTTTTGATTAGCATGGTTGAATTGGATCATTGAAGGTCAGTAGCAAAAGACAATGGCAAAATAGGATTAAATATAAAATTATATTTGTCTTATTTAACATATTTAATTATCACAGGTTTGTATAATATTCAGAGATGACATTTAACTGTCTGTATTCATTTAGAGGAATACTGGATTTGTTTTTGTGCAGGTGAGATGAATAAATACATGTTCATATTTAGTCTAGAACTACAGTATGCATCATATTCACACAGCACAAACTAAACCTTTGCGCATAAGGCCATCGCACAGAGTCCGAAATTCTCGCCTGAATGTTTACACACTGCCTCCAAAAATTTCATCCATCGTAAAAAAATTAGGACCAGGATCGATTTTCAGCATTTTTGCATCCACAGCAAGCATTTTGATAGGAAAGAATGACGAATAAAAATAAAAAAACACATGCGAAAATTTCAGAATTGTGCAAGGACCTTTACATGGTGACGTGAGAGCTGTCAGTCAAGGCATGGAATTTTTTTTTTTTTTTACTGGCATTACTTGAATTGAAAAATGAGCACAGATATTTCCTTACAAATTAAAAAGTAATGCGTTACTTTACAAGTTACTTTAAAAAAGTAATCTGATTAGGTAACACTAGCTACTTTTAATGCTCTACCCCCATACACTGATGGGGTTTAAAACATCTGACTCCAGTGTTTTCATTATATGGACAAATGCAATCTTAACATTCTTCAAAATATCATAAGTCATGCAGGTTTAGAATGACATAAGGGAGAGTAAACAATGACAGAATTTTCAATTTTACAAAAAAGTATCCCTTTATAACAAGCTTTCTTTGGCGAATTTTAGTGGAATCTGCCAGACTTCACTAAATCATGGAAGGAGCATCATGGATTAACTGGATCAACAGTGAAAACCTGCCGAATGTGACTGCAGCAACATTGAAAAAAATCTGCATTTTTCTTCATCTCACAGAGTAATCAGCATTTCTGCAAACCCCCCACCACCCCTCATTCAGCAAAGCTGCTCTAAGAGGTAATTTGCTATGTTTATTGAATTAATTAGGACTTATTATACAGCTCTAGGAACAGGTATGTGTGTCTGATTGTGTGTGACTGTAGATGACATCCACGGTTCTCTGAAGTCCTGATGGAGTGTAGGAGGGGAAGATGAAGCAGTCTGGAGCAGTTCTCTGTTAAAACAGCTGTCATGAAGGAAGAGACAGACTCTGTATTCAGCATCTCCTCACTTTACAGGAATATTTCTCTGAAAGATCAAAATTCTCTTCTCATTTACTCGCCCTCATGTCATAACAAACCTGTATGATTTTCTTTTCTCTGTGGAACATAAAATGAACCACTTTAAGAATATCCGTGTTGCACTTTTCCATGCTTTTGCATGGTGACTGAGACGTTTTGGCTGAATCTCTGAGTTCCAGATGCTGCAGATTGTAGACTGTCTATGAGGATGAGAGATGCCTGAACCTTTCAAGCCTCCTGTCTTCCCTAAAGTGGTTTTTCTAGCACTCTGTTGAGATCATGGGGTTGTTCTCCATTATCGAGGCATGGATGTCTGTGATCTGCAGTCTGATGAGTGCGGGGATGACTCATATGGTGTCAGCCCGTGTTAATTCATTTTGTGTTTGAAGGCACAAGACAGATGATGTTCCTTTAACACAATTCCAAAAATATAACAGTACATCATGGTGGTGAGGAGACAATGATTTCCTGGTAAATGTGAGCCTAGCAGATCCCTACAGAAGTACAGAAAGTGTTTGGCAGATGACAGAGTGTAAATTGAAGGCGGCAGGAGTCACTCTTGTGTTTTAGCACATGACTAGTGTGAAAACCGGAGGTGAGTCAGTTCTGCTACACACTCTGTGCTCTGTTGAAATAAGCTTCTGGAGTTTTGTTACACTGTAAGAAGGTTCGAACAGGTTTGGGATGGTGGTGTTTTTATTTAATGTTTAAATATCAGGCCAAATAATTTGGAAAATTATAAACAATACTAGATTTTCTACATTTGTGAGTCAACTCACCACCACAACACTAAGGTGTTTGCCAGGGTGCTGCTTTGTGGTTGCCAATGTGTTACGACTGGATTTAGCAGTCTGCTGTGAAGTTGTTTCTGTGGCTGCTAGTTGGTTTTGCAAAGTCAAAATAGCATTTTCTATGGGACTAGCTTAGCTAGGGCTTGACGATAAACAATATCATATTGAGATTGCTCTAAAATATATCAATAACAATGATAAGCTTTGTACTTTTTACTCGATATGGATTAATCTATAACAGCCTCACAGCCGAAATAAAAGTGACAGTAAATGAGTGCCATGCCTCTGTGTGAATGAGTGACAGTTTCATCTACACAAACTCAAACACACGTGATGCTCACAATGTTTTCAGCGTCTGCGTCTCCTAAATACTTTATTTCCAGAGCTGCTCTGAAAGGCACTTCACCAGCTTTACACAATTTCATTTGAGAAAAGCCACCGTCAAACACACTGAAACTCAAAGATCTTCAAGGTGCAATAGTTGATAGTCTTCAGAATTAGTTTTTGTTATGCTGGTTGAAAATCTCTCCACATCCCGGTAGCAATCATTAAGTTAAGTGGTCTAAATATTTATATGTATTTATATATTCTGTAAAAGGCGTCGGACCAAAAAATATTAATTCAATCAAAAATTATGATTGGCTTTCCTACCTGCCTGTCAAATATGTATTTGCATACCTCTGCGCACCCTGTTCGCACAGACAGGATACATCATCAGCGTGTTCACGTACGCTGTGTAGACAAAGCGAAAATGGCAGACAAACATCAAAAACCTGATCTTCCTTCCTGGTAATGTAGTACTTTTACTAACTGTGCTATAAAGTTTTCTCACCAGTGAATGACACATGATGTATTGTAGTAATGTTGTCTCTGGTCGTCTGGTGTGTGTTTAAGCGTTCAGGGGGCGTGGCTTTGGAATGCAACTTGCAGGGAGGGTGGGACCTTCGCTCTCAGTGCTATCAGACAAAAGTTAGCATTTTCCAAGCTCTCCTACTGCACCTTTCAGGACAAACCACCAAAATAAAAGTCTGGGCTAACTTGAATAAATTAAGACAGAGATATATTACTATTGTACACTAAAAATGTACTTCTGCAATAAAATTTTAATTCATACAGTTCTCCAGCATCTTAATTTCTAAAAAATAATTTTGTAAATTTATTATTGAAATTCTTTTTAATCAAATTGTATTTTTTTCATTTTATTAAATTGTCCTTTTTTGATGATTAATTTGTGTTAAAGGGGTCATGACCAGAGAAATCAAAATTCACTTGATCTTTTCACATATAAAAGGTCACTGTACTATAAAAAACATCTTGTTTCAGACCTCACCACTTTCTCATTTGTCTAAAAACAGCTTATATTGAAGGCAGTCTGCCAAAACGACAGCTTGTGGAATGTGCCACTTTATGATGAAATAGTATGGATAAACACCTCCACTGAAGAAGATCAACTCCTGATTCTACATTTCTGCCTGTTTAGCCCCGCCCACCAATGCAGGCATTTAGTGTAAACAAGAGGCGAACTCGCAGGTCTATGCAGAAACCATACAATAAAGATGACACTGAAGATAAGAAAATGCTGTGAAGTGCGAAGATCTGAAAAAACATTCCTTCTGATCCCAACATTAGGAAAGAGTGGATGAACTTTATTTTTAATTCCAGACCAAGTCAGTAAGACCTCTGGCTAACACTTTCGAAAAGGTAACACTTGTTAACTATTAACTACGACATTTCTCTCAAGAAATTCTTAATTTGCTGCTTATTAATATTTAGTAGTTGTTAGGTTTAGGTATTGGGTAAGATTAGGGATATAGAATAATCTTAAGTAGAATAAGGCATTAGGCTAATAATCTAGTAATATGCATGCTAATAAGCAACTAATAGGTGTTACCTATTCTAAAGTGTTACCGAACTCTGTCATTTGTTCACTTAATTTTTACTGCAGATGTGTTTACAAACAAGTCACAATTCCACAGGGATTTTCAGAAAGATTTAAACTAAAAGACAGTGCTGTGCTAACTATATTGAATTTGACAGCTATGTTGCAACACACAGGTGTAACTGTGTTTATTACTTGGCTACTATAGTTTTGTCTGTTAAACATAAGATGTACATATTCAAAATATTCCCAAAATATGTCACAGAATATCTTCATTCTCAAATATGAGCAAGTAAATGCATTTTGCACCTTTATAGATTATGCTAGTTCTCAAGTAGAACTAACATAATAGTGTAATCTATTAACTTTGCATAAAAATGCGTCTTTTTATTCAAGTACCAGATGTTATTTTTTTATTATTGTAAAAAAAGGGAGCAAGGAATGTTTACATTATCAACGAACGTTTTCACTTCAGTCCAGCGAGTTCATGCACTCTCAAAAACTCCCATAATAATCTCTAAAGCTGTTTACTACTGTGAAATGAATATCTTACTTACATTTACACTCTAAAAAACGCTGGGTTGTTTTTTCAACCCAACTGCTGGGTTGAGGCCGTTGGATAGTACTTTGGGATGTTTTAACCCAAGTTTGGGTTGAAAATAACTTTCTTTTTTAACCCAGCGGGGTGGGTTGAGGACGCGGACGTGAAGGAGAGCACGCACGTCACGTCAAAATCGTACGTCTCCAGTGCGAGCAGCCGCCATTTTCTCAGCATGATAGAAGCGAGAAGCGAGTGAAAGCCTATGGTAAGTAACGTTAAATATTCAAAATGTAAAGTTATCTTTTATTGTTTACCCGGTTGTATGAAAGGCGGAAGGTTTTATGAAAGGCGGAAACAAAGGAGCTTAACGTTATATACGTTATATATAAAAAAAACGTACGCGGTTTTCAAAAAAACGGACGCGGTTTTCGCCTCGGACACGGAGGTCTTAACTGCCTCATGTAACGTTACTGAACGGAGGATGTACTTTTAATATAACGTCTGTGAATGTATTTTGTCATATTTACATAAGATTTTACATTATCTGTTCTCTTTGAGACGTTAACAGACGGTTATGGTCACGGTTACGCTCATGTGAATTTGTCTTTTTTTTTTTCGCGGTTAAACTGAATGTATGTTTGTCTCCTAAAGGAAACGACATTGTGTAGTAAAGACTAGCATAATTATTTAGAGGCTGTTGAAGTGGTAACTGTTAAATGTATGTTTTACATGTAATATTTCAGACTTGTCCAGCTCCTGTCTTCATTGTCCTCGCGCTGAGAGTTAAAGACACAGAAGCTGTTTGTGTGAGGAGTCACAGACCTGTGTGAGGATGAGGAGGATGTGTTCTTCTGAAGAGAGGGACAGACGGTTTAAGGAGAGTAAACTTCAGAATAACATCAAGTTATCTTTTTTACTAAGACTAAAATAATGTGTGTGTTTTTTAGATGTTGAAATCCAGAGACAAGATAACTTCATTCTTTTGAGACTGATGTGAGTTAAATTAATATTACTTTTTTTTTTTTAGAAAACTAATGTTTCTGTTGTGTCCTGCCTGTTAACTTCACATTTTGATGCAAAAACAGTGTGATTTTATATATGTATGTATGTATATGTTAATATTTTATTGAAACCATTGATGTCCCTCTTTGCAGAACTCAAACTAACTGGAGTTAAGGACACACAAGTCTGCTTGTGTAAGGAGGTGGTTTTCTCAGCTTCTTCTGAAGAGAGGGAAAGATCATATAAGGCAAGTAAACTTCATAATTTCATGTTATCCGTTGTTGTTGTGTTTTACTAAGAGTAAGATAATGTTTGTTTTTTGTTTTTGTAGATGTTAAAAGCAAGAGACATGGGAGAGCATCATTCCTTTGAGATTTTATGTAAGTTATTTTTAGAAAATAAATTTTTCTGTTGTCTCCTGCCAGTTTACTTCACATTTTGATGCAACAACAGTGTGATTACGTGCTCATTTCATTAAGAACATTGATGTCTGTGTTTTTTATTGCAGAACTCAAACCAACTTTGGAGTTGTCTTGTCTGATTTGGAGAGTCATTATTCTTGGTCTTCGCTCTTAGAGGTAAAGTTCACACAAAAAATAATTTACTTGCCCTCAAGTCATTCCAAACCTATAAGACTTTTGTCTGTCTTTACAACATAAATTAATATATTTTTAGTTTTCTCATAATATTTGTTAATCCATTTATAGTTTAGATAATCAGTATTTTCAAGCTTCATAAATATAGAGTTATTGTAGAAGTAAATTCTGATATTTATATATGAATACATCTTAAATTATATGATAGCAAACATGTATGTTCAAAATAAAATACTGGTCTCCCAGACCAGCAATGGAGGACACAAAAAGAGAATATTAAATATATTCACACATATATGTTTTCCAAAAAATGAGCAGATTTTGTATGAGTCTGGAAAAACATGAGGAGAGTAAATTATAAACATTTTAATTATTTGGTGAACTAACGGTTTGAAGAGCAGCCCTCCATGTACGTGAATATTGTGAGGTATGTGAATGTCATGTCTGTTTTAATGTTTCAGTAAAGAAGCTTTCTGAAAGCAATATTTATTCAAACAATATCGCATGTCCTCACACTAGTGCTACCATTATAGCATTCTGGAGCGCTGTGGTGGACTGAGACATTAAACAACCGCACAAAGTGTTGAAACTTTAAAACCGATTATTTACCTATCCTTACGGATGTGAATACACCTCTACCTGAAAATGGATAGTTTAATTAAATGTTTAATTTTTTCAAATGTGTTTCTCTTAGGCCACTGATGAAGAACAGGCGGTGACTGGGATGAATCCTGGTCAGAGAGGAGAATCTTCTTTCCTCTAAACTGATGCAGCAGTGGTTTTAAAGGAGGACGCTGCCCTGGATGATGTAGAAGATGTCAGATGCTGTGCTGATGGGGTTTCTTCATGATTACATCAGTTATGCTAAAGAGATCATGAAAATTGACCGTGATGCATGATCTGTATTCATGGACTATGAAACAAACTGTAAGTGCATAATTTGTTTAAAAAAAAAAAAGTTAAATGCTTTTTCTGTGTTGTTTAGTAGAAGAGTTTACACTCTGTCATTCATACACCTGCTCACATTCTTTCACACACACACACACACACACACACACACACACACACACACACATGCGTCTGTTAAATGTTATAATATCAAAGTTAATGTTGTGATTTATTTGTGTACTGTCATGCCAGAATAGTTGGAAAAAAACCTAACTAATTGTAAATTTATTGTATAAGTGTTTTCGTATATTTTTATACAATATATACAATTGAACAAAGTCCAATTTGATTTTAAGTTATATTCATCAAATGTTCAATGCTTTATGAATTCTGTAGCTGTTAATGCCATCCTTTTCTGCATTTCTTCTAACATGTTACTTTTTGACTTTTCTCTTGTTTTTAATAAATATTTTCCTTTTGGTTATTATTATTTGTGTGTAAAAGTGATATTTAAAATGAACAACATTTGTAGGTTTAATGCCTAGCTCAATTTGGGTTAATTTTAACGTAGAAATGCATTGTTTTCCCACATGGCTGCACTCTGCGAGTTTATTTTCTGCCAGCAGGAGGCGCTAAGAGCGAGAGAGGTAGGTTTCTCCGGTAACGGCTGCAGAGCGGTGCTGAGCTCTCAAACGCTGCCTTATCAAGCACATGCGAAATGATATCGAACATTTTCTAAATACAGTAGTTTTTCTTCTGAAATACACTGATAAAAAAACACCCGCTCTGTTTTTTTAAACCCTGCAATATAGTCATTTTAAACCATAAAAAAGGCAACCCAGCAGGCTGGGTTAAATATGATAACCCAACTGGTTGGGTTAAAACAACCCAGCGCTGGGTTCGTCCCTTTTTGACCCAGCGCTGGGTTGTCAAAATAACCCAAATTGGGTTGTTTTCAACCCAGCAGTTTTTAGAGTGTATACAGCTTCACTTTGTTGTTGAGAGAATTAGCCAGAGAATTCAGTCAGCCAGCAAGACCAGTGACAAAACAGCGTGTTTCAGAAATGACTCATCTGAATGCCTCTGATTGGTCCTTGCATTCATATACTCAACATAATCGTAGGGGCTTTAAAAATGTGTTTGTCTGATATATATATATATAGTTTACAGGACAAACCCATCCCTCACTAGAACCGCCCCTGCACAGAGATCATGCGTGCATTGCCTGTCCTCCTTTTTCTTTAACACGGTTCTGGTTCATTAGTCGCTTTAAGTAAATAACGAGGAGAATAACAACGTGGAGTAAATGGTAAAACGGTTTGCACTACGAACCAGTGTGCTCATTATTAAGAAAATACATTAAAAATATGACAAGACACACCAACTTTCAATATCAAGCAGCAAAACAAACTGTAGCTTATTGTTCAGCTAAAAATAGCTATCCGGAATGGACGCAGATGAGACCAGAAGCCAGACCCATAGAATTTACAAATGGCCGCGCCCATTTGTACGACAAGAAAAAGGTAGATAGTCATGTGGATTAATTACTATTATTAGTATAAGCACACAAATACCATGGTGAAGCTAAATGACTAGTTTAGTGAAACCATGTTAATGTGTGGTGACTTTATTTATTATTATTATTATTTTTTTTTTTATAAACCCATGTTAAATTTACACAAAGGTGCATATGTAATTAAACCATTATGTAGCCTAATTGAGTTCGGAAATGAAAGTAAATAATCTTAACCAGAGTCCCTTAAAGGTATTTTAACTGACACTGATATTACAGTGGCCAGTCGTAACCTTTTAACATATGTGATCTGGCTCTTTATTTTATTATTGTTATTTAATTTTATTTTTTTGTATTAAATATATCAATAATTTTTTATATATTTGATTTATTTGCATTAAATATATCAAACGTGCACGGACTATAATAATTTACATTGGCCAAAACAAGAAATGCCCTGTAAAAAAAAAAAAAAAATTCAGATGGGATTAGTTTTCTCAGAGGATCACAAAGTTTGCTGAAAAACAATAGGTAATTTGCTCTGGAATTATTACAGAGGTTGTGTGAGAGAAACACAGACGTAGCAGATTAGTACGGGATTAATCACCAAGTAAGCCTGTGAAACACAAATTTCTCAAATTTCACAAACACCAAACGACCCCTTGTAAAACTAGTCCCGTCCGAATAAGGCTACAGACCAAGTGGATTAAGCAGATCCGATCGGCACACGCAAACATTTAACACATAAATGTGGCCTCTGCATTGTTTCTTCATTGTCGGGTTGCTGAGCTGTTATGTAACGCCAGCCTACATTCCTCCTGCTCAGAGAGATTAAAAGCTGGGGGAAAAATTGCAAGGTTTTTTTTTCCTGAGAAGATTATTTTTCACTAGCAGCTCTGCACACACATCCGCTTACTCTACCATTCACTTTTGAGTGACGACAAGTGACTGACCCACATCTCCAAGCCCCTCCACTGTCAGCCCATCACTGGACATGTGTTCAGCCATGCCAACACATAGGCTACACAGTAATCCTCCGGCTGAGAATGCATTTAAATAACTGTGTCCTTCATAACACGTACCATCATATCATGCTGGTTAGATTATTTGAAAATGTTTGAATTTAGAATTTTTTGGTGAGAAACTACATTACCCACAATGCTGCACAGAAAATTCCACCAATCAGCAAGCAAAAGACATCAAAAGAGACACTCCACCCAATTCCATGAAGCATTGCGAATGCCATAATTCGTATATATAAGCATATTCTGCAATTAACTTAAAGTGCCACTTTTATACCATTTTTAAGCCTTCTAATCTTGTTTCAAAAGAACAGATTTACATGCATGCAAGGTCAAAAAACACTTTCGTTTTCTCCAAATATGCAATTAATATCACCTCATTTTCCAACGATTTTCAAACAATTAGTTCGAAGCAGTTAAAATTTGTTATAATGCTTTAACAAGCTTTTTTTTTTTAAATCCCCATGGGTAAATTAATGGGAGAAATACTTCCGGAACCAGTGTCGCTGAAAAAATGGATCTGCACTAATGTACTCTTATAGAATATCACAGCATATGTGGCTTAATAATTTTAATAATTCTTTTTATTTTTTTAAAGAAAAGCACTTGTCAAGCTTACATGAGACACTAACAATGGAAGTGAATGGCACCAAAACCAGGGCAGTTTCTGAAAGTAGCATTTTTGCACTTTTGTATTGTTAATATTAGACTATGTCTACCCAGTACATCAGACTCCTTTACTTCAAAAGAGCCATTTTGTGTTCCTCTTTAAAGGCTAAACATCAACATTACCATTATTGCCTTTGAAACATGAATAGCAAATCTCTGTGTGGCAGAAAAGCACATTATTATATCCCATGATTCATTTGGTCTTACCGCCACAGCCTCCAGGATCTGTTTGATAACGTGAGCTGCATCTCTCTCGCTGTAGTAGCCCCTCTCCACAATCCTGAAACAGCACACGACAAATTCAGCATAAAAAACATCACAGCACGTATATAGACTATCGTATGTTTTCAGACATGAACAGCTGATGTTTAGGCGTCTGTGTGTGTGGATCTGGCAGGATTTAATGCTCTGTTTAGCAGTGTGTGGATGTGTGTAGGCAAACACATCCTGCTCCTGCTCTGCACCAAACCCACTTAAACCAATTATCGGGAACTTGTTTTATTCAATTACGTCTCACTGCTGGGTAGAAGAACAGACAGAAAGCCCACTGAGCTTTAAGACCTTGAGCCAGAGAGGTGCTGCCGATAAAGAATAAATGAGATTCCTGGGCTGAGGACCAATGCAAGATCTAAGGAGAAACATTTGGTCCTCGTCGTATCATTGCATTGTGGCAGATCATCTCTCGATAAATCACATTGCTTAATGATGCCATCATTTACTGACCCTAATGTTGTTCCAAATTTGGATTTTCTTTCTTCTGTGCAGTGCTGTTATAGTTAACTGAAACTAAAACAATTAAAAATAATTTTGGTAACACTTTACTTAAAGCCTTTCTGTATAATGCATTATAAACGATTTTAAAGGGTATAATGCATTTTAATTATAATGTAAAATGTATTAACTGTGGTTACAATTATTCATGAGAATCTACAGTGCATTATAAGTTGCAATACAAGGCATTAAATCAAATGTTATAATGCATTATACATAAATACTTAGTGTTACCATAATTTTTTTTGCCAACTGAAATAAGACTGAAGTAATTTTTTTATCATTTTATTTTAATAAATATTTACCTTATTTCAACTTTATTTGTAATTCCCCAAAAAATAAAGATTAGATGGAAAACAAAAAACAATGCATTAATAAATAATATGGAAATAAATATTTTGGAGTACTAAAATTGCTTAAAAAGCTAAATTAAAACGCAAACTGAAAAAAAAAGAATATTAAACATTAGAAGTAGGAACAAATTTATAATAAATAATAAAATATACTCGTGAAATAATAATGCTAAATCAGTGATCTTTTTTTTTCTGTACAGTGAAAGTTGTTTTAGACCCCATTGACTTTCATTGTAGAGACACACAAAACATTCTTTAAAATATCTTGTTTCTGCAAAAGAAAGAAAGCCATACAGTTTTGGAGTAATATGAGGGTGAGTCTATGATGACAGAATTCTCATCTTTTGGAGTGAACTATTTTAAAGTGATGATGAATGTCAGAAACCCTGTTTCACATTCGAATTGTCTTTCATTTATGGAGCACATCATACCTGTCAAAGAGCTCTCCACCTGTCACCAGCTCTAGGATGAGAAAGATCTCCGTCTCGGTTTCAAAAATTTCCTTCAAACGAATCTGAAAGACAATAAAGTGAGAACAGTCACGTCAGAACAAGCTCATCCATATTCTCACAGAATACAATGAATGTGAAATATTTCATAACAATGTGATGTTGCCAGGAACATAAATATCTTACAATATTTGGATGAGAGAGACGCAGCAAGACTCCGATCTCTGTCCTCACAATTTTCTTGTCAATCTGAGTGGATGACACAATGAACATAACATTAAACATTCATTCTGGGATATCTGGAAAAATGAAAATATCTTTACAATCGCAACTCAACTTACAGTTTTCTTCAAGACCTTCACAGCATAAGGTTTCTCCGTTTGCTTCTCTTCACAGCGAAACACAACTGATGTGGCACCCCTGGTGGTTAACACAAAGCGATCTGTATTTAGTAGTAATTAAATAAAGATCTTAAATTCAATAACTGTGCATTATAACAATTTCTATACACAAACACACTGCATAAAGTGACAGATTGGAAGATGCTAATAAAACCAAGATGTTTGAAGAAAGAAAAGTGTTGGCATTTCACGACTTTGACCTCCACCGCTCAACTAATAATGGAGGTTCTTACCTACATTCTTCCTCCCCCATCACCACTATTATGTTCATGGAAACTGAGACAAAACATTCAGTGTCATTGAGAACAGAAAAACTACAAGGCAAGAATATAGATTTACAGGGTGTAAGAGATTTACACTGCATGTTTAATTCACCATTGACCCACTTATGGCCTAAAATCGGGGGGAAAGTCATGACAATGAATGTTGCATGCAATGTAATGCAAAAAACAAAAACATAACAAAACAAATAAAACCCTTCTTAGTGAGTTCATGGTTAAAACAAAAACAAATATCTGTCAAAGGGGTATGAAAACTTTTTTCACTTTAAATTAGGATCATTTTCTGAGCCCATTAGCAGATTTCTGTTCTGGATTTAATCAAAAACCCATTTGTAAGCATGTTCCAACCAAAAATTAACATTCAGTCATCACTTACTCAAGTTGTTCATGCATGGAACATAAAATAAGATATTTTGAAGATTGTGGGTAACCAAACAGCAGCTGTTTTGTTACCAAAATTCTTCTTTTTTGTTGTCAACAGAAGAAAAAAAAAATCAAGTTTACAATGATTTTTTATTCCAATACAAGTTTGGTGATGGCAGAATTTTCCTTTTTGGCTGAACAACCCCCCCCCCCCCTTTTTTTGGTGAACTATAAGAAGAATCTTCAGAAATTTGTACTGCAAAACCATTAAAACACACATAAACCCATATCACCTTGTGTGATGTGTGATCAGAAGGTACAGAAAAAGTTATTTCTGTATTATAGTGGTTGGGAGGAGATATATTTAAACTATTTTTATTTTAAAATGGTATCAAAAATAGAATTTTCTAATTTTGACACATTGTAAATATGGGACATTTACATTTAGGGACTATATATATATATATTATGTGTTCAATTTCTTACATTTTCTTTACTTGTTCTTGAAAAGGTCATATAGCTCTTACATTTACCTATAAGACCCACAGAAGGACATTAAACTGGTAGTCCAAACTTTCAGCTATAAAGACCACAAAGGTTTTTCACCGGTGCATTATGTTATACACTATATAGTATTTGTGTGTCTTCATGTTGTCTCCTAGATCTTGTCTTTGCTTTTCATGGTCAGAGAATGACTCAATCAGACGAGCACTCAAAGAGCAGGTCAACATTTCTCCATCTGCTGCCTTGTTATCCAACACTTCAACACATCAGTGTCTGACAAACAGTCCTCAGCATAATCAGTGATAAACATCAAAGTACAGTACTTGCAGTCATACAATGCAACTAGATACATAAAAAACAATTAGGTCCATAGAAGTGCTTCTCTGTGCGGAATAATATCACACCAGGCCATACAGCCAAGATGCCATACTAAAATCAGGTGACAGCATCAACTGCTCAACATTTTGCATCTACAACCCTGGGAGGTATATATTTTTCTTAAATATATAAATGCATGTGCTTATATATATATATATATATATATATATATATATATATATATATATATATATATATATATATATATATATATACATAATAAATATAAACACATTCATATGTTATGTAAACAAAATCTTAAAACAAAAACCATTGTTCTTTATTCAGATTTAATTTCAAGTTATCATATTCCTGCCACAACAACAATGATAACAAGTTCTACTTAAACAAAAGAAACATAATATATCCATTATAAAGATTTTAGTAATAATACATTTTTGGCTTATAATGCTCACATATCTTACAAACGTTGTAGAAGAACTAAGTACAAAATGGTTATTTGTCATTTATATATATATATATATATATATATATATATATATATATATATATATATCGATTATAGGTCAACCTCTAACAATGATAGGCTATATTTTTGCAGGCTAAAGATTATTTGTGATTTTTTGGCACAAACCGACTATAAGACACTCAAATATTGGTTCATGTTACAGATACATATATGAACCAGTATTGCCATAAAAACAATACAGGTCATGCAATTAAAAATCAAATCATAGGTACATAGTGTGCATTTACGTATTTACACAATATCATCAAAACGAATGTAAAGTGGATGCAGTAATGCACTTACCTGCCTAATTCTGGCCCCATATTATAGAAATCCTCCACTGTCGCATCTCGGCGCGAGCCATCGACCCAGTATTCCACCGAGCACGCGCCGGACCGAGAGGTGGGCATGATGGACCCTCAGAAGACTGTTCTGCTCTTATAATGAATACAAGTGATCCCTCAGACCAGGGAAGCCCAGAAAACGCGATCACTATCACATCTGGGTGTCAACTTGAGCTATGATATGGCTGCAAGTTTATGTTTATGATTCAGTTCCAGGTGATCAATGATTTAAAATGTCCAGGTTTCCATTTCCGTCTGAGTGCGCATATTACAAGTCAGTCCAGACACTGGAGCATCACTGCGGGCTGGAGTTGATGTCCAAATTATTTGTATTTTCAGTATATCTATAGATATCCTACACTCACGAAAAGATATATCTTAAGTATTAAGCTCGGTTTGCTTGGAATAATCTCTATCAAAACAATTAAAAATGCTGTTTTCAAAGTGGGTCTTCAGCTTCCAAAGGGCGTCATAGATCCCATCCCAAACCTCCAACGACATACAACATCAAGAAAACATCATAATCCGGCGATTCCCGAATCCCGATGTCACAAGCGACAGGACGACGAACGATTCCTTGCTTTGGTCCTCGCCAGATTGAAAACAACAGATCTGCGTCTTATTTATCAGATGCTTCTTGAATATTATTGTATAATGTTGTGAATTAGCAGGGCGAAGGTGGAGTAAATTTCGTTTGAAATGTAAATATCACACTGCTGTTTGTGCTGGTAAGGGGTGGAGAAAGGGAGGGGGTCTGTCACACGCTAACCACACACACACGCACGCACGCCCTCTCAGCCTCTCTTCCAATCCCTGGCTTTCACTGCGTCCTGCAATTGGGAAGCGCAATATTCAATCAAAATAACGAATGAGCTTCTGGGTTGGGAACCGATAATCGGATTTTATTCAGAAATACTGCTTGTCGAACATGGAAACTCGTATAATTCGGTTCTTTTTTTGTAATTCAAAACACTCAGCTTCATAAGAGCCGATTCTTTTCACTGAAAACGAACATACAGTGCAGTCTTATGTCTTATGAGCCGATTCTTTAAAAATGAATCAAAAACACCAATCGAACCAAATTACTATTTACTAGATTAATTTAATTTACTTTGTTAAGGTTTAGTTGTAAGTGGTATTTAATAATAAAAATGTAATAACTGCATTTATTTCAAATAGTCCTCCATGAGGAATCCCCCACTAAGTAGCTAAAACTCTTGCTCTAAATGTATCACTTTTGAATCATCTTAAATAGTACAGTTTCCCGTTATCAAAATAAAAGCCAATTTGTTCGCAGTCACTTGTGCGTGGTTCACTTCAGCACCGCGGACAGCTCCATTTTCAGTTTCGTCCTAGCTGGATGACGGCTTGCAGTTGCTAGTGTTATAAACCAAATCAAAATTATAAACAAGTTATCAAATTTAACTCAGATGAAAATGAGGATGTGAGGTATAGACATATACTATCTTACAACTTTTACAACCGTTTTAAGGAGTTTTTGTCTTTTGAAAGTACATACATGTAACAGCCACCACAAGAACAGAAAGCTCATAAACTATCCTAAATATGTCCCAGACAGTGCTTTGCCCAAGCATACCAAATTGCGTTTTCAAGTGTAATTCCACTATAATAGGATCCTGCAATGCTGGGCAAATGGAGTTACATTAGAAAATGAGGTAACTTGCATTGATTTACTCTACACTACTCTCAATATATATGCATTTGAATTATTTTAATATCCTGTCAGTATTAACAGTGGCATTAATCATGGAATTTGAACCTGAAATAGTTTAAATCACATGTCAGTTCTTTGACCTCTATATGACCCGAGCACTGGTCATTCTGTAAGTCATGCTCACTTGTCTCCATGATAATGATGTTTTCTCTCTAATAAACTTTAAGAATCAGACAGCAGTTCCCAAAATCAATAGCAACATACAATAAACACTGTTACATAACACATAGTAGCTGAGTCCAAGTCCAAGTCCAAGTTTAAATTATTTTATTTTTTTTGTTGCCTGTTGTATATTTACAGTTGCCAAGTATTGTTCACAGGTGCAGACACCCATAGGATTAAACTGAGCTAAATCCAGAGAATGGACAGCATGCACACCACAGAAGGTGCGCCGAGAGACACTGTTGTTATTAGAGACAGAAAGCACACTTAATAGCATGTAAACATATTTAGATTTACATTTGTTAATTTAGCAGATGCTTTTATCCAAATTTACTTATAAATGAGGAATACATATTCATCATTCAGAGACAGATAAACACAAAAAGTGCTTGCAATACAAAGTTTCAGAAATTGTTTAGGTTGAGATTCAACATTTTTGATGGGGTGGGAAGATAATTTCACCAGTAAGGAGCAATGAATATAAATGTTTTGGAAAATGGTTTTGTGCTTCTCTGTGATGGTAACACAAGACATCACCCATTACCAATCTTAAGTGAGCATGTAGATTCATAAAGTGAGTGGAGGTAGGAGGGTGTTGCTGAACATGTGACTAATTTGTAAGCAAGCATCAGCGTATTGAAGCTGACCCACTCAACCTTTAGCTAGTATAAGGTGATAAAGAGAGGTATGAGGGCCATTGAAGACCAGTAATGCTGTTGCATTCAAGCTGTCTTTGTTATGTGGTATTTGAAGGTCAGATGGTAATCAAACATTGGGATGGTGATATAGTGAACAGCTGGATGGCGATAAAGTGTATATGGAGAAGAGGAGAGCTCCAAGAACTGATCTCTGAGGAACCTCGTTGCCAGTTTTACCAGCATGAGAGACAGGCCAAGGAAAAGATGCAAATTATTAAATGAGTCTTATTTCACAGCTATAGATAAGCAAAAAGTTCATTTTACAGTAGATCCTTGTCTATCCATCCATCCATCCATCCATCTATCTATCTATAAAGAAATACCGAAATACCCATGAAGCAGGCGTGTCAACATCCAGGTTATGTACATCTGGGACTTCATGGCGCATCTGTCAGCCGAGCAACTGCCTTTGAGGAAATGGAATTAGTTACATATACAGGCATTCGGGTACATTCAAACCCATCTGTTCAGTTGAAACCGGACAGAAGCAATAATTATGAGACATGAAATATAATTAAAAAACTAATTTTATTTATAGTCCCTTTGACAATATAATAGTCCATATGACTACATCATATGGATTTTCACCTTTTTAACTTGTCCTCTCTGCTCAGACCATGTCTAGAATAGTCCAAATATTGTATATAAAATACATTCATACTGTTTATGTAAACAGAAGTTTGAGTCAAAGGTCAAAAGAAAAGAAAATTAGGAAAGGAAAATAAATGTGTCAGCAAGCAGATTCTGAATTATGACCAACCATGTAATTCTGTACGGCTGTGGAGGTGAATTAAGCACATTTGTTGTTTCTGTTTAAAAATGAATGAATGAATGAATAAATAAATAAACAAATAGAACGACTTCAAGGGATAGTTTACCCAAAATAAAAACATACAAATCAATTTTGTCAAATTCTATTATGTAGTTTCTTTATTGTGCAGTCCATGACTACTAGCAACTGTTTTGTTACCTGAAGTCTTCAAAACATATTATTTTATGTTATATAGAAGTCATATAGGTTTAGAACAACATGAGGATGAGTAAAAGATGATAAAGTTTATATTTTTGGGTCAACTATCCCTTTTTGTATTTGTTGCCTCCATGTATCTTTAACCTCATGTGCAATTTATGCTTCAACCACTAGATAGAAGCAAACACCAAGTCATAGAAAATCTTTTTACGCTCCCCTTAAGGTCCAGCTTCTGGAGTGCTGTGTGAAATGCTTGTGTGTGCTTAAAGCCACATGCAGGGGATTTTATGTGTTTATGAGGCGCCATAAATCATAAAGCAAAAAAGCCACAAGTTATATCATCTCTTAAACTCACCAAACCACTGACCCTGTTACAGCTGAAACCTGAAATGTATACAGCTATGTTTGGTACAGACAGAAGCCTATAAAATCCTCCCATTAAGTGGCAGCTGCTGAGGATCTTGCCGTAAACTGTGTGACTGTTGCACACCGAGCGGGAAAGAGAGCGAGACATGGCTTTAATTATGACACAGACTCCTCCTGTACTTCCAAATATGCTTTGCTTAACAGCATTTTTGTTTCCTGAAGCCAGACTGGAAATACAAAGACCTTTAAATGACTGTAAGTTCTGTAAGTTGACTGGCTCTAAAGGCCTATCACCCTTGGTGATTCATCTGTTTGGGATTCGGTGAAGTAAATGACCACATTTTCAGACCACTGTTAAGTGCCTCAAATTGCATAGACTAATTTGATGCAGAAAATCCCCCCAGAGGTTTTACAAGCTTTGTAAATGAGTGTGAGGTCCATTAGAGGAGATTCATGTGTGCTTTGAGGAGAGCCGTGGCTGTTTTTTGAGCTTTTAAATTGGGACTGTTTTGATGTCAGCCTGTGGGCCATGATGGAACTGGAATGGCAGAAAAAAGTAAGATTAAACAAAAAGCACAAAGCACAATAGGATTTTGCTTAAATTAGGGACTATATCCAAGTATACAGAATAATTTGCACATTTTAGCAGCACAGACCGTAATGGCTCAAACTCTGCCACCTGACTGCTCATGTGGACGGACTCATCGCACCTGTAAATGGGACTAGGTTTTAATGTTTGATAGGTTTTAATGTTTGTTGCTGGTGGTGATCCACAGAGCAGATTAAAGGCAACCGGGACTGTTGCCCAGAATTACTTTTCGATAGCATGTCAAAGAGAGTGACCTGGTAAACAACAGTGATTTAACTGACATCACGATGACATATTTAAGGCTGACAGTTTGATCCAAGATCAAGCCCAACATACACAATAGTTCAAATTCACTGCTAATACAAAATGTATCCCCAAAACTAATTTGGACACTGCAGAATATTATAATAATGTAATAATATGATGTTAATAAATTATAATGATTATTTATGATGAATTGTTAATTATAATTTGCAAATATTTATGAAATATTAGATTTATGTACTGTAAAATCATTATTGTGCATTATTGATGTTGTTGTTATTACTGTTATTACTATAACTAACTCTCTCTCTCGCTCTCTCTCTCTCTCTCTCTCTATATATATATCCACTTTTCAATAATATATTATTATTAATATTGATAATAATACTGTTATATTAATTATTAAGGATCTTGCATAATAGAAAATATTACAATCTTAATTCATATTCAATATATGAATTAATATTTAAATATTTTCTATTTATAATATTAAATAAATGTTCTATATTATTATTTTCAGTTATAGTAGTAGTATTTCTATTAACAATATTATATTTATTAATAATGATCAATACATATAATTTTTTTTTGCAAATAAATTGTTTTATATATATAAAATGGATTTTAAGTGCATGTAGTGTTTAGAAACCTTTGGGACCAATGTATAAATCCAAGTCGTTATACTCCATCTAAAAACAAAAGGTGTCAAAGCACACTGTGCTCAAATGACCAGTGCCAGATTGAATGTATTTGTTTTTATTCATATTAATTATGTGCATCTTTCCAGACTTTTGTAGTTCCACAGAAATAATGTATATTTTAAACAGTTAACCTTGATTATGTTCTCTGAGCTCACTGTCTTACATTACACATCATTGTGCCAATGACCAGTCTCCTCTCCTCTCCTCTCCTCTCCTCTCCTCTCCTCTCCTCTCCTCTCCTCTCCTCTCCTCTCCTCTCCTCTCCTCTCCTCTCCTCTCCTCTCCTCTCGAATGCTCTGTCACTTTGTACAGGAAGGTAAGTGCAAAGAGAGCTAATTAAACTCCACAAGTGTTTCATGTTTTATTTCAGCACATTTAGACTCATTGGCTGGTGAATAATGAACAGTGCAAAGCAAGGAAATCAATTTTCCAGCTATGGGAGCAGAATAAATAGACACAGAGTGGTAAACTAAATTAAACACTGGCACCTGAGGCTGACTGCAAACAGATGCTGGGGCTGTAATAGAAATGCATTGCCATTTTCCACCACCAAAGGAGATGCATTTGAGGGGATGTATTTCAGTGTCGAGTCCATTGAAAAACAAGTACCAACAGATGCATAAAACATTAATTGAAATATTCATTCACAATGTGTTTATATTTACAGCTATATTTACATTTTATGTTATGTATAGCTCTGTTTATTTAGGAGGCTTTTCAAGCTAATGGTCAAATAAGTTACAATCTGCCCCCAAGAGGAAGATGTGTGTAACACCAAGCGTTTTGCCAATACTAACAGGATCTTTTTAGCTCGTTTATTTCATAAACAAGCTAATACAAGCTTTGACAATTTTCTTGCTGTTTGGACTAATTCCTCAAAGCCCATTATAATATTGAAAATTCTTTCTCTTCTGAGAACTAAAATACCAGACTTTTCTTGTTTTGGAAAAGTAGCTGACTGCCATTTAAAAGGAGAAGGAAATTAAATAATGAAAGAATCAATTTGATTGTTCAAATTGTTCATGAGTCTCTGTGCAACAGTCAGGCAGACTGAAAGGTGATGTTCAGGGAGAGGAAACACCCATCAGGCCCTGCGCCCATTTGCATTTATATAGTTTCAGCATCAAAATCACACAACACATTTTTATTTTCAATTGGACACTAATATGGATGTGCCATCAGTGCATATCTTGAATATGAAAACATTCGCACTCAAATGGCTCCCTAGATTGTGTGTTCAGAGGTGCTCTTGTAACTTTAATGAGGAAAATAGGTTTATAGGTTTGCAAAACTTTTCTGTACATCTAAACCATCCATCCCCATCAGACTTACAGAAAACAGTGCCGGAAATTAACAGGGGATTGAGGCAAAAACATTACCAAAATGAACAAAAATGCCCCCCAAATTCAAGGTAAGGGGACCAAAATGTTCTGCAGTATTATCCTCCATCTATTACGGCCGTTACGATTAAAGTAAAATATGAAATGAAGGAAAATGCCGATTATAGCATTACATTAACAGTAGATTTGCACAGATTACAACAGCGTTGACCATTACAACCAATCACACATGTTTTTGTTAAACTAAGGAACGCAATGTCAGAGAAGTTTTATTCAGTGTGAGTGCTCACTGACTGACTTCTGAATCTGCATTCGTGAATTCTTTCATCATCATAAACAACAAAGTGCAGAAAAGGTGTAAGTAAGAGGTTAATTTTGTAATTTAGACTTCTTTGGTGATTATAACGGGAGGTTTTGTGAAAGTAACGTTATAACTCACATGAAGACAAGGACTGCATTAGTGTTCCATGTTGTTTATAATGCTACCGAAATAACATGTTAAGTCTTGATTTTCTAATCCATAGAAAGTAATAAACACATTATTTAATGGTTTTTACTTTTTTTTTCTGTAGTCAAATCACGGCCCAAAAAAACAAACAAACAAAATTAGTTTTTCAAATTAAGTGACATTGAAATCAGTACCACAATATCAATAGCAGTAGCCTAATTAACATTAATAATTTGTCATGATATTGCAGCGTCACCCTCTAATTAGTTTTTATAGGTATTTACATTATGCTATTTTTGTGTAAGACAAGAACAGCATTAAACAGTCTGTATAAATAATAATTAATTCAGCTTCTGTTCCACCTAAAGAAGACTGTTTATTTTTTTTTTTCTATGTGATTGGTAACAGTCCAGTATTGTGATTAATTGTTTGATGGTTAAATTTAATCATTTTATATAAATTCAACCCAAAAACATTTAAAAGCTGTTGATGAGGTGATTTGATTTCTCTCTCTCTTTACATATCAATCACTAAGTTAAGTGGTCTAAATGTATTTATATGTATCATCTGTGGAAAGTGTAGGATCATGAAATGTTTGTCCAATCATATCCCTTGGCTGAAGGTTACCATAGGCTGTCTCACCTCTTACAAAGGTTTATAAAAAAGCCCCTGGAAATCAGTTCCAGAGGGCCCCTTAATGGAAAAGTTCATTTCTGTCCCCAGCACAAACCATTTGAGTTTAGGAGATTATTTTATCCGTGCATTAATTTATTTAGACTATTCTTCATCTGGAACAATTAGTGTTAATCATGTGGGTCCTGCAACATCTGTTCACCAGTGAACCACAAACCTTCAACAAGTACATTTCTAATAGCCAGGGTGCTTGGCTGTGCTTAAAAGCCTTTCATAATTACTGTATCCTAAAATTAGTAACATTGAGAAACTCCCTGGGAACCGTTTGTATGAATTCCTCCGGCGTTGCGCTCATGTGGAGATCATAGGTCTGTCGTACAGCCAGCTGCGGTACAGGTGCTAGACACATTTCCCTCTATATGAATAACGTAATGTTGTAACAGATTTTATTTGCGTGATATGTCACTATGGATAAAAGTGCCCGCTAAATGATGTGACAGATAAAAAAATAACGACGACTTATATATCGGAGCTGTTTGACTTTTTAAAAAAATCACATCTGAGAAATATTAAGATGTGTATCAAAACAAAGAGCTTTTCCCGGAGGCAAAACAAGCAGGCACATATAGATGAAACAATAAAAATGTAATCTTACTATATTGAAAAGTTGGCCATCATCATTTGGCTGGGAGAATTTTATCAGTACCCAGGTCTGGAATACTAATTCAGCGAGGACACACAAGTGCATACGCAGCTCTCTTTGAGGGCCTCTTACTATTTTTTTGACAGCTCCTGTATCTCATTGTCTTGGCCCCCAGAGGCCCACCACAGGCCAGAACTGCACTAATAGTTCTGGCAGCACAGAGTCAGGAAAAACTGTTACAGAGGCCTATTTTGATCCAACACCTCTCCGACCGCAACTATAAATAATATAAATCATATAAATATGCCAAGTTTTGTCTGAAAGAAATAGTGAATCCCTTCTTAGTACAATAAAATTAAACTGTATAGGGCCGCTTAATTTTTATGAAACAGATAGTTCAGATACAGTGTTCCAGTCATGCTAAAACACACAATATGGTTACAGCTATGATGCGAAACATATGTTCACTATATGAAGGCCAAATGTTAACTTTGCACAAGATGGCAGGGGCTTTATCTTCCAGTGAAAGATTCACACTTGAAATAGATATTAAATGATCAACTTAATGGGAATTTGTGTCCTTTTAATTGTAGTTTTCATTTTATAAAAGCAATAAAGCAATTGATGCTGCATTGTGAATGCATTAATTAAGTTAATATTTTATATTGTTTTTTTTTATTTAGTGACAATTTGTATCTTTTTATTAGTTTATTCAAAAATGGATTAAAATGCTACACACGCACACACACACACACACACACACACACACACACACACACACACACACACACACACACACACACACACACATATATATATATATATATATAATGATGTGATACCTCTTTTATGATTAACATTTTCAAATTTTTCATTTTCAATTCAAATTACTATTATTATTAATATTATTTGTATTGTATTTCCAAAATATCAGGTGGTTCAAGTGATATCATAATGTAAAAAGGCCATTAAAATTTATTTATAGTTTGGTGATGAATTAGTATTATTTTATTGCTTAAATAAAAAGTGAAGTATTTAAAAAAAATCAAGTTATATATATTGTTTTAAATATACATATGCATTACACACACACACAGACACACACACACACACATATATATATATCACCACATTACAGAGATTTAGAGTCATTTCATTTAAAAGTTTCTCATCATTAATTGTTATTTATATATATATATATATATATATATATATATATATATATATATAAATATATAAAATACAATACATATTATAATATATATAATATAACAATTTATATAACGCCATGTCTGGTATATATATTTTTTAGTTTTTTTTGGTTAGAGGGATACAATAGTAAAGTATAGAAATAATCTTAATTACAGTAATATTCAATATCTGAAAATAATCATCCAAACATAATTCACAGCTTTTTTACACATGTCCATATATAGGAGGACATTTGATGAAGTTGCTTATTGACTTTCATTAACTCTATCTGAAGGCCGTGGAGATCTGACACTGTCAATAGCACATCAAGCTCTGTTGCAGCTAAGCCAATTGATTTGAACCCTGTGCTCCGTACAGCACACACATACTCAGGATCATGTGTTTCTGTCCCTCACTGCTCAGGTGCTACTACAAGCTCTGAGGTCCTTGCTGACCTTTTCAACAACCATATGCAGTTTTTGACAGTTTACCTGCATGCTCATTTATTATCTCATCTGCTAAATTAATTAATTATGAACACTGCAGTCATGGTTCGATGTTTATTCCAGATTCTATGTAATTTGTTCCGGTTTAAATTGTCTGCCAAACTTAGATGATACTCAATTTTGACATCCAGGTATCATAACAAATAACAGAAACTTGTTTGCCACCTCTGACATATTAACCACAATCAAGACTTCTTCTGCACAACATTTACTTACCAGAGAATCTCCTCAAAATTTGGTGCAGGCTCTGGTCTGCTCTCACTTTAACTACTGCAGTTCAGTCCCGATGTATGCAATCAAACCTCCACGACTCATCCGGAATACTTCTCGAGCTTCCCAAGCAGAATCGATTCAGCATTTCCAAGTACTCCCACATCATACCTCTGCTACTCTTCCTTTGCTGTCCTATTGTACAGGGCAGTTACTGCATCCAGTCCAAAAAACCATCTGCAGCAACTCAAGTTACTTTAAACCAACAGCCAGACGAGATTTCTAAACAATGTCTCTTCTGTCATGAAGTTTAATTAGTGCATGCAAACTTCTTTGACTTTCATCATGGAACGATAAACTGAGGTCTTTCACATATAATTGGCGAAGTAACATGACTTTCTTGTTTTCCGGACATGTTTTATAGCAAGTTGACATTTTATATGAATTGAAATCATTTGAATAATATATATATATATATATATATATATATATATATATATATATATATATATATATATATATATATATATATATATATATATATATATATATATAAATGCTGTTCTTTTGAATGTTCTATTCATCATAGAATCTTGAAAAATATATACTCATATATTTTCTTAAATATGAATAATTGTCATATTACAGTGATTTCTTATGAATCATGTAGAGGAGAAGACCGTAAAAGACTGGAAATTTAGATCTGCTTTAACATTTAAAATGTAATAAAGTCAGAAACAGCTGTTTTTACTTAATTATTCAAAATATTAACATTTTTACTGTTTTTTTAACCAAACAAATTCTGCTTTAGTGAGCATAAAAGCCTTATCATAAAGATTAAAAATTCTACCCAGATTTGTGTATATACAGAATAATTAGTACATTAATATTTACTATTAATAATATCATATAATAATAATAATAATAATCTAAGGTGAAAATATACGTCATGACGTTTTCAGATGACATTCAGCATATTGTTTTGCTGAACAAAAATATAATTTACAACTGCATTTCTAAATTTAGCAGACGTTAAATGAAAAAATGTTTATTGAAAAAGTGTGTGTAGAATTGTATTTTTTGGTTGTTGTTGTTGCATAAAATATACTGTAAATATACTTACACAGCTTTACATTAAGCCATTTGTTTTAAACAACTGTTATAAATTTAAAAAATTGAAATAAAGAATATTCAAAGAAATCATGCACATCTTACCACTGACCCAAATAAAATGTCCCCTGCCAGATTCTCACCAACCGTTGACCAAAAAACAAACAAGTAAAACCAACCAAACAAACAAGCGATATTCTCAACAGAAAAGGTTGGAGGTCATTTACCTCTCCAGCTGAAGAATTTATGAGGAGCAGTGAGAAGATTGTTTTGGTACACATTAAGTCAGATGTGCCTTTGTAATGCAATCAGCAGACATATAATCATTCCTGCTCCGCATGAGCACTTTTGGGAAAACAGTGAATCAAAGGAAGAGCTCTGGACTATAGAGCAGTTAGGTCACGTCCCTCTTTTCTGTGCTCTCTGTCTCTCTTTCTCTCTCTCTCTCTCTCCATGTATAGCGCTGTATTGATTGCTGCATTTAGCTGAGTTTTAGCATGCCTTTAAAATCACTCCAACTCTCGAGATGCTCTGCTCTTCTGAACACGTTACACTTATTCCTACCACATTCGTCTGTTTTTACAGGCATACCGATTTTTAAGGAAGACTCATAATGGAAGGAGCATTCTGACTAGAACTTTTCCCACTGAATCGATTAACGGGAATTGAAGCATCTTCTGCGTGTTTGCTAAATGTGAGTGATCTAAATGATTTCCTTTTGATCAATATATTTGATTAAATTGCAGCAAAATGGATTTAGCTTGTTAAAATGTGCTCCTCTTTGTAGCCCTGAAGAGGAAGACAGGACGAGGCTGTCCTGCTGACATGTAAAGCAGCCGACCACAGTTTGTTTTGTGTTATTGTTGCTCAGGGTCAGGTCATATGAAACACACATTGCATTCACAGCACACTGAACAAAATACTTTCATTTTGACAGGAAAACTGTAAAAACAGTTAAAAATGTCAGTTACTTTACCATATACAGTGAAAAACTGTAAATGGTATAGCATTGCTTTATTGTAAAATACTGTCAAATTTTATGTTATGTTATTTAGTTAATTACATTTATTTATTTTTAATGTTACATAGTTTTGTAACATTACTGGACATATTATGGACAGGCCACAATGAGCTCTGATTCATAATGTGTGTTTTATTTATTTTGTCTTATAGTATTATTGCATTTTAAGGTGATCAGATTTTTGGTAGTTCAGAAAGATAGATGTGTTGTATCACTTAATGAAATGTACAATAATACGTTTTATATTGTAAATTGTAAAATATAATTGATAAAATTTAAATATGAAATCTAATTTACCACAATCACAGGGAATTCACGGAATGACAAGTTATTGTTTTTTCACTGCAGACAGGGGCGGATCTAGAAAAATAGTGATGGGGTGGCGAGAAGGGGGCAGGATTTTTTGAGGGGTGGCAACATATGGCATATTTACTGAATTTAGTTACAGTTATCACAGTTTGATGATAAATATATGTGCACACTACAAAAGGGCACAGGCTATCATTTACAAACTTAATCTCATGCAATCAATGTCTTGCATTTGAAACAGTTCATATAAGGAATAAGTGACCATGCCCCATAAGCACCACCACACTCACTAATGCATACAGTATGCATCGACATGTAATTAAGAGCATTATAAAAGGTTCAGTGTTATCAATATGTCAATTTATTATAAGAAACACAAGATTTTAACAGCCAATGACATTTCCAGTTGGGGAGACTCAACTGATTTTCTACTGTTTAGTGTTAATCACTATCGAACTCAACCAGTCAAGAGCTACATTTAGCCTTAGATGTTATTTTAATATGGTCCCTGAAGCATAGGTTTTATTAGCTGACAATAATAATAAATAAATAACCATTATAGGCCCAAATACAAATGTACTTTTAGAAATTGTTTTTGAAAAATACGGTGTTATTGTTTGGGCAAGCTTAAATTAAAACTTCTATGAAAACTTGTGTGATATTCCTTTAAAATAATGTTTTAGTATATCTTTTTTTAAGTATATTTTACAAAGCAGTTTCTTACATAACTTCTTTGAGTTAGACCAAACTTTTATTTTGGTGGGTTGTAACCCACCGTAAATTGTTTATTTTGTATTTTGCCTGAATTATGTATTTTAACAGTGTTATTATTAACCAATAATTATCGCCTCATTATTTTTTATATAATGCATTTTAAGTCATTTTAAAGGCTATTGATGGCTTAGGTCTGTTTTTATAACAACAACAATAACAACAAAAAATATTACAGTATATTAATACTTTGTAAATTATTATTTGAAGTAACAAAACCATGGTTAATTTGCAGATACCATGGCTACAAGAATGATGATTTGTGGTGTTATTGTTAAAACCATGGGTAATTTTCGTAAGGGAACCTGAAAAAAAAAACTTTCACAGGAATGTGCCTGAAAGTGATAAACGGGCCTCATTTTTATCTAAATGATTTATACTTTATTTTAATATATATTAAACATGTATAAGGTGTGCATTGTAAGCTGACACCTAAATGAACACATTACAATTGTTTTATGACAGCAAGTCTTTCTCCTCAAATGCTATTGAGCTTCAAATTTGCATTTGAGCCCATGTGAAAGAGTAGCATAATTTACATATGATTTACAGGTTCAATTGTGCATTATAGCTGACACCTACATGAACAATTACAGTTGTTTTTATGACTATAAGTCATTCTCCTCAAATGCTACTGACGTTAGAAAAGTGTATACCAATATCGCATGTAACTTTAGAGACGGTCCCTAAATTTGAGACTCGTCCAACGTCCAACATCAAGCCACCTTTATGTTTTTTTTTTTTTTTACTTTTAATTTTCTTTTCTCTTCGTTGGATTTCTGATTTACTCTACCCGGGCATAGATGTTAATCCATCAATCATGAACATTCAGCAGCAAACATGAGGTGCGAGCCGTCGAGAGCGCGGATGGGAGAATGGAGGAAGTTTTTTTGTGTTTTTTTTTTTTGGAGCAACTGGGATGGTGCCCCCATTGGGAGTTGGTGCCCTAGGCAGATTGCGTTTCTGCGTGTACTGAACACCTTCGATATTGCAGACACTAGCCCATATCGAGATTTGATTAAATGCTATACTTTTGATTTATTCATTCAAGAATGGCCGAATTCCGAGACGTTCTGCTTTATACAGCAAGTTCCATTTCCGCGATTCAATCCCTGTGGCTTTTCAAACACAAACGGGGTGAATTTATGAATGAAAGTGTGAAAGTTCTGACACAAAACGAAGCCGTTACATATACGTATCACGTAGTAGACTACACTACTGTAACGTTAGTTATCATCTCAAAGTCTGTGCTTTCATTAAAGCTTCATTTATTGATAGATAATACATTTTTACCTAACTTTTCCTCCTGAGTCTCAGGCCGGTGACACACTGTCTGCGTGTCGTGAGCGTGGCGGTTCTGCTGCGTGGTGGCTACTTCGCGTTTTCTGTGTTTTTACACACCAGAATCGTGCCTGACTTGGCGGTGCGCTGCTGCTGCTGTAGGTGACAGAGGGAGGCCGCTGAAAGACCAGGATCTTGTCTTCACGACAATATCTATACTTCACTTTGAGCATAAATATAAAGCCTACTGACAAAGGACACTGTCAACAGTATTGACGGCAAAATACTATGTTTGACAGGTGCAATATTTGAAAATCAAAAAGTATTAATTTATTTTTTAAATTACATTTATATCTGAATATATGTCAGAGTTAAGAGGGGGTTCGCGAAACATTTGATTCATTTCGGGAGTTCGGAGCGGGATCGCGAATCATTCGAGTCAGTTCGGGGAGTTCGGAGCGGGATCGCGAATCATTTGAGTCAGTTTGGGGATAGCGAATCATTTGAATCAGTTCGAGAGTTCGTAGCGGGATCGCGAATCATTTGAGTCAGTTATGGGGATCACGAATCATTTGAGTCAGTTTGGGAGTTCGCAGCGGGATCGCGAATCATTTTAGTCAGTTCGGGAGTTCGGAGCGGGATCGCGAATCATTTGAGTCAGTTATGGGGATCACGAATCATTTGAGTCAGTTTGGGAGTTCGCAGCGGGATCGCGAATCATTTTAGTCAGTTCGGGAGTTCGGAGCGGGTTCACGAATCATTTGAGTCAGTTTGGGGATCGCAAATCATTTGAATCAGTTCGGGAGTTCGGAGTGGGATCGCGAACCATTTGAATTAGTTCGGGAGTTCGTAGTTGGTTCGCGAATCATTTGAGTCCGTTTGGGGATCGCAAATCATTTGAATCAGTTCGGGAGTTCGTAGCGTGTTCGCGAATCACGAAAGATTCGTGCTTGTAAATTTTCAAATTGGCCATAACCTTTAATTTGTTGCTGCCAACTGGGGCTGCAGCAGGGGTAGATCTGCACCTGACTGCAGATGATATGATGACTTGTTCTTTCCAAAAATGATACATTTAACAGTATTTTACAGTAAATGTTTATGTTAGATCTATTACAGTTTTTCACCATATAGTAAAGAATCCAGTTTTTACTCTAACATTTTTACAGTTCATATAAAAAAATATACATAAAAAATAAGTACAGGAATGCCAATAGCATAATGAAATAAAGAGTAAACCCTCAAAAACGACACAAAATATTTAATAACTTCAATGATAGGGAAAGTAAAACTTAACAATATAGTTAACCCCAAAAGTAAATTGAATTCTGTCATCACTTTCTCACCCTCAAGTGTTTCCAAACCTACAACAAAGTTAAAAAGAAACCTGTACAGCGGTGGAACCACTTGAGGGTTAGTAAAGGAAGATAGAATGTTCATTTTTGGGTGAAATCCAATTGAATTCCAATTTTGCAGAATTCTGATGCGCGTGTAAAGATTCCATGTGGGCCTGGCAAAGATGGTGAATATCTAATGATATGATCTCATCACCAATCAAGAAGGACGTTCATTGTTGTTGTTGTTGTTTTTTCTTTTTTTTTTCTCATAACTTTATTGACAACATCTGTTGTAAATGTGTTTTCTTGGAAAAAACTGCATTGTTGCTGATCAGTGTCTCAGCTAAATTATCTCTAATTACCTGAGCTGGAGCCAGGACATTATCATCACCTTAACAATCAGGACAAATGGTGCTAAAAGAGGAGGAGGAGAAAGAAAAAACTATCTGGCTGGGGCTTCAGCTGATGTGGGAAAATGGCCTCTGGAATGTCTCCAAATAGGCTTGGCAGTTAAATATATTGTAAAAGCACGGCTTCCTCTTAATGCCTTTGAAGGGGTCTTATGCATTCATTAGACAGTCTGCCATCCTGGGATGATCTGAGCCAAGTGAATAAAGGAAAGTGGAACGCAGAATCTGTTATGGCGAGGGTAAGGTGACTTAGAACAAGAGCGGAGAGATGTTCCTGCATCTGCTTTCAGTCGTCGGCTGTCAATTGTGCACAGAGGGAATCTGCTGTCAGAGCGAGAGCGCAGCAGGACACTAGGACACGTACTTTGAGGATCAATGAAAGCATGGCACATGACAACCGGTTCTTGGGTTTCTTGAAAATATTCTGAAATGTCAACCAAGTGTCTTTGTGTTACAACAATATCAGTGTAAATCATTAGTCACAGTTAAATGGGCATACTGACCCAGAGGAGGATTTTATTGCTCAGAAAGTGCTCTCTCATTGTACAGGAGATGTTTAGGATCAACCTTGTCTAATATTTCCCCCTAATATAGAGACACTGAAACAAATGAGAACTTTTGACATATGCATTAAGAGTATAGAGCTACGAAACATTTTTTTTTATATTATTATTATTTATATTGATATGACAGATTTGTAAAATGAGAGTTTTGCTTCTTTGCATAATAATTGTTAACTTTTAAATGTATCGATATTGGTTAAGCTTTAGAAACACTAATGATTTAATATACAGTGAAATGTAATCATTAGCAATTCAGACAAAATAAATATAATTTTTCATACTGTACACTATAAAGTGACTTTTTTGGGTTTTACCTTTAGTTAACTGTAATAACAACTTTAAATATTTGTCATTTGTCAGTTATCGTCCATAATTGTAATGGTCCCACCATGCTACACACCTTACAGCAAGTTCAATTTACTGAATTACAATGAGTTGCAACAATGTCTGCCCATTTTTTTTTTCAGTGGCCTTGGTTCTAGAACTATTTTTCCAATTATTTTCCATACGTCTTTGTTGAAGAGTTATAAGCCATGAAACATACCAACCAGATACGAGGTAATGATATATTTTACACACACACTAAACCTACCCCTTACAGAAAGAAAACTTTTAGCAATTTTTGAATTTCATAAAACACTGTTTTTTGGTTTGTTTTTTTAAGCCTTTTGTTTTACAGGGACACAGGAAGTGTCCTCATAAACCATGTTTACGTTGTAGTACCCATGTCATTATACAAATTTGTGTCCTCATAAACCATATATACAAATACACACACACACATATTAAAAGAGTGTTTATCCTCATTGCTCAAACTACATCTACTTTTAAAGGTGTTAAAGTTGTCATTAAAAATAAATTCTCTTATGAAGAAAAATAATTAACTTTAACTTCCAGAATTTTACTCTTGCACACTATTCAAAGAAATTCAATACGTAAGGGCATTCTGGGAAATGAAGTGTTATTCCACTCTGGTTCACTAATCATTTAAAAGAACCACATTTATTATGAGTGAAGTATCAAACATGATATCTCTGCTGTCTGTATGTGGGTTATAGCGGTGAGAATGTGCATTTCTACACATGGTGAGATGAGGTGAGTGAGTTTTTTCACTGAATTCCAGTCTAAAGCCTGAGCTCACGTGAGATACATGGCAAAGGCGCTACATCAAGATGATCGTTAAACAAAGCAGAGGTTTGGATTGCAAGAACATTCCATCAGCTGCTAAAGGGCAGAGTTGCAGATGTTTTGCAGGTTGTGGGTCGGCTTTCTCCTCCTGACACCTTGAGTGTTACTGTTTATCCTCATGCTGTTAACCAATGTCTGTAGCGCATGACATTGCAGGCAATCTCTGCATCGGCAAAGCTTTATGGGCTGTATGAGAAAAAATGACTTTTCTCCACACTCATAATTTCTTTGAACTTTGCTGCCAGGAAGCCGACACATTTATGAGGTTCTGCTTTTGTTTGAGTAACTTTTTCACCTCTGTTCTAGCTGCTGCCGTCCATCTGATATCCTCCTCCAGTAACAACATGCTGCGGATTAAAAAAGCTTCTCATAAAAATGTGTAAAAGTGCAGATTCTCTTTCAGTTTTTTATGTTCTCAACTTGTTTTTCAGAGCATGGGAGGATGTTTACTGTGAACTAGTACATTGGTTCTCAAGTGGTTTTTACAATATCGTAACAAAATGGACAATGAGATTTTTTAATATTGCTATGGACCATAAACCCAACAATATGCATAATTATCAACAGGTTTTGAAATGTCTCTTGAGTTTCAATTATTTTATGGTCTCATCAGCCAACAATGGGTCTCATTTGAAATGTGTCTCATTTCATATGGTCTCATTTACCAAACAAAACACACTTAAAAATGGGCCTCTATGGCTCCATGAAGAATGTTCATCATCCATGGGAACTATCCATTGCACAATTGGCTTTTTATAGTGGAAACATGTTCTATAGATTATTGAAATGTTCTTCACACTAAGAAATAATAAAAAAAAGATCTTCTATGACATCAAAGCAAAAACACCTTTTTGGAAGCAGTGTAAATCTGCCCATGGTTTTCAAAGTTTTTAAATTTAATAAAATAGTAAATTAATAAAATATTTTTTAAACTGATATTTCATACATTTTCCGAATGTTAGTTACATTTTATGATATAACTCCTTTTTTGAAGCAATAATTAAAATGCATTTAAAAAAAAACATAAAACAAACAAACAGTTGCTTTTCGCAGTCCATTTGCCAAACATTTTTCTTTTTACTAACTTTTCCTTTATAGTATCTTCTGCAATTTTCTTATTTAACCTGCCAACTAACTCTCACTTCTAGTCAACAGAATATCTGTTGGGGACCGTGAAAATAAAAATGGTTTACTAATACTCTAATGACTGCTAGTAGACATGTAGCTGCAAATTAGTCGAACGTTAAAAGTGAATCAAAATAATGTGTTAACAAAAACGCCCATTGGACAGTTCACTTGTGTAGAGAAAAATTATGATTTTTCATATCTCGGAGCCTTCTTAGCTTGATATCCAGAAGCTGGTATGTCACACATATGCACTGCATACCATTTGACATCAACTGAAATTGTGCTAAACATTTTTAACTCTGACCATCCTATTTATTTAGCTTATGGTTGGTTAGATTTTATTATTTGCATTGTGCTTTGTTTTTCTCTGTTTTTCACGACAGACCTGCAGTTCACCAGTTGAGAGCCTCGGACCCAGAGGTCCTGCTACACAACAGGTTTAAATGATTGTTCCGCTCGCTCTAGCAAAGTCAGGAGAGCGTTGAATCTGACAAACAGGATGTCACCTGCTCAGGTATCCTGTCAGAGCTCTGAAGAATCCAGCACTTCAGTTGTTCCACAGGCGTCGGCATTCTCTTCCACCACGGTGTCCAGGGATGCTCAGAAAATGCAGGAGCTAAAATTGTATTCCATCGTAATACGTTCCATCAACCGAAACGGGACACTCGCTCGCTGGAACATATCGACCAGCAGGGCTTGTTTTTCCCCTGCAGACATCATCTTTTTTATTACATTCCGTCCCTAATGAGAGCAATGCTCTCTGCTGCCGTGTGCCATTCCTGTTCCACAATTCAGTATGGCTGTATGCTTGTTCAGGTCTTAGCGGAGAGACAAATGAAGGAACTTTTCTTCAGCCCAACCTAAATTTTTTTTTCTCATTTTCATATTCCTCAGGTAACTCATGCTTCGCAAAAAAAGTAGCATCTTTTCATTTTAGAATGATGATTAATAATGTCCATTGGAGAGATATGATTCTTGGATCATGAATTCCAATAGTTTGAATTTAAAGTTTGAATAGTTCTTTATTTTTCAGTTTGATTCAGAAACAATCTTCAGAACAAGTTCAGTTTTCCATTCTGAACAGCAGTTTGATTTTGCAATGACTTACTGAAAGAAGAGATTCGCTTGCACTTACTTATTGGCTTCTTGCAGTGCAAAAATCTAAAATAATAATAACAATAATAATAAAACATATAAACAAAAATGAATAAAAATGGCTAAAACACATCTAATAAAAAATGAAAATGAAGATGGGAAATATAAATGTGAAAACTAATTCAAAATGTAAAAAAAATCTAAAGTATCTCAAATATAATAATAGATCACAAATACATTTATACTGTTATACATCACAAATACTTGGAATGAACATATCAGAATATGACTACTTTAGTTACTTAAAAAAGTGTTTCTACTTGGAAAAGAAAAACTTTTATCAAGAAAATATTTCAAAATTAATTCAGCTACACTGAAATCATTATACTCCTATAGAAGAACCTGAAAAAAGTTTTGTCTTTTATGCATGATCTTTGCACATTTCCTACTCTTAACACATCTGTCACATACGTGCATCTTAGACAAGTGTCTTTTGAAGAAAAAAAAAGAAAATAAAAAAATCAATACATATGACTTAATATAGCCCTGGAAGCATCTTCAATAAATGTATATCTTAAGTTTGAAGTGAAATGCCCTGTTGTAAGATATTCTATTGGATATGGAGATCGGACCCTTATGTGTTGTTATTCTGACCTTGGTCATGTCTTTATAAGGTATACATATTTGCTTTCATGATAGACAATCAAAGCACTGGCGTCTGCCGGAAGAGAGGGAGGGATGGAGGGAAGGGAGATGGTCTCGTTGTCTGTCTGGGTTGGTGTGCATTTAAATGGAGAGGGTCAAAGAAAGTTCATAGACAGTTCTGGGTTGGAATTAGTACTGTCTGAATGTGCGTCTGCTCCCTGTGCACTTAACATGAATTAGTGTTTGTATATCACTGGCCTTTCACTTTCCGCTGTTTTCTTACACAATCAGGATCAGAACCCGTGCAGTTTATGTTTTTGCAAATGATGGATAAGAGAATGTTTTAACAGAAGCATGATTCATAAAAGATGCTGGAATGCATAACTAGGGAAATCTGAGCATGAACTCAATAACTACATTTGACAAAACACTTAGAATTTAAATTTTTAGTACTTATAATTTTGTTCAATGTTTTTTTTTTTCAATGTTTATTTTCTGGTTGTCTACATAGTTTTATTTCAGTTTTTTTTTTTGTTATTTTCAATACAAGCTAAACTACATAAAAATGTGAAATGTTTTGAAAACTAGCTGAAATGAAAGAAGTGCAAGTTTTAAAAATTCTTGCAAATTAAATAAATATTTTAGTTTAATTTAATTATTTTATTTTAAGTATTTATTTTTAAACTGTATGGGCAAAAATGAATAAAAAGAACAGAAACTCAACTATAAATGACTCAACTTTTTAATTAAAGTTAAAAAGACAACTAAATATGTAAATATATAACAGATCACAAAAACAGCAAGGTTTTTACATTTTTAGATTTTATGACTGTTTTGTTGGTTGTTGCTATGTGGTTAACAGATCCCACCTGCAAATCTCAATAATATTCTGGTTTGTCTTTCAATAAGTCATTTTCCTCAACTATTTTATCATCTGCTGAGCCAAAAATCCAATCTTTTGGACTTTTTTAAAACAAAACAGGGTCTGTTGAAATCCCTAACTTTAAGTATGTGCAACATCAAGCAACAGCAATAAAAGCTTGAATGATTTACAGTTGGGATGCATGTAAAAATGTTGAGATTTGCCCAACAGACTGTATGATACAATAAAGCAGCCAAGGACAACAAACATAGCGATGTGAATGGAACAGAATTGCCTGGTAAATTATTGCTGTCTAGAGAAGCACTAAGTCATGTGTTGAAATATTCATTTGTTCAGATTTGGTTCACAGAACCCAAGCTCTCACAGAAAAAAAAAGGAACCTATAGAAATGATCTGATGGCCAGAACCGTTGCATAAATGAATGCTATGCTATATCTAATGGCAAGAGTGTGAAGCTGAACAGTGGGCATAAAACCTCTCTACAGCACAATGAGCTGTACTCACTTTAGTGCTGCAGGTCTTGTCAGGTGAGGCTTCTAAACTGGGATCTAGTGCCCATTTTGGCTGTGCTGAAAACAGCCTGCCTGCCTGCCTCCAAAGCATTGCCCCAGGTCTCCCCAGCACATGTATTTTGCATTATGCATAGTCTACATTGCATCAATAATTCAGAAAGTACATCGAGATTTCCTCAAGCCTTGGGGACCAGAGCTCCTGCTTCCATACCTGTCTGAACATCCAAAGCTGAACCTTGTTCATACCTTTGCAGTGTGTGTGAGTGTGTGTATGTGTGTGTGTGTGTGTGTGTTTTATGAGCTGTCTGTCAACATGTATGTGTCAGCGTGTCACAGTCTGTGACGGTTTGGCTCAAAACACATTGAGAAGGGACTTTTACAATCTCTGCGTCCGAATATGTGCACCTTCCTCCTAAACAGAACTAATAGCAGTACGTAAAACAAGAAGGGCATCCGAAAACTGTTCATGATGAACAACATAGGATGACATATTGGCTCTGATCAGATTCTGAAGTACAACCAGTGGACACTTTGCTATTTAATTCATCAATTTATCTAATTGAACTTTGAACTGCAATTCAAAATACAGCGCACCTAAATAAATTTTATATATCACAAACAGTTGAAAAGTAATTTTCACATTTAATACATTTTATAAGTACAGGAATCGTAAATTGTTGTTATTGTATTAAACTATTACAAATTATTACAAGTAGCTACTTAAAATAAAGCTGAAAACTTTAAACATAGAAGTGTCACCTTGAAAAGTAAATTAATTCATTTAAAAGTTTACATTAAAAAGAAAATATAAAAATGCATCAATATTAATAATTCTCTTTACATATCAGGCTATTTGGTCCATTTATTACAATGCAAAGTTAGTTTAGCAAGCAACACATCAAATGGTGTGGTTCCTGAAAAACGTGATGTTATTTATGAATTAATAATTTATGATATTTGTGGAAAATACAACACTAAATAATGTATTTCGGAAACAGTTTCATGAAGTTATTTAAATTCAGTACATTCTATAAGAAAGTACAGAATCAGAAAGTAAAACTGCTTTCTAAATCAATTACAAATCATTAACTGAAAAAGCTGAAAAGTACTACAATTACTGACACTAATAAAAAAAATGACAACTTACAAAAATTTTGCAACTTAAATTAAATGTAAGATAAAAATAAAAGTTAATCCAAACATTAATAAATACTGTAATAGTAAACACTGCAATCAGACACAGCCAATTAACCACAGAACCTATCAGCCAAAGCTCACGAAATGGATGAGGAATCAAGTGAATGTCATCTTGCGGTTTATCATTCTAAGGTGTCGCGCTTGGCTTTGCCTTTCCGTGAGCCATGCATTTTAATAATCAGCAATGCCACAATCCAAGCTCCTATCTGGATACAGGCCTACATAAATCAGATCTTCTCCCAATTAGCGGAACAATGGAAACAGAAGAAAACAGCTCGGTGTGATGAGATAAAATGCGAGTCCATTATAACGGAGAAGACAAACAAGAACCTCGCCATCCGCAAGAGTGCACAGACTCCAGAACGCTAATGTACTTCTGCAAACAGATAAACCAATTAAACAGAGCAGCAGACATAACGGGCTACAAAACCGACACTTTTCTGACACCGAGGCAGGTGTAGCAGCGGAGCCATGCGGGTGGGATTAGCCATGCAGGCCCAGATGCTCTGTTCTGTTTGACCGCTGCTCAGGGGACGAGACCTGATTATCAATGAGCATAGCGCTACTCTTCCCCTGCCCTGCAGGCCTGCTCCTGTGCTCAGCGCCGCGTGTCAGAGCTTGTTAGGGCAGCCGGAGCCCAGAGAGCAGAGTGGGATGGGTCCGAAGAGCAGGGGGGGGGCGAGTGGGTTTCAATCACAGTCAGTTTCTTTGAGTCCCCCCCACCTCTCCCACATGTGCGTTTACCAGCGCTGTTTTTTGGGCTGCCCTGGAGCTGAGCTCTAATTGACAGGTTAATGGAGGGAGGAAACGCTCTGGCGGGAAAAAAAGAGAATCATTAGTAGGTTTGTGCAGTAACTGTGCAATGCGGCAGGCCTTGGCAGTTGGCACCTGGGTTAGTGCAGAGTTAGTCTTAAAAAATGCCATGTGGAGGGGGGCCGGGAGGGGGTTGCTGCCTCCGCTGACAGGGTTTATGGGGTATCAGACAACAGTGCCGGCAGGAAAATTCAGGCAGGTTTGGCACATGAGCACTCGGATACACTTAGGGATACACACCGGAGCACGAACACACTTGCGTTAAAACTTTTTGAAAAGTTTTATTTTTTGCTGTATGGGTGGGAATTGCTAACACTGACAGAAAATAGCAGAGCTTTATAAATGCAGTGAAATAATTCCATAGGCTTCTTTGGAGTTCCCTATAAATACTCCAGTGAATAGTATATAAGTATTCAGTACTATAGTATTAACCAGCTGTCAGGGAACATTCTCAGATTTTTGGCCAATGTTTTGACAAGATTCTCACCCAGTTTATGAAAAAGCATTCTTGCGGTAATATTAAAGGGATAGTTCTCCCAAAAATAAAAATACTGTCATCATTTACTCACTCTACACTTGTAGAGTGTATTCTTTTGCTAAATAGAAAAGAAGATCTTTTGAAGAATGTTGGAAACCAAATAGTAGACGGTAGACTTTGGCTTCCATAGTATTTTTCCCATACTATGGACATCAGTGGCTGCTGTCTGCTGTTTGTGTGTGTGTCCGTAAGCTTAAAAAATTAATACAGGTTTAGAATTAGAAGAAGAAGGTGAGTGAATGATAACACAATCTTATTTTATTTCAATTATTCACAGTTTCATCGAGTTTTAAATTGATGTAGTAAAATAATGAAAACTAAAAGTAAATAAAAAAAACTATATTAACAAAAATAGAAATCACAACCCCGCCCCCCTCCACCCCCCACAAAACAACAAAAAACTTTAATTAAAATTAAACACGTGCACACAAAATTATAGATGCATAAAAATAGAAAATTCAGTTTATAAATCTACAATTATTCTATTAGCGGGTTTAAAATGCAAAATAAAATTTTCCAGATAACAAATTTAGCCTTAGTTTTTTTTTTTACCCCCCCCCCCCCCCACCAAACTATCCTATTTTTTTTCAGTTAACATTTTTACAGTTTTAGTTTTGTCTATTAACCTTGATTTGAATACAGCTATTTTGAATATGAGCAGCTGCTCACAAATGAAGTAAAAACTAACAACATTTAAAAGAACAGCTATTTTATTTCCAGTTATATCATTTTGACTCGTCATCATGGAGAATCCAAGAAAATGGGTGGCAAGACCTTTCACTTTAGTCAGCTCAGAGTTTAAGATGCTGAACACTTGCACAACAGATAGAAAATCTTTCAAGACATCCTTCAAGACACCGCCTCAAGCTGTTCAAACTAAACAACAACCGGAGGGAGAAAAAGGCAGCAGAGATGGATAACTAGCAAGGTAAGCATGAGCGTGGCAGGTGGACTTTAGAAACTTCCTCAAGTTTAGTTCTAGCGGCACATTGGTTTCTTTTTGAGAGACTAATGCTGCAGAGAGAATGGTCGATGGCGTGCTCGGAGAGTGTGAAGACATGAAAAGCAGGAGGAGGAATACTGCATTCCAATAATGACACACACGGCTGCCTCCACCTCACGCGATCAATGGCTGCTGAGCGCTCCGCTGCTCCCCAGAGCCATCCGAGGGCTTTCATTGTGGAGGAGAGGGTGGAGAGGTGACGGAGGCCACGAGGAGCGCTGGGATCAGGCCTCACACCTGCCCCACAGATGCTGGGCCGGCCTTTATCGCCTCAGAATCTGCTTTATTTAAACAAAATCTGGACTCTTTGTTAATGCATCCTAATGAGAGGTGAGAGTGGGTGTAATTGAAAGCCTCTGGAGTGTCCCGCTGAGGTAAAGTTATCCATGTGTGTGTGTGGTAACAAATTCGGAGAGATTTTCTTACACAATCCAAATTAGTTTCTGCATTAAAAGGGAACAGGGATTGACATGCTCTTGAAGGGAGCAACATTAGCATTACGTACATCCTGTTTTAGCCGAATGAGTCGTACAGTAGATACTGAATATGCTGCATTAGTAACTTTTCCTAATTACCGTGGTATTATATATATATATATATATATATATATATATATATATATATATATATATATATATATATATATATATATATATATATATATATATATATATATATTTAAGCTGGACATTTTTATAACTTAATGTAAATGTTAGCATAATAACTTGGACACAGTTGATATTAAAGGCATAGCTCACCCAAAAATTCTGTAATTAATTACTCAACTTCATGTCTTTCCAAACCTGGAAAGTCATGTGACAGCAATGGTTCAACCATAATTATATGAAGCTAAGAGAATACTTTTTTTGCTTAAAGAAAAAAAAAAAAAAAAAAAAAATCACATCTTAAGACAATTAATGACAGAATTTTCATTTTTGGTGAACTAACCCTTTAATAGAGCATGATATTAGAATGTTGCTAGCTTATAACATATAACATTCTTACAAGCACAAAATTGCATATTAAACATAAATATTGGTAAAAATTGTATATTTTGAATACATAAGTGATATCTGAAGCATGCTGTATACCTGATCAAGGAACAAGATGGTGACTTACCTCTTCTAGAAAAAATTCTGCAAGATTTTTAAACTCTATTTCTATAAAATAATGAATAAAGAATGGCCATCAATGAGTTTTTTGCTTTTTCATGTTTATATTAAATTTATGAAGTAAACTGAATCATCATATGTTATCATAATTGTACAATACTATTAAGAAAAAAAAAATCTAATCTATACTATGAAGAAAACCGTAGTAAACAACACTAATACTACATAGTATCTAAACAATACTATTGTTAGGCTACTTAAACAGTAGATGGCAGTTCTCCTGATATATTCAAATCAGGTGTTTTATATCGACACATGTGGGCTGAGGCAGTGCATTTTATGGAGAAACAGCATTGTGGGTCCATGTTAAGTGTGTGGGCAGGTCACATGTAACATAGCCTCATAGAAATGTCTTTGGTCTGAAGGATGCTGGCACACTGCTGGCTCTTCATGCATCAGGAAATGCTTCCCTGTCAATCATTTGGAGATTTCTACACTTCCTGTGTGTGCCTACTATTGCTGTCCCTAGGCAACAAACTTTGCATCGGCTCACAAAATCTGAGCTCAAGTCAAACCAAAACTACTTTTTAATAATTCTCAAAGTTTTAAAGAATTCTAAAGTTTTGCATTTACCTCCCTCCTTCTCTCTCAGGAAAAGTATTCAATTTATAAAAAAAAAAAAATGCAGTGCAGTGGCTTTTGAAAATATAATTTATGAAATGATTTTATGGGGTAGCTGTTGTTAATCTCGGTGGTCATGAAAGCTGTTGTTATGATGTTAATGTTTGTGGTTATGAAAGACTTTTAAAAGCCTTTGAAAAAGATATTATCAATTGCATTCATTTTTATGTGAATAAATATGTGTATTTGCCATCAGACAGTCTTTCTGCTTTCAGAGAGGACACAAAAATATTGGCACATCCAAATTCTTTGCTGGCTATACTGTGCTGAAAATAAGAAGCCAATACACTGTCTTTGTTTTAACATTAGCATTAACATTAGCACTACACACAAATCCTTAGAGACAGGAAGCGACCTGTGGGGCAAAACAGACAGCTGATTGACAGCTCGAAGCATCTGAGAGCGAAGGGGCCCTACCAGCTGTCAGTCAAATTTGGGGGAGACAGCAGTGGAGAACTGGCACATTCCACGGCCTGTTTTAATAGGATCACTTCCCAGTGCCTGAGGAACTAATATTTAGCCGGTAGAAGCCAAGCCACTGTACACCTGAACAAGCAGCAACAGTACTGTTTGAAAGACAGAAGCTGAGAGAGAATTCACCAGCAGTTAGCAGACTTGTATTTAAAAAGAAAATCACTGTACTACACATTTACGCGCTCTCCTGTGAGCACTTGTGTTTTTACAAAAACAAACTCCATGTTTAACAAAAGAATCACGTGGATCCGTTTGCAATGTTTGGAACAGCATAGCACCAACAACTCCCACTATGCATTATATATATTGTGCCCAATATGCAAATGTTCTGTATGCATATAATACCCAGATGACCCCAAACTTCCCCAAACTAGCACATACACCTGGAAATATGCAACCTGCATGCAAATGTTTACCTCAGGGGTACTCAGTTTATAATACGAGGGAAAAAAAATTGAATTCCCATTCCTGTCAATATTGGCAAAATGCTAAATAAAAAAATATAATAAAAAATAATACAATAAAACAAATGAATAATACAAATAAAAAAATAAAATGAAAAAAAATTAATACACATTTACCTACTAAACAGAAATCATTAGACACTCGTTCATGGCCCAAGCCTAGAGTGGCAAATAATCAAATTCTGAAAGTTTTGCACCACTGAGCCACTGATTCAAAACTATGAACAGATTCATAAATGTTTTGAAGCTTCCTGAAGCAGTGTGTAAGGTATAGGATAGTTTGTTTGAGGTATAGGATAAAAAAGAAAAAAAAAAAGGTTAATCAGCTAGTGTGCTCAACTGAGGTTTCCTTGCAAAATATAAGCTAATAATAAAAAAAATATATTTCACAATAATATCATTTATACTACCATATGTAACATATGATTTGAAAAACATTAGGTTTTAATAACAATTCTGACAATGCAATTATAAAGGATTTCTAATCAGGCACTGGACAGACTACCTATTAAAATTACTATGAAAAATGACTTCATAAGTTTGTAATTAGTCTTCTTTTTTACTCATTGCCCCAGTTACAAAAGAAACAAATACATTTAGCTACTTCAAAAGCAGCACTAAGATATCTTTTTTTTCTTTCGTTTTTTTTTTTTTTTACAGAATACATCTGCCAGTACAATAAGACAAAATGCACTCATATTTCAGAGACAGTCTATGATCTATGAACCTATTATGGTGTTAATATGTAGTGCAATTTTGATTCTCAAGTAAAACTAGTTTGTTGTCTGGTTTTTTTTTTTTTTTTTACATATTTGAATTGGAAAACCAAAATACTTAATTAGTGTATGATATGATATAATATGTATATATATATTGCAGTGCACTTGACATCCTATTCACACACACACACACACACACACACACACACAATCCCATGTTTTACTGTATGAAGGACATTACTGAATATTAAATATTAAATTACATACATTACAAAATATACATAAAGATATGGTCACAATATATGAAAAGTGGTAATTCTTTATACATTATGAATATAGTAACAGAATATATTATTCAGTATATTTTCAATACACAATAATTAAATATTAATTGTTAATTTATAAGAAAATACATTTACTTTGCATAGAGTTTTACCTGCTGAATTTGCCAAAAACATTAGCAGTATACTAACAGTATGCACAACACTTCATTCTTAATGACCAAGTTAAGTTTAAGTTTCTAAGATGATAACTGGACACCACTCGATGAATTAACAATGTGCTCAGGTCATGCAAAACATTTATTGTTTCATGTGTTCTATTTCACATACTGTTGAAAAAAAAATCCATTATTCATTAAATGAAGTTCCAAACATAGTGATTTTATGCAAGCTTTGCATTTTTAAGCACAACATGACAAAATATCTGATTATTTCTACATTAAGTTCCATATTACGACCCCAGTACACCATATTAACTTCAGTAACCTAAGAAAAATAGTCCACTGAGAAAGAACATTGCTCGCTTCATCTTAAAAGAAAACCTTTGCTCGACAAAGTAATCAAACTACTGTTTCAACCACCGGTACTGCTGCTTCATCAAGCCTAACCCAAAGAAAAACCAACTGCGCTCCTCTGGATCACTTGATCACTCCCCTTTATCTTCATGGTTTTCACCTTCTGTCTTTAATTTTTTCTCTAAACATTAAATATCCTTTTTTCCCACTGTAACACTGAGTTATTACAACACCTCTGGGAGAGCTCTCTGCACGCTTTAATATAAACACTTTCACAGCTGGAAAGAAGAGAAAGAGGTCAAAGGAAAAAAACTTGGATGAAAAGATAGCATCCACAGGAGAACGCTGATCCACCCCCTTCCTGAAGCAGAAGGAGAGTCAGGGTGAAACGGTTGAAGCCGGGTCCGGTGGGAGACCCGTGGTGAGAACGGCAGTAAATGCAACATGAGGTTCCCGTGGTGGAGGCCCAGCAGAGCTAATGGACCAAACAGGCTGGCAAGAATCGCAGCGGTGGTCCTGACAAGACTCGTCCCTTTTGAGGGAACCCAACACGGGCGTTCTTCCCGAGCTTAGCTTTCACTTTCCCTGTAGACCCCTCAATAATTTCCAACAAAAGACCTCTCTTGAGGTATTATAAAAGCAAGAAAGCTCATTCCCAGATTACAAATGCGGTTAAGGATGACTGAATATGACGTGTTCCAGTGAGATTGAATTATTTCTTTCCTACTGCTGCTTTCCCTGTGAAACTAATCGTTAAAGGGGTAAGTGAATCTCTGACTGCTTACCAGGTTGCTTGTTTGAAGAGCTGGGTCAAACGGCGAAACGTTCTAAAGCATAAACTTTGTATTACAAAGAACGCGACTGACCTTGCTTTCAAAGCCGAGGACAGATGTGTGAAGAAAATTTGGCTTAAAAGCGAGACCGGATGAATTGAGAGACCTTGACTATGATCTTTGGAAATGTGGAGACCTCCAACTCAGAACGTCATATGAGAATGAAGTCATGGCGCCCTGTCAGGAGAATTAAGCCACTTAGACGACCACAAGAGTTGGTTTGATTTACTGGTACTGATCCTGCTACACTGATTTAAGCGACATCTTTAAGATGAGTCTTTGTATTGAAGACAGAACTACTTTAGATCGTTTTAAAATCAATCGCAGTGGATGCTGTTGAATGCAGTTCAAATAATAACTTTTTATGAACACTTTTCTGAATCCCACACAAATAGATCATTTCTAATGGGAGCCGCATATGGATCAACCAAGACAAGATGTCTTCTCCAGCCCAGCACTGTAATTCAACCATTAATTATTCTCAACAATCCGGCTTGGGGCATTTGGACACTCCACATGGAGTCGGGCTTGGATGTCCAGTCTCAACAAAAACGGGGCTGTGTGGTGTAAGAAATTAGGCCCAAAGGAAATGGCTTCACTCAGCACCTGGCCACCACAGGCGCACGACCCACGCAGTGCTGGCCGATCAAAGCACAGCCGTCACTGGAGACCTAATGAAAATAAATCAATGACGCCCTCAATGAATGGGTGAGGGGGAAGTGTGGAGGTGTTTGGTTAGAGCTGAATTTAGCGGGGCTGGGTGGAGATGGTGAAGGGCGAAATCACAAGAGAATCTTTTTCCCTGCAGTTTGGTGCTTCTGTGACGTGTTGTGGAAGGCGATAGCATGCAGGAATGTGCCACAGAGCCTTGCGGTCAGGGCTCAAGGGTGCGCGAGTGTGGCCCTAGGGACGCGAATACTCAGACAGCCAGACGAAGAGTCAAGGTTGGGTTTCTGACCCAGACATGATGGGGGACAGGATGGAGATGTCCAGAGAAACAGAATTTTACTTACATCATTTTCTTATAATTTTGTAAATTCTATAATACAATAATGCCTTTGACCATGAAGTTGCAAAATAATTAATAAAATTACACACACAGACACACACATATATATATATATATATATATATATATATATATATATATATATATATATATATATATATATATATATATATATATATGTATATATGTATATATATATATATATATATGTATATATATATATATATATATATATATATACATATATATATATATATATACACATACATACATATATATATATATAAATATATATATATATATATATATATATATATACATATACATATATTTCTTAATGTTATTATGTTAGTTTCAACATGTTAAAATTAAAAGTATATATATATATATATATATATATATATATATATATATATATATACATATATACATATATACATTAGTGTTTCAACAGATTATATATATATATGCAAAGTTACAAACTTTACACCATTTTAAAGCTTACAATAATAATAAAACCTTTCTGCTTTTAAACCCTGTAGAATGTCTCCCCATAGAGTTTCTGTAAATGTGATTTTTGTTTGTCGTTGCAAACTCAGGGATGAATGGAAATGTTTTTCTGTAACAGATGCTGTCCATAGAGCTTAACTTGTTATGAACATAGAGCATTCATTTCTTATAATTTATTAAACAATAGTTTTGGGGGGAAATATGATGATGTTTTAGTTAAAGAAATTGTTGAAAAGTTTATAAAAAAAATCATTAAAGGATTTCATTATGTTAGATGTGTTCATTTAAGTGTCAAAACATCGGAGAAAGATGTGAAACAAAAATGTTTGATGATGCAATTATTTTAATTACTTTCAGAGCAGCAATTTACAGCCAAGTAAGTGTCTAGCATATTTTTTCCTGCCAACAACACTGTTTACAAAGTACATAACAGCCATATTCAAATGAAGTGAAGTCTCAAAGACAGTCTGTGATTAGTGGGCCATGTTCAGTTCACATCAGATTTATGATTGTATACGCTCTGTATTGTGAGATAAAGACATTAAGAATTAATCATTCACAGATGTGTGCCTCATAATTTGCAGAGAAACACTGAAATATTATTCATCAGATGCAGAGGTATGATTTGCTCTGTATTAAAATCTAATTTTCTGTCTTCTGACTCTTCTATTCCAATGCAGTCAGCCACCAAATCAGGAATTCTCATTATAACACTATTTAATGAATGTTTCAATTAAAAATAATTCAAATAGCATTAGTATTGGTAAACTAGTAGTGATAGTATTAGTAAAAAAATACATATATTTTTAAACATATTTTAAAAATGTAATTTATTCCTTTATGAACCTTCAGAAATCTTTCTAATGTGCTGATTTGCTGATTAAGAAACATTTATTATTATCAATGCTGAAAACAGTTGAATAAACTGATGAATATTTCTGTGAAAACAGTGATACGGGTTTTCAAGATTCCTTGACGAACAGAAAATTAAAAACAAAAGTGTTCAATTGAAACTGAAATTTTCTAAAATGATAAAATCATCATTGATCAATTTACCATCACAAGATCAATGTCACAAATTTGATTTGAGACCTAAGTGCAGTAGCACAGAGAAATACTTCATGACACATCATAGTGTTTCTTTGCTTCACATTATTGAAATTCCTATACAGTATGATCTTATAAATAAGTTAAACTTAAAACTCTTAAACATAAAGGTTTCAAAATAGTGATTTTTTTTTCAGTGATGTAAAACCATTTATGGTTCCTCAAAAAACCTTCAGTTGCCGACTTTAAAAGAACCATTGTTTTTAGTTTATGATAAGGTTTTTCATGGATAGTATTTCTGTACTGTGGTGTTGTAATCACTGTATTTCATATATATTCATATATATTTAAATTCAGTTACATAAGCCACAAACAGCAGCAATCAAAAACAAAATGTGTTTAATATATAAAAAACCTCCAACCTTACACACACACACACACACACACACACACACACACACGCAGCAGCAATCCAAAAAAAAAAAAAAAAAAAAATATATATATATATATATATATATATATATATATATATATATACACACAAAACCAGACCTTCCTAGCAACCACTGCAGAGCCAAAATGAAAACCCCCCAAAACAAATATGCCCATATAAATATTAATCCCCTGTTAAATATTAATTTTGTAGTGAAATTTGCATTTTTCTTTGATCATATTTGTTTGGCTTTTCTTTCTGGTATCTGAGCCTCTTGCCTTGTGCTGCTAAAGGTAATAAAAAATGTATATGGCGTGTCTCCTTGCAGCAGCCTGGCCCACTGCCCTTGTTTCCTGGAGGATGACAGGGCTACAGCACAGACCTGGACATCGCCGCTGCTTCACCAGCACCGCTGACACAATGCTAGGGTGGCAGACTCAGCGATTTCTCCTTAAGCCCTGCGTGTGTCTGTGGTGGGTTGGCGAATGCACTTATATGTGCAGTGAGTGGTGCGGTATAGAGCTGTCTCTGCAAGCTTTCCTGTCCTGTCAGGATTAACTGGAGATCTGCTCAGCGCTGAGCTGTTACGATTGAGACCCAGAAAACTGGAGTAATTTCTCCCTCTGGACTCACGTTCTGTGCCACAAACCTGTCAAACCAGCAAAACCTATTCTCCAGTCATCTGACCATAAAAATGAACAAACCAGCGACTAGGGAATGCTTATTTTGTTCTGGATAATGTGCATGTCTGTCAGTCAGTGGAAATTTTTCCTCTCTCTTTGTTTTTCCTGTGTCAACTCAGATGGCCAATCGAAACGAAGACTTTACTCAGTCAGCCATTATAAAACCTAAAGTCATTTCAATAGCTCAGTGATGAACAGAAAAGAGCAGAAACAATGATGGAAGTTCAGCTACGGAGACAGTTACAATTCTGCTGTAAAACAGCTCTAAATGACAAGAACTGTCATGTTTAATTTAATTCAGTTCAGTGTTGGTTCAATTCAGATAAGGCTGCACGACAAATCATATTTTAATAGTGATCACGATTTCTGATTCTCTTAATTTATTAAGGACAATCATCTGCGGTATCTGCCTGGTGGTTATTTATGCTAAAAAATAGTTTTAATTAGCCAGTTTTATTATCTTGCATTGTATACAAGCCCCCTCAAGCTTTTATGGTTGTGGTTGCCAGATGTCAAGATTTTAAATCTTTTTAAGAGCTTTTTCTTTTTTCAGCCTAGCAGACATGGTGCATATGCACTCTCTACATTACAGAAAAAGCACAGATAGGCTGAAAACACTGGCACGAAGTCCAGCTATATTGATATTCTGGTCAAATAATTTTAAATGTAATACAGCCTGTTTTATTTTACAAGGCTTCTGCTCTGTACACACACAAAATGATTCACTCCTGTATTTAAAAGTTGTTTGCACTCCGGAAACTTTACAGCGTGTATGTGACCAATGTTGTCGCTGATAAGTGTATTATAAGACTGAGATAGTTTGCATATGCTGCACTAACCAGGCCCAGCAATTTGTGACAACTTGTTGCATACACCAACTTCATTACATTCTTCCTCACATTCGCTACGCGGCCCTCCTCCTTCTGGACAACATTAAGACTGTGAGTGACAGGCCCGCTTCTCTGTGCTGTAAACCTCAATCACTCTAAGAGTGTTCAAAGACAAAAGCTCTCGCTCAGAGAGAGAGCGAGGTGTTTGAATTTGATTTCCTTTGCCACCCCTGAACCCACACTAAAGCTGCACTAGCATTCATCTCTCAGTCAGAGAGGATTACGATGCCCCGCTGCTGTGCTCTCCTCCCAACATAAATTGGATATTTAGCGTTTAACGTCAAGGTTAAACGACCTCGTCTTCCGAGACGTGCTGTCTCAGAAGTGGGATACCTCATTGATTTGAGCCCTTTTACTGCATTTCTAAGAACACTTTATCTGTGCACGTTTAGCATCAGATATGATCCATGAGCTCCATTTTAAAGATGTGGAAATCTGTAAAGTCTGCGCTGCTGAAACGATTGACTGCTGATAAGGAGATCACATTTAAAACTGCTTTAAAACTGCTTTTGTAATCTAATCCTGTAATTTGGTATGGTGACCAATTAGTCTGTTCATGTTTAAATCACTTCTGTACTTGTGATCTTCAATTCAGTCAAGTTTCAGTGGCCAAGTCTTTCTTAGAATAATTTTCTTATTAATACATTTATATTACATAAAATTTTTTTCCCTCATGTACTGACTGAATTCATATAATATGTGGGCCGTTCTCATAAATTGTCACACAGTTGATTTAAAAAAAAAAAAAATTGTACATTTTTAATACTATTTTATCAAACAAAATATTGTAGCATTGAGCGTGACTGCATTTATAGGCAAATATTATTTCCCACAACACACTATTTATGAGATGACAACAACTAAACTATTCCATAATTTCCCCTTAAAATCATTCTGATTTTTCGCAATAACATAAAAAATAACAATGAGATACCTATAAAAAATTAAAGAGAACTGTTATAATAAAATATTAGCTTTTTACTCAATATATATTAATTTAAAATGTAGCAATGATAAATGGGGAAATGTTCATTAGCTAATAAATTGTATTTTTTACATTTAAATATTTAGATTTTTAAATACCGATATTGATACCGATACCGATAATCATTTCACGTTACACAACCATAACTCATAAAAAAATCTATTTTTACAAATATATACTACATTATTATGAATATATTAATAAATAAAGAAAGAAAGAAAGAAAGAAAGAAAGAAATATCACCACAAAACTATTATCACAAAGCACTCTTCGTGATCGAATTCTCTTGAAATTACTGATAACCTAAATCTTAAAACAAGTGGAAACAATTCAATATCCAATTTATCAAATAATGTGATGGAGTTGAGTATCAGTAGTAAATCAGAGGACACATGCTTTCTGAGTATGGCCTATATTTTCCATCTTGAATGACTCTCTCTGCAGTTAAAGAACAAATACCTATTTTTTTCTTCGGACTTAGGCTTCATCAGATATTATCTAGGGTGGCAATATGTGCCATTTATCTGGGACACGTCCTGGCCATGATTTTTATATATCCTAAAACATCCAAGGTTGCTTGACCAATAACATGCAGGTATTGTTCATAATCGACCAATCATGGTTCATCGATCGTGAAAAGGTGAGAATGATCAAAGAGATGCAAATACGAGCACATGTTTGTTCATTCGTTCAACTTGAAGCTTTGCACCGATCGTAGTATGACACCAAAGTACCTGCTCTCTAGCTCTCGTGAAATAATGCAATACAACGATCAATCTGCGCAGTGCAAACAGCCAAAACCTGGATATTTTAGCCAATGTAGAAATCCTGGCAAGGGTTCGTCCTGTAAAAATGGCCCATATGGTAACCCTATCTGTTAGATATGCAAGAAAATGATTTATGTGCACATAACAAAAAAATGATTTAATTGGTCATAATGTTGATGCATGCAGGGACAAGGACAGTTTTACAGAAATTGACCTAATGTCCAGCTATTAAAACAGATGTAGAGTGTGTGAAGGTGTGTTCATGGACTGTGTGTGTGTAGAGGAAACCAGACCCGCTCTTTAAAGAACACTATAAACGCTGGTTGTTGTTCCTCTGGCACACACTGATATTTCATTCTGACATTCAAACTCTAAAAGTATTTTTTTCTGTGCATAAAAAATGGAATAATTTCGAATGCTGAATAAAAGCACAAAGAATGCATCTCAAAACTCCCTAGATGGTGTTTAATCACGACTTCAAAGTGTAATTGACCTTTTCATCTCCCCCTGTAGAGCAGGAATAATAACGAGGGAAGACAGGTCTGAAGACTAATTGGTTTTCTTTAAAGTCCGGGTTTGTCCTTGCTTAGAGCAGCTCTGTACAGCTGTGGATCATTATTGCAGTGCAGGGTTCGACTCTAGTATTTAAAACACAGCGTTGCTCTACAGGCAGGATGGCTACCCTTCTTCGTCCACCGTCAAAACGTGTAAAGCAGGCATTATTACTTTTTTTTTTTTCAAGCTAATGACGTAGATCTTGACATAACAAAAGTTGTTTTTTCAAGATCGCACTAATGATCTCTAGAGATTTGATCTCTGACATTTAAGGTTTTCACAAGACGTTGAAGTAACAAAAGCACAATGTGTTGTTTCAAACTTACATTTTTATTACATTATTATATTTTTAAAGGGTACGTAACATATAGTTTCACCTAATCTTGTGTTAATCTTGAGTACCTATAGAGTAGTACTGCATCCTTCATTTCCAAAAAGTCTTTAATCTTATCATATTTATAAAAGAAAAATACAGCTTTCCGATTCTCTCCGGAAAAAGCAGAGCTCCTGGATGCGTGCCATGGGCGGAGCTATAATGCTGATGTTTCATGTTGTTTACATTAACATATGTTCACTTATGTGCTGATTTCCAACAAAAGACAGAAATCTGATGCAGTTATACTTACATGAATGGGGTCTTTTATCACTGGGATCGTTCAATGCTTTAAAAGCATACGATGTGCAAATCCCTCATCGACCTAGGCCTTGTTTATAAAACATTCGTCACTCAAATGAAGAGAACACACACACGCACTTTCCACACTCCGTTGCTCCCCCGAAAAAAAAAAAAAAAACTGCATCCACTGTTCATGTAATGTTGGGTTCTTTGGGAAGCTGAACATGGTAAACTTTTCCATACATCCAAAAACACACGAAAATTATTTGGAGACATTCTCTAACAAATCCTATGCAGTGCAGACGACGATTTCCCGAGGAAGTGCATTGATGTGAGCTGTCTCACTCTCCTCCGGTTGACGTGTGCGCATGCAGGCGCGCTTTTCCGAGAGAAATGCACATATAAGTAGTTCCACCATCGTCTACGTCATTAGATCCACGATCGAAAAAACCCAGCCGAAACTTGTACCAACCCGGAAGTGAGATGAAACACCGTTGTAACCCCCCCCCCCCCCATTAAAATAAATTCAGCCTATGTGAGCATAAGATAAATCTTTCCAACACAAACTTTTGAACATTAATATTAACATATTCCCATGTAATTTTAATTGTAGTCATTTTTTTTTTACCTCACATATAAAATAAAATGTATTTATATTTGTTATTTTTTTGTTAAAAAGTGGCTAGAAATAACTGTATGACTGAGTTTACAAATGCTTACTAATGCTTGTTTACAAAATTGTTTAGGAGACAGAAAGGACATACTTCACTTTTAAGCACTATTACTCATACATAAAAGCCTGAACCAATTCCAGTCAAATCAAAGTGTATGATGAACTCTTTAGAAGTAACTGTGCTATGATTGGTTCAGATAAGACTCAAGCTCATGTGCTTCTGGACTGAGTTTTGCTGCTAATCCGGAGTCATTTCTGCGCCGGGTCCTTTTTTATTCCATAATCCTCCAACATTACATCAGTTTAAACCTTCTCTCAGTGACGCACACTACACACACCCACACAAACAGAAATAGAAAACCTTTGGAGGAAAATGTAGCAGCTGAACCAGTTTCTATATCAGCAAGATTGTCCTTCACAGAGGCTCCCCATCACCTCCGCTCTTTAATGTCTCTTTACATTCAGTTCATCTCTACATCACCCCGAGGCAGCCACGAGCAGGAGGGAGTGTTTATCTCCAGAGCTTTGCGTCCGTCTGTGAAACATGATGGACGTAAATGACTTCCACTGATGACCACCCGCCCCCTTTTGTTTGTGGGACGAGCTTCTGGGGATTTCAGTTCCGCTCACCTGAACACCTGCACAGACGGCGTGTGTGAGGGCATCGTCCCTTCACACCCTTCCAGAATTCACAATCAGAACTGCGAGTTCTTCTTTGTCCTCTTGAAGTGATAGAAGACCCAGTAAGTTTTTTGAGGAGAAGACAGATAGTTTTTCTTTCTGGCCTGGGCCTCTGTCTTCACTCATCCTTCTCTCTTCAATCTTCCCTCCATTGTGGTGTGCATGTCACCAATACAAACGTTCTTGTCAAATGGTGCTTCAGCTCAGCGGTTCACTATTGGTTTTGCTTACGAAACCAATCTTACAATGGACCCAACATTATTGAAATTGTTTGTTGTAGAAGAGTAAACAAAAATGTTAAAGAGATCACTCCAAAATGAAAATGATTCTAAATCATGTTCATGCTGCTCAGTTCCATCAAATAAAAGTGGATGGGGAACAGGTGTTATTGTTAATTAAATGTACTTTTTTATAATTTAAATAATGCTGAAACCAAATATTCGATGAAAAAGTTAATGTATAAGAAAATTACAAATATTGCCTTGACAAATACTGAAATAAGTTTCTGTAAAGGTACTAAAATTACTACAACTTAAATGCAAATGGTAACACTTTATTTCAAGGACCACTTGTCACTGTTAATTAGTTGCTTATTAGCATGCATATTACTAGAATACTGGCTATTTATTATTACTTTTTAGGCACATATTAATGCATTCAATGTTAATATTGAATGTGTTCCCTAATCTAAAGTATTACCATAAAAATATATCAAAGCTAAATAGAAATAATAATAATAATAATAATAAATAATAATAATAATAATAGTTATATTACAATTAATACTAAAATTTACAAACGCATATATATGTGTGTGTATATATAAATATATAAATATATATATATATATATATATATATATATATATATATATATATATATATATATAGTATTTATTAATATTTTAAATGCAAAGTTGGTCATTTAATGGTTACTGGCCATAACTTTAATCGCGACAGCAATAAAATAACATCTTTTGATGACATATTTATAGATTTAAACTGAAATTTAAATCTTTATCCTCTAAAAATTTATTTTATTGAAAGAAGTAGCCTGGACATTTTAATGTTAATATTTCCTTTTGTTTTTCATAGAAGGAAGTAAGTCATATGTGTTTCAAAAAACAAAAGGATGCATTCAGCATAGTTTTTCCAAATCAAAACAGACCTGCGACCCATTTTCAGGTTGCAACTCACCAGTAGAGCAGCTCTGCTTTAGATCACAGGAGACGAACGTCAAAACACTTGATATAAAAAGCGACTCTCTTGAGCCTGTAATGCATTATTAACTCAACTTCCTGCTCACGGGGGAGTTTGTTGCATTGGGGAAAAGAGAAAAGATGAGGGTAAAGGTCACTGTGTATCGCTTTGCGTGTTTTGGCGAAAGACTTACCCCATCAAATTTGACCTCTTGACCCTGTTTGTTATAATAAACACTTAAGTCTCGCTCTGTGACTCTACTACGCAAACTACGCGGAACAATTACAGGAAGAAAAAAATAAAAACACAGAGCGAGTACAATTACATCCACAAATTGGATTCTAAAGGGGGGAAATATGGGGCTGGCTAATGGACCATTTCTAGCAGCTGGAGAAAATGCACAGAGAGAGAATATAAGAGAGAGAGAAAGAAAGACAGAGAGAGAGAGAGCCATCAGAGTTCTGCTGAACAAGAGAAAGAATTCAGACATGAGGCAGAACAAAAGCTCATGCATGTTTCATCATTTCACATTAGCAATTAGTGAGATTACAGCGCAGCTCGGGCCGCCGACCCATTAGTAGACTCGGTCTGTGGTGGACCAGGCCACAGAGTCGCACAGAAAAACATCGCTTTAAAAAGAGAGAGCAAATGCAGCTGCGACCACAAGGATTACGTTTTAGCCTGGTTCCAGGTGTCAATGAGCCGCTAAATGACTGAAGCATTTACAGATATAGAAATCATGCATGACATATATATTTTATAAATCTAGTTTATGAGCCTGTCAACTATTTATTAGGACTAGAGGGGTAATTTGGTTTCTTCTTTCTTTCTTTCTTTCTTTTCTTTTCTTTTTCATCTGATTTAAAAATACTAATAATATATTGAGAAAATACAATACATAAGTAAAAATAAAAGTATAAAAGTATATATTTGTATAATAAATATTAAATAATATAACAATGTTGTGTTTATTATACATAAAATATGTATTAAATATTGAAATCATTTTATTTGGGGTAGGACACAAATTTATTATAAATTATCAAAATATATCTTCATTATTCATCATAACCTATATGCCAGTTGAGCTGAATAATTCAATCTGAATTCACTGTTAACTGCTACATTACACAATTAGAAATATGAAAACATATACCTGTCTATAATTCATATGTAATTCAGATGTATTTCTTTGACTGGGAATATGTTATTTAATTTAGTTTTAATTTAGTACATAATTAAACACAGTAATATAAATTTGGTCGTTATTAGATTGTTGTCTTATTGGATCTCAGTATGCTGTCTATTGCTGTAAAGCACCATTGTATGTAGATTTAATGCAGATTTACATTATACATAATACATTAGATTATAGATTATACATTTAATAAGCAAAAAACACAAACCAAATTAGAGCATCTCCATTACCATCCACCATCCCACAGTGTTTTCTCCAGTGTTTGTGTACTGAGGACGTTGCTACAAAAGAACCAAAATGTCACTATGCAGATTACTTGCTTTACTCACACGAGTAGACCAGCAGTTTTGGTAAAGAAAACCTAATTATCACAAAATTGGTTTTAGTCCTTTATGTTACAGAGACTGATAAACTTCCGTCAGTGTGTGGTTCTCAGAGGTGACTTTGGTTAATTAAAGCTCTTAAGATGTGTGGACAGGCCTGCGGTTCGGCTTTAAGGGACACAAAATCTTCCCCCTGTCCTGTCCGAGCCACCCGCAGCCTACAATGGTGACCCAGTGGTATGATATAATTACGTGTCCTGTGACTTTGATAGCATGGCCAGCTTGCCCTTTTCAAAAAACATAACATAATACTCTCCAAATATAATCAGATGGAAAAGGTAATTGGATTATTGCAAAAGAGGAACAGGCAATTACGGCATCTCTGGAGGACATTTCAAGTTTTTCGCCCCAGCCTGTGCTTTGTGATTGAGGGTCGTGATCTTCAGCGTGTCGTGTTTACGGAGCGTTCACCGCCTCCCATGGGCACACAAAGGACACTTTATATGCAAGTTTTTTTTTTGCACGTGTGCTTTTCAGTTGTCCTTTCCTGAGATATTTTTGTATTACACAGAACCATTAACGTGTCACGTAAAAAGAGCTATTCTTCTTAACAAACCGCGAAACCGATATCGGGTTTTGGGGTATTTCCCTGTGGATGCTCATAAATGCTCTTCGTGCATCTCTAAACTGAGCTCATTAACCAGTAAGCCGACGAGAAACCTCCGTGCCTGGAGTTGTGCTCCCTCCGAGAGCGTCCATTAGAATGGAAATCAGCTTATTTCCCGGCCCACTTATATCTGCAGGTTTTTGTGTATTACTGTGGTGACAGTTAGTAGGACTTTGACTTGGGCCTGATTGTTATGCAGATTTATTTTTTTATGCCACATTTGTGGAAATATCTAATCTAAACGTGTTTTTACAACGGCCCACCGCCATTATGCATTCATCTGCTGCTCAGCATATATGTCCCGCTTAAAACAATCAAAGAATAATCGGAAATTTCAAGCAGAAAGCCATGATTTCTTTAAGCGACTGTGAAACAGCGCACATATTGTAATGCTTTTATAGAAGATTTTATTTGGTGCACTTGGTGTACAATAAAATGGACCTGTGAAAGCGTAAAAAGGTTTATATGAGGCCGGTCATTAGACTGAATATGCTTCCAGGGTGGAAATGATTATTCAGACTGTTGGATGTGCTGTTTGTACTGAAAACTCAGTACAGGTTTTCTGCATATCTCTATTTAAAAGTCAGGCATTAGCAAACAGATGTCTTCTTATTAACTATATGAACTGCTATGGATCTATTTGGGTCAAACCTGCAGTTGGATGTCTAATTAAGAGCTTGCCTCGGGATCATTAACAATGATTAATTCCTCTACCTGCTGTACATTGATTGTATTGGTGAATGACAAATTAATTTACGTTACATCAGCTAACTATTTCCAATTGAAAACCTCAGAGAGAAAGGTGCAGAGCGGCACTAATAAATAAGCAAATTAAAGAAGAAAAGAGAATTGGGTAACACTATATAATATCTCTCATTAATAAGCCATTAACATAATGCTTAAGAGATTAGAAGTTCATTTACATTCAAATATGAATGCATTAAAAATGCAATTCAAGTTTCATAACATTTACATTTATGCATTTGCAGACGCTTTTATCCAGAGCAACTTACAGTGGATTTCTAACCATCTGAATTAGAGCTGTCAAATTGATTAATCATATCCAAACACACAAGAAATATGTAACAAATATTTATAGATATTTTACATTATTAAACATATTTCTTAAATATATACATGTATATGTGTATTTTATACACATAAATAGCACACATTTATTCATTATGTAAACACAGACTTTTATTTTGGATGTGATTAATCGTGATTAATCGATTTGATAGCACTTATCTGAATGACTTGAATGATCTGTTGAGCATTATAATAAAATACAGTTGGGTAAAAATAAAGTTTTGTCATTTAACTACTCAGGTGCTACTTATGATTTAAAACCCATATGCTGTAATTTTATACAGTGGAACACAAAGTAGAACAACATACTACAACATAATATTTATAGCTTTTATATATATATATATATATATATATATATATATATATATTTTTTTATTTTTTTTTTATGAAGGCTTTGTCTGAGGAAAAGCCCAACATTTAAAAACAAACCTACTATAAACCATTACTATTTAGATATCTTCAAATTTGTGTGAGAAATTACACGACTGCATGTGTAAAATGTGAGTGAGTAAACAATTGGGTGAACAACTGATTTATCATAATGAGTTTAAAGGAAGACATCAAAGGAAGAAAAACTGTTCTCCTTGTCTTCCTACAGTTTTTAGACTCACCCAGGATCTTTATCAGATTTAGTTCCGACCCCAAACTCCTGTGTTGAGCTCTCTCAGCTCCTTCTCAACTCTCTGTCCTTTCCTCTTCTCTCCCTCTCTGGTTTCGTTTCGTCTTTTCCCTCTCTCTTTCTCTCCTTCACTGTGCCTCTGCACAGATGGTCCTCATTAATAAAGCAAGCCAGACTTTCACCCTCGTTTGAATGTGTGTTTCTGAGAGGAAGAGAGAAAGAGAAGGAATCAATGAGCAGCAGATTGGCTCACTCCTGTTAATTATGCTAAAATATTGTTAAGCGCAGGAACTTAATGTGGCAAACAGGATGCGATGTAACTGCTTACTGCTGGGGCTTAAGCCCTGATGGAGAGGAGATAGAAACAGGACGGTGGAAATGTTTTGGAGTTTATGTTCTTTCAAGCATATCTTGTAAAGCATGAAAAAACAAGAACAATAAAAACTATGTTTATTTTCCAATTGCAAGAATCCACAGTGCAGTGCAACAAGAACTGGGATTGTTTGCTGCTGTAATGGAGGAGGGAATACAAATCAACTTCCAATTTATATTGAAGAGGAGATCTTATTTCATCTCTTCACCTTTCTAAATTAAAGTGTTGAGGTAATGTATTACAAGTTATGCGTGTTACATAATCAAATAAGGATTTTTAAATAATAGTTTTACTTGTTAAATTTACTTCATAATATCCACGTCCACTCTGGAGGAAAAGATCTCTGTGAGAAAACTAAAAGTTATTTACCTTTTTATAGAAAGTTACAAAGCAAAATGAAAGTTAAGTAAGTTAAGTTTCCAAAAATATTAATCATTTAATACAAAAGTAATTTAACCTTCATTAAAATGTAACAATGTAACAAAATATTTTTCAATTAAAATTTCAATAATGTAACAACATAATTTACAGGGATAGTTCTCCCAAAAACGAATATTTGGTGTTTATCTGCTTACCCCCAGGGCATCCAAGATATAGGTGACTTTGTTTCTTCAGTAGAACAAAAACCAAGATGTTTAACTCAAACCATTGCAGCCTGTAAGTCATATAATAAAAGTGAATGAGAATCACGGCTTTGAGAGTAAAAAAACAACAACAAAAAAACATAGACAAACAAAACCAAATTAAACCCTGCGGCTCTTGACGATACATTGATATGTAAAGACACAAAACGATCGGTCTGTGCAAGAACCGAACAGTATTTATATGGTTTTTTAACTCTGATTTGCACTGCAATGTCTGAACTTTCCTGAGTGCGTTCATGTTTTATTCAGCCTGCACATGACGTGTCTTCTTCTTTTTGCTTTATGTCAGATTACAAACGTACAAGTGCATTACCGCCACCTGTCTCTTAAATGGACCATTGACACCATCTACAATCTCAACTGGAAGTGTTGGTGGTCCTTTTAAAAGATAGGTGGCAGTAATGCACTTATAAGTCGATCTGCCGTAAAGCAAGAAGAAGAAGAAAATTCCTCACTCGCAGAATGGATGCCTTGGGGGTAAGCAGATAAACATAAAATGTTCATTTTTGAGTGAACTATTTCTTTAAAGCTGTAGCCACTTAATCGCCATCTCTGTTTGAAACCTGCAATTACAATTGTTTACGGAATTATCTTTTTTACATCATCACGGCTCCTTCGCAGGGATGGATCTACTTATTTTACAAATTTACAGATACTGCGTCTTGGAAATATGTCCAAAATAAGATGCTAGGTAGGTAAAATGTCTGTCAGTTTTGTTCTGACCAACTGAAAAAAGTTTTACAATAAATCGGTTGTATTTAGTGTATTATTATCTGTAGATGTCAGTTTCTGTACAGTCTAATCTCTAATTATCATACCATTCAAATATCATCAAAATAAATGGTTCTTTTAACTAGGACTGTTCCGAATACCATTTTTTGAGCTACAAAGCTTTGGTAGTAATCAACACCGAAGCTTCGGAGGGAGGGGGCTGAACATATTCTTCTATCTAACACTGTCTCTACACCGTAGGCGAGCGAGGCAGGGTACAACAAAATACAACAGAACCTATTATGCTGTCTATACTGGATGTGGCACACGAGGCTGACAAATTCCAGACAGTAAACCGCTGCTGCGTTCTATTTATGACGAACTGACACAAATTTCAAATGATTTTCAATGGCAGCTTTGTAACGTCCAGTGTAGACAGACTTTAGCTGTTGCAGCGCGGGGCGTCCATTGTAGACACAATGTAATAAAGGCAGGAATCTCTATGTGTCTGTCTGTTTGCATTTTTATTATGTCGAGAACTGATGAATATTCTATGAATATTTATCCAATTGACTTCACACTTTTTTTTTTTTACACCAACAATATACTTTAGGCATAGTACTAACCGAACTCTAACAGATTTTTTAAACTTGATGTGTTGTGTAGTAGGTCATTTTCAAATCACATCTTTGGCACATTGCCTTTGTCTTGTCCTCGCTCAATTTAAAGTGCTCACACACAGCTGAAGTCTTGGCATGTTTGTCTTCTCTTCCAGATGAACTGAATCATGACATTTACCAAAGTCCTTTTAGGCAAGTCGTCCACCATCTTGGCAACTCCTCCGGGCAGCTATTTCAGACTAACAAGACCAGCTCCTATCTAAATGAATGGGCATAGAGTCAGAATTGCACTTTCACTGGTCACCGGGACATAAAAACTACATGTATAGAAACAGCAGTGGTTTTCCTTATATAGTTGTATTGAGGATTGAGGAAGTGGCATGTCTCTTATAAATTGTCTTTGCGTTTACTCAAGGGCGATTCATATTCAAGGGTGAATGAAAACCGTTGCCAGATGTTCGAAAAAAATACATTAAAAGTTTGAATCTCAAAATTTTATATCGAATGCCAACCCAACAAATGGATATTCGAATAATCAAATAATCGGCTCCAGCCCTACTTTTAACCACAAAAAGCAATTTTATATTACTTAGAATTTGTCCTAAAAAGACAAGTTTAATTATTCCAGCTGCTGTGAGAAGAGACTACAAAATAGCCTACTAGCCTGGAATACTTCTTTATGAATACAGATGTTGTGTAGTGACGCAATGATGAACTGCAGCAAACTCAGAAACAGAGCCAAACCACTTAAATTAGAAAACATTATTACAAGCTTACTTTTGTGAATCAGGCTAAGGTAAGGAGATACAGTAGTTTTGAACACTGAGTGGTTGAGCACTTGCTCAATAATTAATTATGGATCATTTTAACCAAAAATAAAAAGTTACAAAAGGCAGTTTTAACTTTCCATAAATAGTAACAATGTAACATAAACGCAGAGCCAGTTCTTCAGACATCTGGAGCCCCTGGGCAAAATTAATGTTGGAGGCTCATTAATAAAATACACTTGAAACTAAATGTTTCCTAACCTTTTTATTTGTACAACAACTTAACATTTGCATATTTTACTCGTATGTCCATATATTTATTAAACTTTAGCTGCGGTAAACACTAAACTCTTGATTAACTTGATTTGATCATTTTCTGACAATTTATTTCAATATAATTACAAATTACTCATAAAGCCACACTGACTAAAATGTTTTTTTTCTTTTAGCAGTAATTTGTTCAGCAATTTATTAACAGTAACACATCCACCCACTATTTGAGATCAGCATTACCTACTCTGTGAATTGAAACAAATAAAAATACAATATTACATTGGCAACAAATAATTACAGATTAACCTTTCCTGGACATCACTTCCATAAATGAATGAATGATAAAATGCTTTTATAATGTTTTCCTACTGTAGATGGGTATGGACATGATTTCCCCCTTCTCTAACCAATATATAGCCCACTATAGATATAGTTATGCATTGCAATGAAATAGGCTACCTTAAAGTGCCCCTATTATGCCTTTTCGACAATTACCTTTCATGCAGTGTGTCATGTAGCTGAATGTGAACATAAACTATCTGCAAAGTTGTGACTGCCGATAGTGCGTGATAGGTAAAGTTAATTTCTGTAAAAAAAAAAAAATAGTTTAAATAGTCGTCAGGAATTTAAATCTTATTCTGTTATGGGTCTACATCACGAAGTAAAACGTGCATAATGTCCGCCCACTTTTTATGTCGCCAACTTGCTTGCCCTCAAACCCAGTAAAATTTCACAAACTTGTCAACACTTCACACTTACCACTGAAACATCCTGCTCCAGTCGTGCTTGCGAATCAGACTGATCAGCCAGGTCAACTGTTTCATCATCAGAATCATAAGCTACAATCCATACAATCTTTTCTATGTATTGACAAGTCTCCAGGACTGTAATTCTGTCATCAATAGGCGTTTTCCGACACGCGCTGGGCGCGGTAGACCAATCCATAGACATATAAATACCTAGACGCCTCATTGGCCGCTCGACCGCACGTCAACGTCGCCGCCATATTGGAGCGGGCAACTCTCATAACTCTCACATCAGGACAGAAGAAGACATGCCTGACTCATCGACAGATTGGACACCTACAAACCGTCACACGATAATAAAAACAGACTCCGAAGTGCCGATCTGAATCAACCGAGTCGCGAACAGGCTCCGAAGTGCCGATCTGAATCAACCGAGTCGCGAACAGGCTCCGAAGTGCCGATCTGAATCAACCGAGTCGCGAACAGGCTCCGAAGTGCCGATCTGAATCAACAGAGTCGCGAACAGGCTCCGAAGTGCCGATCTGAATCAACCGAGTCGCGAACAGGCTCCGAAGTGCCGATCTGAATCAACCGAGTCGCGAACATGCTCCGAAGTGCCGATCTGAATCAACCGAGTCGCGAACAGGCTCCGAAGTGCCGATCTGAATCAACCAAGTAGCGAACAGACTCCGAAGTAACGATCTGAATCAACCGAGTCGCGAACAGGCTCCGAAGTGCCGATCTGAATCAACAGAGTCGCGAACAGGCTCCGAAGTGCCGATCTGAATCAACAGAGTCGCGAACAGGCTCCGAAGTGCCGATCTGAATCAACAGAGTCGCGAACAGGCTCCGAAGTGCCGATCTGAATCAACAGAGTCGCGAACAGGCTCCGAAGTGCCGATCTGAATCAACCGAGTCGCGAACAGGCTCCGAAGTGCCGATCTGAATCAACCGAGTCGCGAACAGGCTCCGAAGTGCTGATCTGAATCAACAGAGTCGCGAACAGGCTCCGAGGCTCCGAAATAAACCACTCTATTCCCAGAGAAAGACAGAACTGAAAACTTAAATAAAATGTGTTTCTTGAGCTGAGATTGTTTCAGAGGATTTTCTATTATATATATATGTGTGTGTGTGTGCGTGCGTGCGTGTGTGTGTGAGTACATATATTATACTTAAGGAGCTCATTAATTAAACACAATTTGGAACTCATGTCCACAATATTTTTGTGTTGTGTCATTAGTTTTGTCTTAATTTGATTAATAATTAGTATTTTAAAATTACATTTCAATTTTTTTATTTGACTCTTTATTTTACTATTAATTTATTCTTCATTTTTATCTATTCTGTATTATTCCACCCTTTATATTACATATTCTTCTTGCTATTATTAACCTATTGTTGTTCACTTATTTATTATGGTATTATTCATATTATACATAGAATTTAATAAATCTATTATATCTCATATGTTATTGTACCGTAGTACTCGCTTTTCATATTATTCACTTTACTTTAAGTTTTACTACATATACTTTTTAATATAACATATCACTTTTACTATATTTCTACTGTGCACTGTATCCGTGCATATTTTTATTTTCACTGGATCCATCCTCATCAGTTACATGTTATCATTTGTTGTATTCTTCTGTAGGCTATAGTGCTATCAAAATGAAAAGCAGGCTTCAAATGTGTGATTTGTATTTACTTGTTTTATTAAATTTTCTCAACGATAGTAAATTATTAGTGTTTAAAGATGTATTATTTAGGTTTTATCCCAGTACTTCAAAGGGAATGGGCTGTGTTCTGACCTGAGACACAAGAAAGAGAGAAAAAAAAGAAAGAAAAATGTTGCGATTGAACACAGAGAAAGAAATAAAACAACTACATATCATGTAATGTACATTCAAATTACATTACATGAATATGTCACAGTTATACTAAATTAACAGATTTGTAAACCGAAAAAATCAACGAAATCATCAAGTGAGACAAATGTGAGCTTTCAATTAATAATTTTCCAAACCTTACTAAACAACTGGAGGCAAAGTTTTTTTTTAAACTGTTTTTTAACCTCTGAAATTGGTTGGTAAGTGAGAACATTATGGTGTTTTTATTCAGTAAAAACGCAGCTCCCCCATTTACTTTCATTTGTTTTAAGGCAGTCTTGCCCTCACTAACATGGCGGCAACGGCTCAAAGCGGCCAATGAGACGTCTAGGTATTTATATGTCTATGGACCAGTCCAGAGCCATAAAGATCTCTCTATGGCTCTGGACCAATCACAAGGGACTGTGCCATCTGACCAATCACAGCTGTGAGGGCTGACGGAAAGGAGGGATTTAGAGAGACTGCTTCTTTGAACTGCTTATAAAATTGTTCAACAAATATAACAACAGTATTTATCATTTGAAAACTAAAATGAAGCATTAAAATGACGATATAAGAATGAATATCTCTAAGCCAGAGATAGTGCTTGCCCTGCATTAACGTAATTTAACGTTCCGTAATAAAAAAAAAGAAAGAAAAAAAAGTAAAATTGACTTTTCAAAAGTAAATTGACTTTCAATGAAGAATAAAAGTAATGTAACAAAAGTAAATTACCTTTCATAAAAAGTAACAATGCAAACTTAAGTTTAAAATATGAATCATGTAATGCAAAAGTATTTTATCTTTCAGTAAAAAGTAACCATGTAGGCCTAACACAAAATAACTTTCAATTAAAAATGCAATGATGTAACAGAAACCCAATTTAAAGCTGCAGTCCATAAGTTTTGCCTCTTTGTATTTGAATAAAAGTAATGTAAAAAAAAATATTACAACACAAAAGAAACAATGTAACACAACGTAACCAAATTTCCTATTTTAAAAAAGTTTCATAAATAAAATTTTGGTAAAATACCGTTTAGAGTGTGAACAGGACCTTTTCAAAAATACTTGTAAATAAGTTCTGTCAATTCTTCTGGTTTCTAAAGTTGTAACATTACCAGTAAATTATAAAACTGTGTTAATGGGACTAAGTTAACACACTTGTTGACCTGAAAAACAATGTAACAGTCAGTTATTCTCCTTTGAAAAATGTGCGTACCGAGCCGGAATGTCGGCCTCTGTTTTGGTTTGACATTTTTCACATAGGGAATATATTTCTGAATCTTGACGAAATGTTCTTTTGACATCATGCAGGACGCCTTGAAGTCTCTGCTGGAGTTGTTTTATGGTCATACAGATCCCGCCGAAGGGACTTTAACTAGTTTTGTTTCTCGTCTTATTTGTGTGTTAGGTCCACGCTGGGTGACATGCAGCAGGATACCTGTCGGCCATGAGATCGCTGAGCTTGATTTGTTAAGAGTAAGACATCTTAGCTGCCCCTTCTTTATCTTGTTAGGGGGTACCTAGGGTGCAATCTACTAGCTCTATCCTGAACCAGGCATGGGCATCTCACACTGAGAGTTTGATAGGACATCGACTGTTGGGCTTTTGATTGCTTAAAGGTCAAGCTGAGCTTTGTTATCGCACAAGAGGACAGTGGAGTGGCGGCACACTGGAACGCGACAGGAACACAGTCACCGTTCACAGCAAATTTACCGGAGATGAGAGACGCTGGCGGACTCCAGAATACCAATCAGCTGAAGAGATACAGCACTCAATATGCTAATTAGCAAAGAGTGCTTTCGTTTATTGTTTTCTGGAGGCTGCTCACTTTTCTTTCTGTCACACATGAGTTAGCGGGAGGTTTGGAAAATGATAGCAAAGTGCTGCTGTTTGTAATGCTGATTTCTTGTCTGTCGCTGTGTGCACTTGGAGACTTTGACTAGTTTTTATATTATGTGAAATGGAAAAAATAGTGACATAAATAGTGACAATGTAACATAAACGTAACTAAACGGTGCATAAAAAGTAACAATATCATTTGAAAGTAACTTGACTTTCCAAAAAAAAAAAAGCAACAATGTAACACAAAAGTAACAATGTAATTTAACATTCCCTAAAAAGTAACAGTGTAACAAAAAACAACCCAACTTTCTATCTATCTCAAAATATCTATAGCCCCTTGAAAATCATGCATGAATCCTTACTCATATTATTTTAGAACCTTTTCCAAAATACAGAAAAATCAGTTCTGTCGGTTTTCCGGTAAGTTCTTATATGTACGAAACTAAAGTGCCTCTCCTCATCCATGCATTTTGTTTTACATTTGGATTGATACCAACAATATCTGCGTACTGAAAGCTTCAGAAACCTAACGTGTCACGGATGACTGAGTTCTGTACTCACACACAATCCCATAGCGATGTCTTGCTTAACATTTAATGATAGAGAACCCCCCCCCCCCACCAAAAAAAGAGTTACTGGCAAATGTACTCATTAAATCATTTGCACAGTTTGTATGGATGAATTGATTTATTAAAGAAAGATTTTGCCTACTTGTGGAGGAACATTGTTTTGGTAATTATATGATTTGACCTTTAGCTCTTCAGCTTGGATAAATATGATGGTTTGATGGCACTTGTCTTCCCATGGTTACAGCTGATCATTTTATCACAGCGTATATCAATACCTAAATTATATCAAATATCAAATATCATGCCCTCCATAAACAACAGACTTAATGGAAATATGAATATATGTATTTTGAGCAGGTCTTTTGACTCATTTAAAATAATAAAAAAAATTGGGTTACAGTAGTTATGCATGGTTTCGGACGATTACTAAGATGGATGACTTATTGAACGATCCATTGTTAATAATGTTGTAATAATCCTAAAGTTATCGCTACAGGATTTCAGAACTATTAATGCATCTCCCTCCACAGCACACATGCGCTGCAATAGCCAAACCTTGAGGATGTGATGTAACCATGCAAAGATGAATGATGTCAAACTGACATTTCCCACAAAATTTGACCAGACAGCTTGTATTATAAAGCATTATTGTGCATTGGGCCAAGTAGTTTGGAAAGGTTTTTTTTTTTTATGTACTTGTGCAATAAACTATCTTTGCTCATTTTTAAGACAAAAATAAAAAGCTTTAAAGCATGTTTGAAATATAAATGAAATCACTGATTTTACAGTGTAATTTAGAAATCAGAAATCACACAACACATACTGGAACTGCTGCAATATCAAAATACATATAGAACAAGTTAAAATGTAAAATAAATCGTACAGTGAAAATAATTTGCCAGTAAATTTCACAAACAATTATAAAGATACAGAAAGAATACACTGAGTTAAAGCTGACATTTTGGAGTAGAAAAGTGTTTTCTAGTAAAACATACTCTAGTGATCTTGTTTTGTTTACAACTTAATTTTTATTTTTTTTACAGTGTATACATGGTAAACTGTGCTAAATAAATGTGACGCTACTTAACATTTATCTTCCTAAAATACACTAAAATAGATTATGATGAATTGAAGGATTTTAAACATCACTGAAGTTATTCATATGTACAAAATATAACATAAGATTGCACATTTGTGTATCTGTCCAGACATGAAAAGATTTATGTGTAAGAGCAATACTTTATGTATGAAATCCTATGAATACTAATGAGCTCATGTAGGCGTTTTTAATTCTGAGTGCTGTCCAGTTGCTGATCCTGTAAATAAAAACATTCAGTTTTTTTTTTTTTTTGGACTCTGATAAAACAAAAAGCTAAACCTGTCATAAAACTAAGGTCATGTGGAGCGCATTGCAACATGGGATATAACATTCCACAGAGTGCTATCTAGTTGTTTACTGCTCTTTTTTTGTACAAATGTGAACTCATCCAGATATTCCATGCATAGAGAACATTCATATACTGTGCATAGTGTAAACATATGCAGTGCTGGGAAGTATGCTGTTTCAAACCAATCTCAAGTTGTCTCACACAAGTTTAACCTTTGACCCCTTTCAAATTAAGCAGATAGGCTAAGTGAATTAAATAAATCATAAAAAAAAAAGAAATTCAGTGACTGTGGTGCGAAATGAACATTTCCTTGTATTTTACAACGTTTGTTTGAAAGACTGTTTTCACATAAACAAAATAAATGAAACACGTCCCACAAGTTTTTCTGTTTACATAATATGAATGTAACTGTCAAATAGTTTTATGTAATGTTATTGACATTTAACCGACACAAAATGTTGTCCATATGGTGAAATATAAGCTCTTCATATACCATATTTATTAATGTATAAATACTTTATATTTCATAATGCGATGCATTAAAGGCAATATTCAAGATGTGTAATTTCCAGCAGGCCCTGGTGTCATAGAAAGGGGTATTTTCTAGAATCTTCCATCATTTCCTGTTTCAGCCGTCTGGTAGGAAACAGATAATACCAAATTGGGGGAAAATTGTCCAAATCTGTCCACAATTACCCCCATCTCTCCTCGGTAAGACTCCCCTGGCACGGTGCTTTCCATCGCTGCATGTGACCAAGCACAGCACTCAGTCCTATCAGCCTCCATTTTCTGACCCTCTCACAAACATTACTGCAAACTACAGCCGTTCAGATGCATTTACTGCCATCCCTTCCCAAATCGTAGAGCCTTTGGACGCAAGGTGTCCATTCGTGTCAGTGAGAGACAAATAGAGGAAGAGAATGAGACGTTTAGAAATAGGAAATGTGTTTTCAGTGTGAAAGGAAGTTTTCAGAGTCCTGGAGGGTCACAAGGCCAGCAGGGATTAAGTTATTGAATGACACGGCTAAATTGGTGGATAATCTTTCTTTTAAATTTTTTTTTTTATAAGTAAGAAACATAAAAACCAAAGGAAGAGCTTTCATGTTGTCTGGTCTCTGTGTGATTGATACATTACCTTATCTTTGAAGGAGTCTCTGGAGCTCATTTGGTCTGGTCTGAGTTCCTTTGCTTTCATCAAAATACGAGTAACCTTGATGAAAAATGGTTATCGTTTTAAAATATTAAAAAAATTAATAAAATAAAATAATGTTGATCAGAAGCTAAGACAGATTGGTCTTGGATTTTCTGGTATCCCTTAAAGTTTTCCAAACCTAGTGAGCTGCCTGCAGAGGGAGCAACTCGAGGCATCATAGATGCACTCCACATGAAAACATCCAAAAGCTTGATAACTGCCTTGATTTAGCCATATTCTAAGTCAGTATTGTATATATTATTTTAGGAATGCACTGCAACAACATCAGAAAAAGGCACTTAACTTAAACTTATATATTGTTCAGTTCTGAAGAAAAAAAAAAATTAAGTGTATCATAGTTTGGAACATGCTCAGTTTGTTGCATATGCAATTTTTTTTATTATTTAGCTTTTAATTTCTATTTAATACCATTCACAAGACTTGGGATTTTTTTTCACTGGGAAGTGCGAAGTTTCTTGTTCACCAAGGCTGCATTTATTTGATCAAAAATACAGTAAAAACATTAATTTTGTGAAATATTACAAATTTAAACAATCCATTTTCTATATTAATAATATATTTTAGTAATATTTAAACATTTAATTTATTCCTGTGATGTAAAGCATTTTTTTTACTTCAATCTGTAAGAGTGTATCTTATGTCACTTCAGAAACCATTCTAATATGCTGATTTGCTGCTTAATAAACATTTCTTATTAGTTATGAATGACAACAAACTCTTAGAAGAAAGGGATCATTGGGGTTCTATATAGAACCATAGGGTTCTTTACTCAACTCCAAAGAACCTTTTATGCTAAAAAGCTTCTATAATGACAAGAAAGAACCCTTTTGGCACAAAGGGTTCATATCTTGAATTTTGTGATCATTCACATGCATTCATAAATGCATTTGAATACACCGAATAATGCAGTGAAAGAACACACTCAAAATGCACACGTGCACTAGTATGACTTCATCATGTAACTTTACATTAGCCTAGATGCCTGCACTTTTTAGGCACGATTTGTTTAGTTTTTTAATATACTTGATACTGTTAAAAGGCACATCATTTAACCAAAAAATACAAGTTCACATTTCACACCTAAACAAGTGTGGAAAACGTAATTATAACTAGCTACTAAATTAGTTAAAAATGCCTATCCATATACAGCTATGATTTGCGAACCCCAAACTGACTCAAATGATTCACGAAACCGCTACGAACTCCCGAACTGGTTCAAATGATTCGCAAACCCGCTTTGAACTCCCGAACTGACTCAAATGATTCACGAACCCGCTACGAACTCCCGAATTGATTCAAATGATTCGGGATCCCCAAACTGACTCAAATGATTCGCGATCCCGCTACGAACTCCCGAACTGACTCAAATGATTCGCGATCCGGCTACGAACTCCCGAACTTATTCAAATGATTCGCGATCCCCAAATTCACTGAAATGATTCGCGATCCCGCCACGAACTCCCGAACTGATTCAAATGATTCGCGATGCCGCTCCGAACTCCTGAACTGACTCAAATGATTCGCGATCCCGCTACGAACTCCCGAACTGACTCAAATGATTGGCGAACCCACTATGAACTCCCAAACTGACTCAAATGATTCGCGAACCCGCTACGAACTCCCTAACTGACTCAAATGATTAGCGTTCCCAATACACATAATGCTATAAAAGTGTGCACATGGAGAGAAATAAACAGCAGATGTTCATGTTAACAACTTCTTTAACTTGAGCAAACGCTGCTAATACACATACATTTGTTAATAAAGTAAATAAAACGAAAACATGAATGTTTTAATGCTACTGAATAAAAATAAACGATCCACTCGAAAGTCTCTGCTCATCATGACAGGACCCCCGTACACGCCCCCGTCCCTTGACTCCACCCCCACGTCAAAACAGTGCCACTAAGAGAGATGTGCAGAAAAGTAAAGCGCAAAGGGAAAATGGTATCCAAAGCTCAAACTAGACTGACACACAAAAAAAAGCAGCATTGCAAATAAATTAATAGATATGACCATGGAAAATATTTATTGGAAAATCATTGTTTCATGTGTTTTGCAATTCTTAATTTTTGTTTGCAAAAAGCAAATGTATTTTCCTCAATACTTTAAATAAAATGTTTTACATTTGTTTTTGTATATTTTAAACAAGGTAAATCTTTCTGATTTAATAAAATAAAAAGTCACATCCATGGATTTTTCTGGGCTAAGCTCCAGATCTCCACTCACCCTAGAACCACCCCTGGTTATGATGATGGTTATTATTATTATTATTATTATTATTTTTTTTTGGAAATTTTTTTTTTTTTTTTTTTTTTTTTAAGATTCTTTGATGAATAAAATGTTTAGCAGAACAGCCTTTATTTTGAAATGGAACATTTTCTTTACTGTCACTTTTGATCCTTTTAATGCATCATCGCTGAATAAAAATAAAATTTAAAATAAAAAATCTCATTCCACACAGAGTTAAAGCCTACAAACTCACATTTCATGATTGTTAAAAAAGACTATGATTTAAACAAAAAGCTTTATTTCATTTTTTCCTTTTTTCTTGTAGTTGTCCTTTGCCAGAGCATTTGAACATTTTATATGAACTCAAAATATGTTTATCCACATGATTAACAAATAAAAATAATCTCATAGTAACACTTGGAGAAAAAAAAAAACATTTTCAGGACTACATGTACCAGAATGCATCGTGATACAAGCAGGAAACAACAACAACAACAACAGCAACATCTGACTCGTCTAGACTCATGTAACTGCAGAACTGGTACCAACGTTGTTCTAATAATTCAAGGGTCTACATTATAATTTCATATCACATATGAATAATTTCTGCTGCTCTTTTGAAAAGTTAAAAATAACACAGGGAAAAAAAAGTAAAATATAAAAGTTCCAACAAACATTTAAAAAACGTTGCTCGTTCTTTTAGACGATCCATGCCGACTTGCCTTGAAATCTTCATGACATATATTTTTACAGTCACAAAACAATTCCAACGCACAAATATTCCCACATCTTTATAGTTTCTCCTTTCTGTTCTTTTTTTTTCATGAAATTGTCTCAAAAGCAGAAGTGCTATGTGGATTTCGAATCCCTCAAATGGATTCTCATGTAGCGCTTCTAGTTGCAGTGCAAGGCCTCAGTCCGTCAGTCTTTACGCCAAGGCCTGTGATGTCACAGCGATGTCATGGGGACCGGGCGCTCAGGGTCCTGAGGCCTCTGGTTCAGCGGTCCTCCTCAGCACGGATAAAGGGAGCAAGTGCAAGTGTGGGAGATCTATGCATGACGGGGCAGCACATAGAACTGACCACATTCCAAAATGACAGCGAGAGACAAACATAGAGAGAGAGAGAGGCAGATACAGAGAGCGACACAGGCTGGGACCAAAGTTAGAAAGCTGACCTGACAACAAACACTTTCTGGACACAGACATCCCCTCTTCCACTTGGCACTGTATACACTGCAGAAATACATTCTCTTAATCTGTATTTTCGTCTTGTGTATATTTGGGTAAGATATTAAGACCATAATTTTCCAAAAGAGAAAATATAATGTCTCTCAGTGTAAGATTATTATTTGAAATAATAAATCTCACACTTTTTCCCCCCAATTTATATCTCTAGAATTATTATTATTATTATGGAAAAATAAAAAGAAGAATCCTTAAACGTAAACCTCACAAAATTTTGTTAGATTTATGCTTAAGCAAGGAAATAAAAAAGATTATTATTTGCTATGGAGCCCCTAAAGTGCCAAAAAAAAGCATGTACATTGTACAAAATTGTACAGAAGTTGTAAAAAAACAAAAAACAAAACAAAAACAAAACAATTTTATTCTTTTATACTTCAGAATCTGCTCGTCGTTTCTTTGTAACTTTACAATTTATGTGTGAAATTTGTTTAAAGTAAATCCTACATAATTTTTTTTCAGTGGTACATGCATAAAAAAAAAAAAAACAACAACAACAACAACCAAAAAAAAAAAAAAAACATTTATACACACAATGAATTCACAATGGACCAGAATTTTTTATTTTTTTGTTTGCAATGTGCACAAGAAACTTTTGCATGGGCAACATCTATATGCAAATTAAAGTGTTTTAAGAAAGTTTTGTATGTACAAAAAATCTTGTAAACACTTTTGAATGTGGAAAACCTCTGAACAAAAACATAACCATTTTCTGTTCACTTGACGTGAATGAGAAAAACGGTTGCTCTATTGTGAAAAAAACAAGAAAATGTTTTATTCATTTTCATCTGGTATTCATTTTTTCTTTTTTTTTTTAATATTTTTTCTTTTTTTACTTTCTTTTTTAAACAAAGGTCACTTCAGGAGCTCCATAATTTTCCAATAGGATAAATAAAATGTCACTCAATGTAAGACTTTTATTTGAAATAATATATCCTACACAATTTTATTTCACAATTAAATGCATCTTGTTTTGCAAAGGTTTTAATATCTTTTCTTGAAAACAAGTAAAAAATAATAACTAAGAAAATGATCTTTTTGCAGTTCAAGACAGACAAGTTCATTTCAGATTAAGCACCAGTGAAAAAAGGCAATTTTTAGCTAGTTTTTTTTTTAAATCTATGCAACATTCTTGTTTTATGTTTTTTTTTGTATGACAAAAAAAAAAAAAAAAAAAAAGATAATAATAGAAAATTCTACACTGTTGTCTGTCACTCCCCTCCCATGACTCTAAAAGCCTGAAATGTTCCATGGTTGCATGTAATCTCCTACCAAAGCCAGTATTTTTCCCACTCCCCTTATTAAAAAAGTTTATTGTAGTAGTAGTGTCTTTGGCAGATTCACAGATAGAATTGTCTTCTTCTCTCAATGAGTAATGGAACGAGTTTTTTTTTTAGTAATTGTGTAAGGGAATGTGACTGCTCTGTACATTTGTTCATATGCAAACATCGGCATACACGCACCAATGAGCACAAACACACGAGCATCAACACTCACACATGCTCTCACAAACGTGGAAATTGAGCTCAGATGACAGTGAAGGCTCAGGTAGGTGGTTAACGCAGACAAACAGAGCGATTCAGATGGCAGTCGGTTGAATCTGTCTCCTGACACGCGGATGATGGTGGGATGTTGGCAGAAAAGTAGAGCGCTGGCCAATTCACATGTCTTTTGTCAGTCGAGCAAGAGCAGGAATGCCTGAATTTGGGCATTTGGGTAGGGCATAATTCTCACTGCAAATGAGGGCTGGTTAGCGGCTTTCCTGCAGGGTTGCAGGTATGGTAAAAATCCATGTCAACGTCTGTTGGCTGGACTCCAGAGCTGAAGGGGCGTGGCGTGTCATTGTGATGCATGAAGGGGCGGGGTGAGGCAAGTTGGGTGGGCGTGGTCATGCTTAGAGGATAATAATGCTATGAGGGACACAGGAGCAGAAACAAGGGAAGCATGAGCCACAGACTGGGCGTTAATGCCCAACCACCGCTGGAGTCATCCGTCAGGAACGGCTCTGGAGACTCGTACAGAGAGTCATCTAACAAAGAAAGAAAAAGAAAAAAAGGAACAATAGTACATTAATAATTAGAATCCATCATTTTCGTTACTGTTGCACTTTTGCCTCTTCCTGTCTGCTCTACGTTAATAAAAAAAAAAAAAAAAAATCACCTAGAAATTCTAGAAAACAAGCACAAAGGATTATATATATATATATATACATATTTGTTTTTTCAAATTATAATTTGGTTATGATTTATGATCAGTAGAAATGCGGAGTACTTTTGAAAAGTATTGTATGCATTTAAAAAAAGTGTGTGTACATATATGCATATAGGCAACATAGTTTTATAGTCTAGATTTAAAATCTATTTAATATTTTTTAACATTATATAGCTTCTATGTTGCATCTTTCTATTTTAACACACTTTATAAGTATGCTTCTTTACAAACAACATTTTTTTATATATTTTATTATCAGTAAGAAATCCGTCACAAGAACCTCTGCATCATCACACCTTTAAGATTCTATTTTCACTCAGATTTGGACATCTTCATCTTGTCTATATGAAAAATGAGAAAGAGCTTCATTGTAAAGGCTCTGTTTTCTTTCCTCCCTCATTGCCGCCTCCTCTAGCCCATGGCCTATCCTTGCACTTTTTCCCAGCCTGCCTTTCATTGGGCTTTTGTCTCAGGTCCAACAATTCCCTTCCTTGATCCCTACAAACATTAAAATGGGGTCTGGGGTTTAGATTAACCCTTGTGTCCACAACAAGACTAGGATTCCACCCCGTCAGAGAGCGGGGAAAATAAACAAAGGGGTCACGGCGGATGATAAAGCTTTTCTCTGACAGGCATCTGTTGTTCTTTTCGCTACTCTCCATCCTGGATATGCACATATAAATATTTCATGAAAACACCCCAAAGCCCACTCCCCAATGAAACAATATTCAGCCTTTGCAACAACTTTCTACACCTCTGAAGCCCGACGGTGGACAAACGTTGAGACCATGAATAGGAATTTGAACAATCAACTAAACTTCAGTCAGTTTGTGACTCTCACACTCTCATGAGAACTAATCGCAGTGAAAGACAGTGTACATTATCTCTGAGAAGCTGGATGGAGTCACGAGTGCTCTTGTAAACAGATAAATGATAGAGTGAGAGGTGAATCGTTATTTCAATTTGCATGTGATTGTCTGAACTGCTCTCTGGAACACTTCTGTTTGCTAATAATTACATCACGCTAATGGGCTGTCATATGAGCTCAGGCTTCTCCTCCAAACTTGCACGACCCCTAAATGATGACTCTGGAAAATAGTGGTGGGAATCAGATTCAGTTTCCTTAATGATTTCATAAACATGATGGAAGCTCAAACTGCCAGCATTCTTTAAACTAGCAAACTTCTTTTGTTTAACATGAGAAAGAAATTCAGACAGGTTTGGAATGACATGAGGATGAGTAAATGATGACATTTTTGGATGAGTTATCCCTTTAAGTGAGATTAAGTGAGCCCAGTTTAAACATTCTGCTGACTATAAGTAACTTTCTAACTACAAGACATCTACCAGTCATTAGAGCAGTAGTCTGTCTGCTTAATATCTGCTAACACTTTATTTCGATGGTCCCCAACAGAAATTCTACTGACTAGAAGTAACTTTGCGAGAACATGTATGTAAATTCATTCTACTAACCTTAATCCTAATTTAACAGTCATACTCCTGCAAGAGTTGGATGACATATAGTTATAGCAAAGTTACTTATAGTCAGTAGAATGTCAGTCAAAATAAAGTGTAGCCATTTTTTCTTTCTGATATCAGGACATGTCAAGCTATGGACCCAAAAATATGCGCTATCTATTGCATAAAAACTGGTTCTGAATTCTCAACTATACGGGGGAAACCTTTTTTTTTTTAAATATCGATTTCCACTCAAAAGCTTTTTTTAAACAAGTGTTGTGTCACTCTACACTTTTCATGTCCACGTCTTGCAGCATACCCGTGTTTTACTTCTAACCGTTTTCCTTCTTGATGCTGAGCAGGTCTAGATGAGATACATGCAAAGGCTGTATATGAAAGCCCGGCTTAGTGAACATATTTTCTGGACATGTCTGACACATCACAGTCATGAGGGAGAAAGATTTAAGCGGTGTTACACATATCTGGCACGTCTACCTGTACTGAGGCCTTTGTTTAACTGCAGGCTATCCTGGTGTCGGTGGCTCGTGTGTGGGAACCCCTGCAGGTCTCTTAGCGTCCGGACCTGCTTAACTTGATTAGTTGCAGGTCAACGTTTTTGATTGTTATCTGGCCTATGGGAGATGAATAGCTTCCTACAGCATGTGCCCCTGAGGGGCAACACTATCGCTCCACCGTTTCTGGTATCATGAATGATCGGCCCCATAAAACCTTCGGCCCCATAAAACAAGCTGTCTTAGTCATCAGTGAAGGTCTAGAGCAATGGGAACGAAATTCCTAAAGATAAATTAGGCTAGACAAAGCTAACCATTTCACCCATCACTGGAGTTAATACAGGTGTCCCTAGAACTTCCAGGGTTGACCTGCTGGCTTCAATCAAGTGGGACACGAGGACTGGGATGTGAGGTTCCTGGTACTGATTTGCAAGTATGACCATATATAACACAAATGGACAGAGAGCAGACACTGGGATATACTTACTGGTAGGCTTGACGTACACCTTCAGCTTCAAACACGGCTTCCCACCGAGGTTGGGGTGTGGTGAGGCTGTGGAGACACAGAGAAAATGACAATTAATATTCCTCAAAGAGCGATAAATCTATGTTATTTGACATGATATATTCAGAAATGGCTTTAAAGTATAATATCCGAATGGCTGACCTAAATCACAGAACGACCAACTAAGCCAGCCGCAAAAAAAAAAAAAACCTCAGTAAGGAGCTCAGAGCACAGTGTTATAAACACTATATAAATAAATAACAAATGTGTCTACTTAAATTATTGAAAGAATTATCTATTCTACAGTACTCATCAAACACTAAATGATGTAATTAAATCAAAGAAAGTGCAACTAATTACAGTCCATAATAATTAAGTATTAATATATTTATATATTTTACATTTATTCTGAAATAATTGTGCATCCAAAAGTTTAGTATGAGATTTTTTTTTAATTAACACTTTTTTTTGTAGCAAGCCAAAGATGCATTCAATTAATAAAAAAATACTTACACATATATATATATATATATATATATATATATATATATATATATATATATATATATATATATATATATATATATATATATATATATATATATATACATACATATATACATATATATATATATATATATATATATATATATATATATATATATATATATATACACATACATACATACATACATACATACATACATACATACATATATATATATATATATATATATATATATATATATATATATATATATATATTATATTATGTTACAAAATGTTAATGCTCTTTTAATATAATGTACCATGGTTTCCGTAAAAATAATAACTTTTTTGTACATTGATAAAAGTAAGGAATATTTCTTCCAAGACACATATTCAAATAGAAAACAGTTATATTAAACTGTAACAATATTTAACAGTGTTGCTGTTTTTATTTTTCATCAAATAAATGCAGCCTTGGTAAGGATAAAAAAACTTCTTTAAAAAATAAAATAAATTGATAATCTCACAAGTGTATATAAAGTTTATTCAGGTTAGCATGACCCAGTTCGTCCCTCCTGTTAGATTTTTACTCTTTACTTCAGAAACCGTACTGTTGTGCTTTATAGCACTGCAAAACAGAAAAAGTCAAGACGAAGGCCATGTGTTGCAGTGATGGTAAACACACGTGAGATTCAGTCTCGTTGGTAAAGCCATGTCTGCTGACACCATGGCAACCAGGAGCTGTTGTACTCTCAGAACCAGACACAACATCTGCCTGGAGAGCAATGAACAATTTTCCATTACTCTGCCATGTGAGTCACTCACTCATTCTCTCTCTCATCCCCACACACACACACACACACACACACATGCTACACATGGCTGAGAGAAAGCACTTCGAGTCAGTTATCCATTGAAAGTGTAACTTCATTCTGGTGCTCGTTTCCCCTCATCTCCTTCAAAAGCACACAAATGGATTTTTGGCTAATTTTTCAAGATCGCAAATGGAAAACAAATCATGATTTTTGCCATGAAACAGTTTTCTGTCCGCTCTTTAGATACATAAAAATTCCTTTAGCAATTACCACAAATCACTCAGCGGCTCAGCTAATGGAGAGCTGATGTGTTCTGCACAAAAGCTTCTTTTGGGTGAATTCTGCTCTAACAGGTGTTCTTAAGTGTGTGGACGAAAAATCGGCACATAGTGTTCTCATGCTTTTATAAAAAATAACTCAAAATCTAAGCTTACGTTTTAGTTTAGTGGACAAAGTAATCACTTTGTTATTCAGACAATTCCTTTCTACTGCATTTTATAAAACAACAACAAAAAAAGACTAAACAAAAAAAGTAACAAAAAGTAGCATTGTAATTATAATAATAAAAAAAACAGTAGTACTATGCTTTTCTTTTAAGTAAGTATTAAGACTACTAGTGTCATCAGCTGGAATGGAAAAATTACTATTTTCAAACAGGTTTCTCAAAGACTCTTACCCCATCTTTTATTGGCCAGACTAAAATACGAGATCTACTCTAAACACATGAAATTAGTTGAGCCAAAATGCATTAAATTGAAAAAAAATGTGAGTAAAGCCATTTATGCTCTTACAAAATGTTTCTTTTTGACTGCTGTTCTTCTGAAATTTCTACTGGTAAAAAAATCCCGAAAAATATAATCATTGTGTCTTGAGCAACAAATCAGCATATTATGATTTGATTTCAATTTGTAATAATATTTCACAATACTGCTGTTTTAATTTGTAATTTTTATCAAATTCTGTTGATCGTTCATCACTCTTGCTATGTCGGGCTGGTTGGAATTCTCAAACAAACAGAGAAATGTTTTGAAAGCGCCTCAGAGACACAGTGTTTACACACTTTTCAGAGGAACCCACCAACAAATTGTTTACTTTGGCTCGCTCTGTGGGATAAAAGAGAATTTCAACATTTAAAAAATTGGACATTTAACCACTTTAGTTAAGAAATTATCAAACAGAAAAAAAAACACTCACTCGAAAATAAACTTATGCTATGATTAATGATGTACAGTATGAAGAAAAGTGACAACAAAAGAGATTTGAGATTTTTTTTAAGTTTTTTTTTTCTGTGTGTATAAACAGAGGGCTATCAGAGATCTGGTGCGCTGTGTGTGTGTTAGTGTGTGTGTTGGGAGTGTCTCTGTATTCAAGCAGACAGGCCTGTGAGAATGTCACAGTTGCCATTCACTCAGTCACCCTCTCCGGTGGGTCGAGGCGGGGTCGATCCAAAGGTGATGGACATACTCTATTGTTGTGGGATAACCAAACTAAGCTTCGGTCACCCCCCCGTAACCCCGTGGCAGAGCCCTTTGCCTCATAACCCCAGGGGCCATGACAGCAACAATATTGATAGTAGCCAAACACTTCTCTGGAGGAGGAGCTGGCCTCGTCTGATGAATAGCCAGACTAAGTACTTCTCAGCCCAGGCCGCTGTCTGGAACAAAAGGTGCACAATAGCGGGTCTCGCACCAAGCGACAGGCCGGACTGCATTAAAAACAGCTCAGGACAGGCATAAGAAACACCCGGCCTCGAGTGCAAACTTTGAACCCTGGGTTCTTTCTTTCCTTTCTTTTTTCTTTGATTGACCCTCTTCTGTGTCTCCGTTTTCCCCTCGCAAAGGGGTGACAACGTCCCATGGATGGAAGGAAGGTCTGGGACGCCCCGCTGGTTTGGCGACATTTCTGTGACGCCTACCACATTTCCTGGACAGCCATGATATTTGAAGCAATACCCACTCGGGACACCCTGCGCCTGCTTTGAGTCAAACGAGCAGCACATTTTCAAATCACATTAAAGTGAAAGGAATAGAATGAAAATCTGTCCCTGTTTACTCGCACAAACTCTTTTCATCTTCTTCAGTGAGCTGCTATTTTCCGAAAGTGAAAGTGTAACTGAAGCTACACTAAAAGCTTTAAAAAATAACCAAAAGTACAATAAAAGAAGGAAATAGGACTTGTGCGCTATATTCAAAGTGTCCTAAAGCCACACACAATAGCTTTGCGTAAAGAAAAAGACAAACATTTCTGTCTGCCACAGCTATCAAATCTCACTTTCACTTTCAGTACATTCAAACTTGACTGAAATTTTGATGTGTTCGGTTGCAAGACATTTTAGACCATGAGATGTTGATAAGTTAACATCTTTTTTAGAGTAGATGTAAAAGGTAATACTACTCCTTTAAGCACAGAAAGCCCTCAGATTTTCATCCTTAACCTTAAAGCCTGCGCTGTATTTTTGGCCTCTAAATCTTCGGCTGTTAGATACAACAGATGGCCACGAACCATTAGAAATGAGTCTTCAGTGATTATTAGGACAAATGTGCTTTTAGCTTTCAAAAGAGCAATTTGTGTGACTATGCTTTCAGCATCAGGTGTCCCGACACACAACGGGAGGTTTATAGTCATGAGCGGAGCTGCAGGTTGGGTCCCTCTGAGCCCCAAACCTCTGAACTGCTGAGCTCTGAGGGCACAGGGCCAGTTCTAAGGCAACCCGGGACACGGCAAGCATGGCGAGCGCTAGAAATCATGCTGTTCTACATAATGAGCTGCATTCGTTTAAAATAAAAAAAGCTGCACTCTTTTATCACATGAAAACTTTGCTTTCAAAGTCCCTTCTCTCTCTGAAAGTTGGAATAAACACACACACACACACACACATACAGAAAAAAGCATAAGTGAGAAGAAAAAAGAAGGGGGAAAAAAACAAAAAAGAGGAGAAATTGCCTCATTAATGCATCCTGCGTGCTGCCCTGAGCCTTTTCCTTTTGCCTGTGCCCAGCGGGAGCCCTTTTTATCAGGCCAAAGGACACCTTTCACAAGACCATTAGTGAAACAGGGACAGATGCACCCCGGCAAATCCCCTCCTGTCATGCAAGTGAGAGCAAAAGAACAGGATAAAGCAGAACCCCACTCGATTCGTCCGGCCGGGCGAAGGTCTGACCTTGAGGCAGTGGGCGGGCCGCCTCAGGAGAACGAGGTGTCAGGCCTGTCGTCCGGGCACCATCCCGAGCCAAAAACTCCTCCTCCAGGTTAATGGCTTTTAGCTGTTATCTGAAAAATGGTAATAGCTGGCACCCCAGAAGCTGTGGATGCAATTACCCCCATCAGGATCCTCCTGTTAAATATGATTTGACCAATCAGCATAATTTGGACAGTTACGCATGATGGCCTTGGTAACTGGTTTTGCACCGATCTCACTCAGAGCGGCAAAGTGCATGGCTAATAGTGCACATGCCATTCAACAAATTGACATTTTCATCAGGAGGAGACACCAGGACACTGCCAAACTCCGCTCCCAAGTGACTTTACTAGAACCGGACTTTCTGCTTCGACTCCTCTGATTAAAGTCCTAGACATTCAAATCACTATAATAAATATCTCCAAATGCACCAAACATGACTTCAATGAATGCAATAGAGCGTGGCAGACATTTAAATGACAGTATAATTTATTTTTATGTTTAAAGTGGCCAGCGCTGGAAAAGAGTGGTCCACCTGGCACACCGCACCAAAATGCAACATAACAGTTTTATAGAGAAAAAGCTTCCTACTGTACAGAAATGTGTTAAACGTGGACACATGAACAATAGTTTGAGTCAAAAAAAGACTGACTAGTTCTTGGTAATGCACAGTGGATTTGATATTTACTGTGAAAATATAACACAACTGTATACTGGTCCAAGTAGTAGGTAGAAAGATAACAATGTCTTGCATGCCGAACATCAAAACCTTTCAATCAAAGTGGTAGTTTACCCCAAAATTATTATCATTATTATCATTCCAAATCTGTATGGCACATTATAACGGAAAATTATGGTGCTAATAATCAGTCATTTTCTTAAAAGCCCTTTGTGCCCATTCACTTTCATTCTATACAACATGAACATTCTGCTAAATTTCTCTTTTATTTTAAACTGAAGAAACTTCAGCTTCATAAAGGTTTGGAATCACAAGATGGATGATGATGAGTTAATTTTTTTGGGTGAACTCTTTAAACCCTAATGAAAAATAAATATAAAAATATTTATTCAAAATACATTTATTTCAGCCAAGGTATACTATAAATACATTTACATATTTATCAGATTAATAAAAATATGATGCAATTGTACTTTCAGTATACTAAAATGCCATACTTAAAGTCTGCTAAATTGGAAAAACGAATTTTGTACTAAACGTACTTTAATTGTGCGGAAGTACTGAAGTCCAACTAAAGGTATACTGAAGTATATATGGGACCATGGAGCACAAAACTTAAGTATGGATCAAAATGATTGTTTTTTTTTTATGCCAAAAGTCATTAGGATATTAAGTAAAGATCATGTTCCATAAAGATATTTTGTAAATTTCCTACCGTAAATATATAAAAAACATTATTATTTTTTTAAACATGCATTGCTAAGGACTTCATTTGGACAACTTCAAAGGTGATCTTCTCAGTATTATTATTATTATTATTTTTGCACCCTCACATTCCAGATTTTCAAATAGTTGTATCTCAGCCAAATATCGTCCTATCCTAACAAACCATACATCAATTGAAAGCTTAAAAATTGACCCTTATGACCAGGTCAAGTGTCATATATTTGATTGTGCTAAAGTGGAACTATTGCAAGTATACTTTATATACACTTTAAATATCTTGCATTTAAAGGCAGGTATATTCAAAGATCACACAATCCTCATCAACAATGAAGTTAAAACACATTTTAGGCTTAAGATTAAGAAATGTGCATTATGCACAAGTAGTCCTCCAAACAAAGTTTCATTATAACTATAAAATAATGTATTTTAAATAAACTACTTTTTTATTGGGTGGTGACCCATTCCTTCAATCTTCAGCAAATCAAGAAAATCGTCCCTCAGAAACAAACCCCATGGAAATAACACAAAAATCGAAAGGGAATTAACAATTGAGTGTTATCCTTGCAATGTCAAATCAGGGAAACTTATGTTACTGTTTGTTTACTCTGGTAAACCACGTCTACTGTAGATGGGCCAGCCATTTACAAACAATATCCTGCTCTATATACAATATTGTGCATAACAGATTTATTTAATGTAAATTCAAGATGTGCAACCTGTAATTTTAAGTTTCAGTTACATTTTGTGTTGGGTTCTCTAAAACATATCGTTATAGCATTAACCAAAAATGGACTGGCGTATATTTTTATTGCATTCAGCCATAGGTCTCTAGAGACCAAATAACAGGTTTCAGCAGACTGAACAGTGTGGCATATGTTATTGATCAGATGTTGTTGTGAAGTCTGCCCGTCCTTATCGAGTCTTCCTTTACCCTCTATAGTTCCTGTAACCCAAGAACCATTCATTCAATGAATGATTGCACCTTGGGGCCATACTGACACCTGGTCACAGGAAAATGCAATTAAAGAGTTAGAGTAAGAAGGGAGGAGGTTACTCACAGATGTAGTAGTATTCGTGACCTGGGCGGAACTCAAAGCCCAGAGAGAAGGGTGTGAACAGCTGGAACTTCTCTGAGAACTTGAGGGGCCCATTCGGACTCATTGGGCGGTTGCATTCCCAGCGCTTGAAGCCTTTCATGTGGTGGTTGCAGGTGGTGTAGCCGTCATAGTTGACCATGAAAAGGATGTAGCGCTCCATGCGCTCCTGAGGAAGATGGTCCTCGTAGTGTGGACAGTAGATGTCCAGGTAGTCGTTGATGGCCACTTCCACTGTGTATTCACCATGCAAGAATCTGAGGAAATAAAAACAAACAACTTAGTTGAGATCGACAAAACTGCAAAAGTTCTCACAATGACAGGCCGTAGATTGGGAACGTGCCATCTTTTAACCCAAAACTCGAAAGTGAAATTGCTAGTAGCTCCTGTCACTCATAGTGCAGATATTTTCCATGTTCTATGTGACAGGATGGGATTGGTCGAGGGGGACTTGGCGCTAAGGGCCAAAATGACTGGAATGACCAAGTGGAATTGGATGAGCAGAGATTGACAGGGGTTCAGAGAGAGAAAGCCACTTCATTAAGGGTTTTCACATGGTCTGGCTTCAGCCCAGCTCTTCTGAAATGAGTTTGCTGGCTGGGGCAATTTAGACACAAATTGAGCACCTGCAGGAAGGTAGGACTCGAGACGCAGAAACTGCAGCTACTTCAGTGGAACTGTGACTTCATGTGCAGTCGAATGCACAGCTACTAAAAAGCATTCGGACACTTAAAGGGATAGTTCACCTTAAAATTAAAATCCTGTCATCGTTAACTCGCTCTCAAGTCACATGACCATGTTTTTTTTCTGACATTGAATATGAAGCCTTTTTATTTACCGATAATGATATGAAGCCTTGCAGTTCACAAGAAAACAGAATGTATTGTCGACACAGACACAGCAAAACACACACATGAACATGTGTGAACTTGAGTTCTTCAGATCCTCTTTTTCTGTCCACAGTGTGAAGATTACATGAATAAGATCTAACGGCTCCAGCCGAGAGACTCTAATGGTCTGTCACCAGTGCGGTTGACACACCTGCTCCATCCTCCATCTTCCAAACCATCAAAGCAGCCCCCTTCACTACAGACACTACAGAACATAAGACAGCAAACTCAAATCAAGTGTTCACACTATGAGATGCTATACCAGGGTGCTTCATCCAATTTAAGAGAATATCAAAGGGAAACAAAGACGAGATGAAATCAAAAGAAACACACAGGGTCAACAAAAGCCTATACACAAAAGGTCTGTGTTAAAACCTGCTGGAATGGAATATCATAAACAACAAATTTCCTACATAGTGGTCATTTCTTTTGGAAACTGCAGTGATATGTCCTTATTTGTATGCATTTCGCATCTCGCGAAAAAGTGCCCCCAGGTATGTATTTGCCATGAGACCAGGTTGGATCTGGAGGCAGGTTTATGGAATGAAACCAAAGACTTTGACAAACTATAAAACATCCTTCCCCCAAAAATCAAATCACATGATATACAAAGAAAACTCAAAAGCTGCTTCACATTGCCGACTGTTGTCTACATGAATCAGAACATCACACGACTCTTTTTCTGGAGGTCCTTGAGGGGAGAGAGGGCAGGGCCGGGGCTAGGGGTGAGGGGGCAGTAGGCGGGGGAGGGGGTGGTGTTTGGAGTGAGATTTGGCATCAGATGACAGCTAATCTAGGTCTGGAATTACTGTCAAAGGGCCAAGACAGGCCAAACACCAGCTGTAGCAGCACAAGCTAAAGATGAAGCTCCTTCAGCTTTACATCTCCTCGCCTTATCACCGAGGCCCAGAGAACAACCCCCGTCACACCGCATGACTTCATCCCTCTCTCAAATTTTTTGTGTCACTTTCTTCTTTGGCCATCAGCAATACTTTAAACCCCCATGTTTATAGGATCGATGACCTGGGCTGCGTTTCCCAAAAGATGGTCATAGGTCTATGATGTACTTAAAAGGATAGTTCACCCAAAAATGAAAATTCTGTCATTAATTACTCACCCTTATGTCGTTCTAAACCCGTAAGAGTTCATCTCCGTTCATCTTCAGAACACAAATTAAGATATTTTTGATGAATTCTGAGAGCTCTCTAACCCCCCCACAGACAGCAATGTAATTACCACGATCAAGGTCCAGAAACGTAGCAAGGTTATCAGTAAAATAATCCGTATGACATCAGGGGTTCAACCGTAATTTTACGAAACTACAAGATTACAATTTGTGCGCAAAGAAAAATTAAATAAAAAAATAGCTAATTTTTTTTCCAAAGATAAATGGAAGTTTTACAGGTTTGGAATGACATGAGGGTGAGTAATTAATGACAGAATTTTCATTCTTGGGTGAACTATCCCTTTAAGCTTACGATGCTTTTGGGCAAATGCAGCCCTGGACTACATCACTGATGCTGTCTTAGTTCGCCTTGTATCCAATGAACTCAATAAAACATCTTGAAAAAACAACCCATGTTCATCTCATACCGCCTCAGCAAAGAGCACTTCGATATTTCTCTCCCTGGCAGGGGAAAATGCTTCGTTCTCTCCGGAGATGTGTGTACTCTGTCTTATTTTCTTGTTATGTGTTTTTGTGTCATCTTGCCTCTAATCACGGCTTTCCAGTAAACGATATCGAGAGCCGAGCAAAGAGTAATGGGAGCAGAACTCTGCCATAGGACCCTCCTGATGTTTACGGAGCTCTTAATTTAATCACCCTGCCATAAAAACATGTGTTAGCGGTCCTTTAATGCAAAGTGCGTTATCATTACTACACATTCCGCGGGTCAGGCATATCTCTTTCAGATTCATACGGTGCATTACGCCTTAACAAATCAATATCAATGCCCCGTCCCCCCTTTCACTCCCAGATGTCATTAAATCTGGAGGAGTCGGCCAAATGATCCGACACACTGAGGCAACACGTCATTCCCTTTGATTCAAAAGTATCTCGGTATAAAAAATGACCTTACAGCCAGTGGCTGGTGGGTACGGGGTAGTGGAGGGGGGAGATGACAGATGGAAATATCAATAAGTGAGCCCAGAATGTTTAGAGAGAGCTAATGCATGCAGTTAGGTGAGCTCGCTTCATCAATCACACTGTAGTCACTGGTCTACTTCCTTTTCGAGTCCTCAGAGCACAGGCCCGATCAGACCTCCCTGAACTCTTCTTCCGCCGCTACATCAACAACTGATCTCATATCAGCTCTAAATGAGCTGTATAACCTCCCTTTCACAGTGAGATATTTTCATCATGTCTACAATCCAGTTAGAACCCAAAAAGCTTTTACAGTCTGATGCCAAAAATAACCTATTTAGGTTTACAAATAACTTTTTTTTTTATCCTTTTCTCCTAAGCAAGAAAAATCACACAGTAGATATCGTCATTTCAGGACAACAGTGAAGTTGAATGGAGAACAAAATGGGACTTCTGCTAAAGTATTCTGCTCCTCAGAACTCTACCCTAAGAATAAGATCCTCAATATCACAATTTTCATAAAAGATTTAAAAATGGTTTCAAATTGGGAACACATTTGTCATGTAATACTATGCAATGTTATGTCTACAATTGTCCCAGTATATATATAATTTTTTTTTTTACATTATATTTTTAACTTCTAAAGAACCAAGTAGGCAACTCAAAAAACACTATAAAGCAGCTGATGTAGTAGGAAAATTGTGGAATTATGGTGAAGCAAAGAGCCACTGAAGCATGCGGTACATCCATGTTATAAACTTCTCTTGATGCACTTTGATTCATTAAATACGTCCTTGAAAGCTTTGTTTAATTTGTTTCATTAAATATGTCCTTGATTGCTTCTAAAATTCCTAATTAAATTTAATGGTGATGTATGCCTTTGGTGCAAAACCTGTACTAAGTTTCTTTCTCTTCCCATCTGGAGGAATGTATGTGTGCAGAAATCTATCTCTGGATTTTGGGGGTCTTTGGGTCTTTGGTTCAGTCTTCAGCTGCTATCATCCCCATGGGACTTCAATTAATCAAACCAAACCACTCTCGTTTGGCGTGTTTAGGAGTAGGGTGACTCTCGGGGTGAACTTTCCTGGCGGTGCGGTCAAAGAAGGGGTTTGAAGTTGCTTGATTTACAGCAGCGTCTGGCCGACAGACAGCCTCAGATCCAGATTTCAGAACTTCCTTTAGCAAATGTTTGCATGTAGAAGAGTCTGCTTTCCAGGCCTATGACAGGAAGCATCTTCACTGGAAGAAGTTAAAGCCAAGCAAGCAGTCCAGGTAAGAAAGAATCCATGATTTATCATGGTATTTAGAGACTTCTGACTGGTACAAAGAAAGTCAGTTTGACCATTAGAATATTTAATGTGTCTCTCTCATGCAATCTTGTGAATTTCAGGACTGGACTATTGAAGTGGAAAAGTGGTTTTGAGTGTTTTATAAATGAAACATCTTATGTATTGTGTTACACCAACCACCGAAAGTTAGGGTAGGGTGGAGGTTTACCTCAGTGCAATTGGACAGTCTAGCTGTCTGGAAGGAGAGAGAAATGAGACAATCTTATTCCTCTTTAGAAAGCTCCTCCCTCTAAGCCAAGTGATTCATAAAATTTTGTGCCACAGTTTGCCATAGAGCAGATGCTAAAATTTGCCAAGCTCTGCCAGGTCAAACAGAAATTATGAGTCTTGTTGAGTTTGGCCCTCATTTAGAAGTTCTTGTTGTTGTTTTTCTGTCCCGAACTTTTAGTTGAGTTGCAGCCAAAGCAAATATGTGCGTTTATTCTGCAATTAACCAATGACCTGGCCATAATAGTTTAGGTCAAACACAGCCAGCTAATAACCTGGCACAAGACTCAAACACTTCAGGGGTAATTCTGCCTCAAATGCATCATCACCTCGGGCATGCTGCAGGGCTATGTACTGGGCCCGCATGAGTTTTGAGATTATGATGGCAGGTTAGTTCTGGTGTCAGGGGTTTAGTGACACATTTCATGCTGGTGTTTATACCAACAGAGGGAGAGGGCATGCGTTTAGCATGTGTGTGTTTGTGTGCATGTGTGTGAGAATTGTCCTTTGTGCCGAAGGCTCTGGGTCTGGAACCCATTTCCACATGCTCAGTTTGGGCTTGGTCTGTGGACCACTTCTCCCCATGTGGAACATGTTTATTGTTCTTTGTGTCAGGCAGACGCTGAGACCTCCATGCCCCCCCCCCCCCTCCACATTTCCCTGCAATCTCTCCTGTTATTCCAACTCTGCTTGAGCAATTTTTCTATCACAGCATTTATGCAAACGTTATCCCAGCTGACGTTCAGCCAGGGCTAAAAAACTCTGTCAAGGGGGGGTTGGACGGGAAAAATAAAACAAACAAAAAAGAAGAATAGGACAGAAGACCCAGAGGACAAAACACATGTGCCCTGTGTGAGAGGAAAAGTAATAGTTGTTTTGTGCCCCTTCTTTAACCCTTCTTTAACACAAAAGTCTACTTATACGTTCAGGTGAGCAGGTGTGTGTGTCTGTAATTTTCCAGGTGCTGTATGTTCTTTATAAAGGTTCATGTTCACATCCACCTTCTCTTCACATGGCGTTTACTCTGGACCGCTGTTAGATAAAAGTACCCCGTCCTCACTTTGACACTACGCCCCCATGTTTAATAACATTTTTATGCCTCTGCCTGCTTTGTAAGACCTTTCAGTCACTGAAAGTTGGTGGGAGAAAATAGAAGTGACTGGTGCAGTCCAGCAAATGAAAGGACAGCAAGCAAATCGGTGTTCTATCATCAAAAGTGTGCTCAGAGAGCAGCGGCGCTGGGATGCTGTCTGTCATTGTACTGCAGCTCTAATGGGCTGCTAATGGAGGATGTTTAAACACATGGCGGCTTCACTTCAGCTACTCTGTATGTTTACATCCTTGTATGTATGCATATTAATATTTTTAACACAAATTTTCATATTGGGTTTTTTGCCTGTAATCAACCAGAACAGGACAGAATCAATGGAAAATGCTATAAGTTGGGGTTGGGAAGTGACCTGAAATGGATTTAGACCGCGGTCACCTGTGAACAAGTTTAACAATAAGCCATGACTCTGCCATCAACTCCTGAATAAGGACACAATATTATACTGAAATAGATTCAGTGTTTTATTATCAGAGACATGCTGTTTTATGATTCATATTTCTATACAGTAGGGTTTACCACTATAGACCACTATAATCATAACGTTTGATACAGATTAGTTTTACTATTTTTACAATGGTTAAGTATTTTGAATTATTCGATGGTAAACAACTAATAAATGTTATTACAGACCTATACTTTTATAATTCACAAAAACAATGTACAGTATAAAAGCAGATCTCTATTTAGAAATTTGAGGAAAAAAAAGTTAGTTGTTATTAAATTATCAGTGTTTTTAGAAATTATGTGAATGTTAAATCAAAATGTAAAAAATAGTGAAAATTAGTAAGCACAATAACATCTCAATAACAAAAATATTGGATGATACCAACACATAATAACGATAAAAATCAAATGTTGGTCAGTAATGCATTCACAATATATTTCTAATATGCAAATAAATACATTCACAAACATTTCTTTATGTATTTTTCAATTCAAAAAGACAATTCTTTAATTCAGATTTTGAATCCCAGCGTGGTCTCAGACACTTGGGATGCCACTATATTTACGTTTTTTTACGTTTACCTTTTCTCTAACTTTAAGAAAAATACTGTTATTAAAAGCTGAGGATGTCTGCCATTTATTTTAAATATGTGCGTTTGGATCTCTTCGTCACCATTTACTCTAACGGCGAGTGTAATGAGGCTTCTAGGATTTAATGGCTCAGCTAAGAAACATCTCTCTCGTACCTGGAGATGCCTGTTGAGAAGCCACTCTGCATCCAGTCTTTATCCCTCACTGCTCCCCCCCAAAAAACACACACTGCCTAAACCAATACACACCATACACCTTCAACAACACACACAATGCTTAAAACAACACAAACCACCCACGACACATAGACTCCCTACAACACCTACAACACATTTGTAGGTCTTCGTGTGTGAGAGAGAGTAACAGCAGTAGTGGTTATAGCAGATGTTAGAGATTAACAAGGATTTCTCAGGCACACACTTCTAGAAAACAGGAAACTGGAAATGCAACTTCATCACACAACACCTGCACACTTCAACATAACTTTTTAAAATGATTATTACTACAAACACAATCCCTATGAGATCATATTTACTCATATAAATATGTATTTTAATGTATACAGTAATTATACACATACCATATACTTATAATGTTAGGATATAAAATAACAATCAAATATAATGTATAATTGTTTTTATTAATTTATTACACTTTAGTTTTATTTACAGGAATAAATTACGTTTTTAAAATTGTAATAGTATTTCACACATTTACCTGTTTTTGCTGTATTTATGATCAAATAAGTGTCCAATCTGTTCTACATTCAAATAGAAGTGCATAAATAATATATTCTGAAAACATTTGAACTATTGATGCATGGAATATTTACAGAGAGGCTGCATGCAACGTTAACCCTTTATACCTCCATCATATGTAATCACTTTCAGGTGGTGTGAAGTGTGTATTTCATGGCATGGCACCAGATTACTGCGATTAAAGGGAATGAAATCCACTCTCTGTGCGCGTTACATCCTCTAGGGGGCTGCTGGGATCCGCGCTGTGTGATGGTGAGCGCTTTTCTCCACAGTGTGATAACATGCTGTTTTTCTCATCATGGGGTGAGTAAACACCTGTCTTAGAAAATACGCCATCGCAAACAAACAAACCAGAGTGGAGCGAGATGCTTGTACGCACTGACACATGCATGTAAAACTAAACACATGCATACAAGCCTCTAAACGTACACACACACACAAACTAATGTCCTCCGCCTAATTGTCACTCCCATAACAAACACACAAAAGAGCTGCTCTTGGGTTTCTGCCTCTTGGCGTAAAAAGGGACTGGGTTTGTCAGAGGGCATCAAACAGAAAATGATAGTAATGCCATGCACTCTAAAGCTAAGTGTATCACGCGTCCCACTCTCCCTGACCTGCCCTCTTTGTCTTTTTTAACACCATTAGCAAAGTGCAGTGTAATAGCGTTATAAGCCCGCCCCGGTTCACAGGAGAAGGATTGGGTGACGGACTCTCATCCACTCGGGCCGCTCTCATCTTGTCCGGCCTCTTTTAAAAGGGCTTGATGTATTCTTTTCTTTCTCGCCCATGAGTACCGCCATTTCCTCAGCGTCGTCCCACTCTGTCAAACATCTTGTGCTGGATTCTTCCCCCTAAAAGCACTAACCACTGTTCTCTGTGCTTTTCTTGAGGTTTTTAAAAAGATCCTCAACATGACGCGCTAACCCAAAATGAACCTGTGGCTAACTATTTTCAGTGATAAAAAGCCATCGAGTGTAATCTGTGGCTTCTTTGCTTAAAGGCTTTCAAAATTTCTTCTTTCACTTACAAAAGGGAGTGAGACAAAAGTGCAGGAAATATGATAAAACTACTGGCACCCTTTGACTTTAGGTACATATATGTACTTTTAAAGCAAATAATGTCCAAAGAGAGAGTGTAAGCATTATGTTTTTGCAAGTGCGTGTCTGAGAGAGATGATAATAATGGCACAAGCAATTAGCAGTTTTGCTAACATCTACTATTTTGCAAACTTCAAGCTGAAACCCTGGCCCCTCAAAAATCTTTTTCCATTCCAAAATGATTGTGTATTCAAACTTAACATTAAATCTATTTTGCTAGGCTCACATTTTCTCTTCTCTATTGCCTGTGACGTCTCAGCACAGGATAGTTGCTAGTGATTAGCGTGTTAGCGTCATTGTAGCAAAACTTTCCTTCAGCTGCTGAGTAGATAGTCATATGGCATTCACTGCTCAGGTGATTAGCCAAAATACATACAACAGCTGAGAGTGACAGCCATTGAGATGAATGGAAAAGCTTCCTTTAGGTATTATAGATTTCCTTGACCCAAATGTGCACAATGATTCACAGGTGGATTTATTTCTAATTGACTAGTTTTCCGATAACCTAAAAGAGAACTGTCATAGTGATATCTGTCAGGTAAAATAGAAAATTTATGCTTCAAATTACGGTAAAAAACATTTCATTCTACCACTTTCTCACTCAGAATTTTTATTAGTGCTGGGAAATGATTAATCGTGATTAATCACATTCAAAATAAAAGTTTTTGAGTACATATTATATGTGTGTGTACTGTGACACACACACACACACACACACACACACAAACACACAGTATATATTTCAGAAAATTGTGATTAATTGTGATTAATTGTGATTAATCGTTGCCCAGCACAAATGTATATATATATATATATAAATATATATATAAAAGAGAGAGACAAACTGTAATCTTTGCAATTTATAAAAATGCAGTAGTAAAAGGCTTTTAATTGGTTAAACTTTAAACTAATAAAAACTACTAGATTATATGTAATTTTACTTTTTGTGTTAAGTAGTATGCCATCCTGTAGTCCATGAAACATTATTACATTATTTTCTAGCTTTGTAAATTTAACAGAGAGCTTTTAAACATCCACATACACAGGAAAGCTAATGAGCTGGAGACCCTGGGTGCATTTCGCATGGGCACACGGGCACTGCGAGCTGGGAGGTGGAGTGCAATCCACCTAAACGTTCAGGCAACATTCTTTCATAGCAATTACAGACGGATAATTTCTAAGATAACCATCAGAACTTGCAGAGTCATCAAGACCCTTGTGTTTTCCCCCCTCACTTTACCCTGCACCAGGTAGGCCACACCCCCTAAAAACCCAACGGCCAAGCATGTTCGGGAGTGTGCGTGATGGGACGGCTCTCAAGCTCAGGTGGAGGTCCGCCAGCTCCGCCCGCAACCTGAGCCTTGTAATGACAAGGGCTGAGACAAAGCAGCCACTGTAGTCATCATCCAGCTCCCAGGCAAGACTCCCAGATGTGAGATAAAAGATACAAGCATGGAGACAAAGTTATCTGCGGCCTGCATCGGCCAGCGGGGAAACGGGAAACCTTAGCCTATTGAGGCGACTGGATCAGTGTGTCTGAAACGCCCACAGGAGTAGAAGATGGTGGCAGTGTGGTGCAGCCCCCTGGGCGGAGAGGCCCACAACACAAGTAACCCAAGCCATGACTACCGCCCATTTCCCAGGATCCCCTTCCTTCGCATCCCCCACCACCGTCCCAACAGGGTCTGCTTAGGTTTTCTTTCCCAAACACTCTTCAACAGCGATGAGATGACAGACTAGGAGATACGTCTGTTGTCACCAGACTCGTCCTCCTCTTCTTGCCCTTTCATGTAGTAGTCATGCATTAGCTGTGTTTTTCTTTGTGTAAGGTGACAGAGTGAGAATGGATCCCTGTGGAGTCCCCTCGGTTTCTGTTTCGCTCAGATCGCAGGGCACAACCTTTTCATGAAAAGTAATGAAGCGAGATCAGAGGTCTATCACATCAGAAAAAAAAGAACATGTAAAATGCATAGAAAGGATATGTAAACTATATCTAAAAATCATCCTAATGCTTCAATCTGAGCCAGAGAAAATAGGGCCTCTCTCTTTCAAGGGCTATTTTATATTTCTTACAGAACGCTGAGGCGGCCAACGCTGATGAAAAGGGCGAGTGCTTAGCCGACAGAGGTAATGCATTTTTCATGACCTTGTACATGACACGTCTACATTTACATTTATGTTCTTAGCAGATGCTTTCTTACGAACCTGGCTTACAATAAAGTGCACAAATCATGTTAATGGCTATTCCTGGGATCGGATGAGAACCCCTGCTGCATGCTAAGCTATGCCTCACAGCAAAAATGGAACATAATACAATGTAATAATTTCAAATTACTATGATTGCAAACAATATCACATTACGGCTAAAATAAAGGCTAAGATATCTTGGGGTCAATGGCATGGGTCACATGGGTCAATGGCATATAAGAGTTTCCATGAAGGGTGGGGGGGGGGGTCTATTTGAAAATACAATACAATATTTAAAATAAGTCCTCAGAACTGTGCACTTTGTATTCATTCTTCATGTTGTTTAAACATTTTTTTTAAACATTTTTCAAGAATTCTGAAATGTATTGATTAAAATTGACTCAAGTAATGCATTCCAAAATATATTTTACACCTCAAATACATATGAACCCGGACATCTTCAAAGCATTTACATATTCAATTTAAAGGTAAATAGTACTAAAAAGTATTTTTCTTTTTTTAATTTTTAAACATATTATGAATTAATAATTCAGAGTCACACCAAGTTACATTTTACCACCTAATGTAACCTTGCCCTGTTATAAAAATGTCAAATTATCTGATTATTTATGAGACATACTGTGCTGATCTTGACACAGTCATAAGTCTGCCTTTCCTTTTTTTCCTGCATTTCTGGATTTTTAGGGAAAAAGATGATGCAAAACAGGGCAAATTAAAATAGTTTCAAACATGCTTTTTTTGGTGTTACATGATGGCGCAAATACCAGTAATTAAGCGCAAATGTTAGTAAAAAGCATTGCGTGATTCAATTGAATATATTCTACTCCCATACATTTTCCGTCTGAAAGGAAAACTCAGATGCAAAAATAACTGTCCATGCCTCTTCAGCACTAATTTGATACTGTGCTTCTTAAGTAAATCTTGACCATATTTTAATTCCAAAAGATGGTTGATGCAAAGTACTGAAATTTGCTGTAAATGCATATAGAAGATGTGTCTTCAGGATACGCTGTAATGTAGTGAGTAGAGTTTGTTCCACCAGTGAGAAGCAAGTATGGTGGTTTTGGATCAGCTCATGGAGGATCTCTTCATGGAAAAGAGGTATTAGAAACCTAAAGTGTGGATGGATTGATGAAAGACTGAAAGTACAGTACAGCCAGCAACTGGTAATAGTTTCAACCAGGAAGAACGTCTTGAATTTTGTATTGCATTAGTTATCTGGTGAAGATACTATTCCATAACCTGCTCATTCACGTTAGTGGATCCTGGTTCAGGGCCAATTTTTCCAGACCACATTCTCCAAAAGAATAATGGAAACATATAAAAAAAAAAAAAAAAAAAAAACATACAAGTGTTTTTTTACTTAAAAATGAAAATCCGTTCATCATTTATTCGCGTTCATATATAAGTTGTTATATGAGTTTTTGAACACAAAAGAAGATATTTTGAAGAATGTGGGTAGCCAAACAGTTTCTGCTCCCCACTGATTTCTATACTATATTATACTATGCAAGATAATGGGGACCAGAAACTGCTTGGTTACCCATGTTCTTCAATGTAAATAATGACAGAATTGTAATTTTTGGGTAAATTATGTCTTTAAGACCTTTCCTGACAGCAGAAAGCAACTATCAAGCACCTCTACTTGCCTACTCTGGCGTCCCTTGTTTGCAGGCTTAATACTACTCTGTGAAGGCTTTGGAATCAAAGGTGTGCCAGGATCAAAGTAAAACTCTCTGGCCATTGTGAGCAGGCGGTATGGTAAAGTGACACTGACAGAGAAGGTGGGGGTGAATGGAACGTGTTCCCAATACATAGTCTACATTGATAACTTAGTAAAATGATTATTCAAATTATTCTAATTAAAGCAATTCATTTCAAATTGATGAGGAATATGATGAGGAAAAGTAATACTAATAATGTTTTATTATTAAAGTATCAATGTATTTGTAAAAGTAATTTTTAAAAAGATGAGTATTTCAAACAACCAAATCATAGTTGGTATGACACAATCGAAATGGGTTAACTGAAGCATTTTCTAGCGTGTTAAATAGCCCTAATAATAAAATAATGCATCCTACTTGCACATGAGATAACATAAACACAATATTACAAATTATATCTGCATAAAAAAAGAACACAATTGTACAAGTGAACTTGAATGTTGTATGCTAAAATACGGGCAATTTAAGCACTGTTCAAAATGAAGTCGTTGTTCATTGATAATCGTTTTCATGATTGATCAGCACAGTAATTCCAATCCATAGTCTACACTCATTCACCACAGAAGAAAAGAGGTGAACAGATGAAGAGGAAGAGTTCTATTTTGGCCTGTATTTATAAGGTATTGAAATACTTGAATTTACCTGTTCTATTATAAACATCTTTGTGTGTGTATATATATATATATATATATATATATATATATATATATATATATATATATATATATATATATATATGAATTGATATCTGTAGCATTTAAATAAAAATAAATCTTGAAAAGAAACTGAACGATCAAATTTGTGTTATTTGTGTAACAACTGCTTATTTATATGATTTTTTTTTTATATTTTCCCCCCAAATCAAACTCATGTAGTTCCAAACACACACACACACACACACACGCACGCACACACGCATGCACGCACACACACACACACAGGTAATGTGAACTTAAAGTAAAAAAAAAGAATGTCAAGTGGTGTGGAACCCTTCATATTTTGGAAATCATAATTAATCATCTCTTTAAAAAATGTTTTGCGCTAGATTTTTGACAGATTCTTTTTCATGGACACTAATGCCATTGACCTATCCATCCACTGAGCAACGCATTAAAAGCATTCCACATTACATTACCTTTAAGTACATTTCATCTAAAATCAAACCTTTTCACCCTTCTGAACTCCTCAGGGCTCGATACGCGGCAGCTGTCAGCTGTTATTGGTTAAGCTGAGGGTTGGATGTCAGGGAAATAAACACAGCCAGATCAGCTCCAGTGTAACAGACTACAGCTCAATGCCACATGCTACATGAAACCCAACCACCCAACCAAGTCGTACAATGTCTACATCTAGTCCAACCTTTCTGAACTCCTCCTGAACCCTTCTGGGCGGAGCAGCGACATGCTACAACAATGCACTCTATGGCTTAAACATGATACCACATGATACTGATGCCGACCGACCTTTAGCACGCCAACAGCAATTGTTTGCGAGAACAAAATTGTGTTTAGCTGATTAAAAATTAGTGTTTAGTAGAAAAAAAGAGAATGGAAGAACTATGATATGAGCTGACAGCAGAAGCCTAAAGCTAAACACAAGCTGGGGAAGTCACTTGCTAGGGACAAATCTCTCTCTCAGAAGCCCTTGTCCAAGCTAGGGGGACCGTATCCATCAGCGAGCCAGACGGCAACCAGGCTGATGGATCGATGGGGGCCGTGACCTCCAGCTCCGCAGCCTGTGAAACCGGTTGAGAGAGTGACAATCGAGATTTACCCATCGATTTGGGCTGACAGAAGTAAGGAGCACACGAAAGAATGAAAGGAAGGAAGCGATACACTGTTAGTCAAGTCTCCTTTGTGAATTTCAGCTTCTGTGTTAATCATAGCAAGGTGATCCCAGTGGTGTTCCCGAGGTCTGGGGTCAGGACGCAGAGGAGCTTCATTTCCCTGCTGTGTGCTTATTAGGGAGCAGTTATACAGTAATTCCCAGAGCTCCACCATCTTCCCGCGGCATCAATAACAGACAACAAATTAACGACATGGGCTGAGGTCCTTCTGCCGCTTGACAGCAAGGCGTGAATGGAAAACCATTTATCCAACCTAGGGGTGTGCCTGAACTTGTCTATATCCGTAAGGGAAGTGCTAATCACAGTCAGATAGGAGTGTCGTCCTTCTCAAGCAGAGGGTCACCCCACACTGCAGCATTTAACACCTTCGCCATTCTGTGTGAATAACACGCTGTCAAAAAATGGCAGTTCTTTTTGCATGAAGCTCGGTGATCTCTCAGGCTGGCCCTTGTTTGGCTGGAACCCTGTAATCGTAAAAGGTTGGGACTGGCTGTCCGCAACAGAGAGCTGCAGCGGGACTGAAATGTGCGTTAATTGAGCCAACAGCATCCAAACCCTCCATCTGTCCATTTTCTCATCTCTAAGGAAACGTCATTCTGAGCTCACTGCAAGCTGCTCTTGGCCATGAAAATACTCACTAATAACGGAGGTACAACAGTCCATCAACACAAAGAAAATCAGCGTTGTGCTTGCTGTACATGGCTGACAACTATCTACATGTTTTTTTAATTGAATCCACTAAAAATCATCTTGAAGCACAATTTGTTGAAGAATCTTAAACTCTACAGGTGGCCTGGTTGATTTTGGAGCAATGACAAACAATAGTCTCCATGATAAATAAAAGAAAAATCCTATTTAAAATCCAATCCTAAATCATGTGACAAGATCTAAGAAATATGCTAGTCATGTTTACGTTGTTTTAATTTGGTTTTGAAAAAATTTAATATTTGTGAGTGTGAGAGTCTTATATCCCTTTGTTTTGTTTTTTATAATCAAAGTTTATCAAGGTTTTTGGGGTCACACTAAATACCATAAACCCGAATTAAACTTGCCTTGCCATAAAACAGTCAAAATATCAGATATTTTAAGAGACTTACTGACCTTCACCCACAGTCATAAGAGTCTGTAAGGTTCCTTTTTATGATGTAATTCCCTGTTTAATTTTTGGTTGTCCCACATGACTTTGATTTGGTACCAAAATATTTTTTTCAACATTTTTTATGTTTTTTTTCCCTAAGAAATAACAATAAAACATTATGCCAAACAAGTATTTATATTTTAAATATTTTTCAGAATTTAAATAAAAACTGTTGATTAAAAACATGTTCACCATAGAGCTGTTTTCAAGCTTTGCCTTGTTCAAGGTATTTAAGAATATTTAAAATATTAATAGATCCAGAAAAAAAAACTTAATTATCATGTCATTAACCCATATATATACAGCTATGATCCCTTGCACTCGATCTAGTCCACTCTGAGCAGTGAACTGAAAAGGGAAATCCCAGAGTGCTGGCCGACATTATGCTCTGTCCAGGTTCTCACCTCTTTCCAGCATCCTGCAAAACCGTGTCTTTGACTCTCAGCGGTCATTAAGCCAACAGTAGGGCTAATTGAGCATGGTGTTGTGTGTCATCAGTGCATGGAGAGAGCCTGCTGCCCACCGTGTGCTTTCCAAGAATATGTCTCAATCTGCCCACTACAACGAGACAATTTTAGCACCACAACAAATATCAGTGCAGTGAGAAAACATGTCTTTGGAACAGTAGTTCCAGCATTAATTAGCATAAACTTTATTCTTATGATCCCTTTTAACAAAATATAGGACTCAGGTCAGAAGCAAGAAGATACCTCAGATCTGATTTAACAAACTGTCATTACCAATCCAGGCTCATTGGAAAAACATGTCTGTGGTGACATTTCAGCAAGACTATACTGTGCTGTCTCTTGCATGTTTCGCAACACTTTCAAAGTGAAATATCCAGTGAGTGTTCCATTTTCCCCCAAACAGATGAATGTGAATCTGGCAGCGTTTGATTACACTGGCTGTTGTATGTATTAGAGCAGTTCAGAAATGAATTGTCCGGTAAGTGGTGCTAAAAGGTTAATGCTCTATTGCTTTTGAATATAGCATAACAACTACACTAAACTCTACCTTAAACCTAATCGAGTGTTTACAAAAGCAAATATGAGATAACACATTTTTGTATTAGTTTTCAAATCATGCACTATGGAAAAAAGGTTTGGGGTCATAACAGTAACAAGGAACCAAACTAAAATAATACTGTAATCATTGTTTGAATAAGGAATTCAAGTTTGTGTGGAACTGCCATTTTTATTCATTTCAGGTGTCAATTGCTATTATTTTTACGTAAATCTAGGTTTTTACAGTTTTAAACAAAATAAATTATGTCAACCATAAAATGTACTACAGTAAAGCAATTAGTAAATGAGACATTTTCATGTTTGGGTGAACTATCCTTTTAAGAATGAAATGGAGGTTAAAAAGTGCTATTACTTTCCAGACAACTGTATGAAAGTGTCAGTACTGTTTAACCACTGATAGAGACTAAACATATGGTGTATAAAAGTTAATGGTTCTGGCACACACACAAACACACACACACACACACACACACACACACACACACACACACACACACACAGAGAGAGAGAGAGAGAGGCTGTTCTGTTGGGTACGCAGCAAATAAATATGCCCTCACACAGGAAGACACTCATTTCTGAAACAAGGACGCCTTTTTTCCTCCCCTGCATGAATCGCGACCCCTCAGAAGGATCTGGAAATAGGTATCTGCTCAGGGGAAACAGCAGAACCCTAATATTATCTCCCACATTATTCCCCACAGTCAAACAATGAGGGAGGAAACGGAAGGAAGGTGACAGCGGATAAAACATTATTCGCTGACTCTTTAGCATTGAGAAAATCAGTTTGAGGTGAGGGGAGGTCCGATCACACCGGGGTCGTCCGTGCTACACCACTCAAGGACAAACACCTGCCACCACAGGGCCCTTTAAACCCCTTTGCCAATGATTTTATTGGAGGGCGCTGAGAGAGGCCACGAGATGAGCATCTAATGACGAATCAGTGCTGTTCTCAAACAGGTACAGCTGGGCGGTTTCTGACCTCAGCAATGTCTTTCAGCAACTGGCTGTTTGTAGATGTGGTGCGCAGGTGCAGAAAATCAGATCATGATGTGACTCTGTTTTCAAACTTTCATGACAAGGTTTCTGCTGAGCAAATATTTAGCGATATATATATATATCGCAACATGGGCCACAGTAGACAGCTGGAAAGCAGCACAGCTCATGTGTCTTAATCTTATTATGCCTTTGGTTTAAAAAAAAATTATGGTTTGAGTTTCCTACAAATGATTCAGTGTATAAGTGAATTCGTCCCCTTGGAATTATAAGGTTCTATCTGCGTTCTGAGCAGTTTTGAGATACTGAGCTTCAAAGTTTTTGTGTTCCATAGACTTCTGTAGATAGAACCTTTTTGTTTTTTGTTTTTCAATAACAAAATCTCAAAATGTATACAACTTAAAAAAACATCACATAATGTAAATAATTTGTCACAGAATAAGAATATGTGAATAACTCAATTTTGATAGAACCTAGAACCTTATAATTCCAAGGGGACGAATTGTCAAAATGAATCACAAACAATTTCAGGGCTTTCTATGAACTGTTATTACAATTAGATTAATTAATTCATTTATCTGATATGATCGCTACTTCTCATTCTAAACAGCTGACAAAAAAAACGTCAAATGAAATATCATCAAGGAAGATGACAATAAATGAGCAGGTCCTTTGCAATGAATCAAAAACATACAGTGTAAACAGTGTAGATGGATTCCCAGACACATGACTCTTATGAGCCGGTTCTTTTAAGTGAATCGAAAAATAACAAACAAACAACAACAACAACAATGCAACTAGGGTATCCTGATTACAGAAGAATTTTTTTTGTGAATCAAAAACATACAGCATGACCAGAGTAGTCCAATTACAATACAAATAACTCTTATGAATCTGTTCTTTTCAGTGAATCAGAAATATACAGCACAACCAGTGTAGTCTGATTATAGTTCAAATGATTCTTATGAATCAGTTTTTAAGTGAATCAGAAACATACAGCACAACCAGTGTAGTACAATTACAGTACAAATGCCTCTTATAAATCTGTTCTTTTTAATCAAATTCATACCATATGAAAAGTGTTCTATTTAGAAACTTAAACAGAAGTTAAAGTATCAGCATCATTTAAAGAAAATAACAACTGGAACTGGAAATAGTTTCATTAGAAAATTCTACATTGGAATTTTTGCATTCATGAGCTCAAGTCAAATATGAAAGTTTTTCATGAATGAGAATTTAATAAGAGGCATCCAGATGTGCTGACAGCATTCAGACGCTGTGTGTGTTGCTGCTGTTTGCCAGGAAAGGTAATGAGGCAGGGATGAAAGCAGCAGAGAGACCGATTAGAGATGAGCATTGTATTGATTTTTTATTGACCAAATAAAGTTATGGAGGCGGTATAGGGCAGGCTGGCCAGATTATGAAATTAGCCCCAGCTGTCAATCACAGTTCTGGATGGGGAAGGGAGAACGGATGCGACTGGGGACCGCTTATGTTCTGGATCTATTGCAAAAAGGTCAAAAGACCTGTGAAAGTGTCATCTCTATTTTATAATAACAAGGCTCTGATACAGGAGGCAATAACCACTTCTGACCTTTGACCCCCATTCTTATTTATAAAGTGGGGGGGATATAACAGTTTTGAGGAAGTGAGTAAAACAAGCCACCAAAGTAGGACGGAAAGATGAAGGTCAAAGGGAACACATACAGTATGGTCACTAGTCTGCTTTGTGAATTAATCTTTCACTTGACATGATTCTTTTCAATAAAAAGTGTGAACTGAGGCCCCGTCCACACGGAGACGGAGCTTACTCCAATCCGATCTTTTTTTTCTTCGTCTCAAGAAATATCCGCGTCCACACGAAACCGCATAATGATGTAGAATACATGCCAGACCAGTATGTGGCGCTGTAATTCTGCCACAGAGATACACTAAAAACAGAGAAGAAGACTTGGACTATGCTCATAAACCTTGTGCGTGGTACACAAACTAACATGGAACAATACATTTATTAATCAGTGTTAATTTAGTTAATAAAAAGACAATCGTTCAGTGTTTGTTTATGTTTTTGTTGCTGTTACGTGACGTAGAGGTGTCTGACTGGGGGGAGACATGGGCTGATGATGTCATCGTTTCAGAAAATATACGGATTAGCCGTCCAGACGGAAACGCAAAGACGGCGTTTTCAAATTTATCCACTCTGAGACCCAGTTTCAAAAAATAGCGGTTTCACCTGATGAAAACGCCGGATCCGTGTGGACGAAACGCCTATCCGATAAAAAAATTTGTGCATATTCACAGAAAAGCGTCTCCGTGTGGACGGGGCCAGAGACTCAACATATTGTTCTTGTATCAGAATTAATCTTTTGGAGTGGATCCAAAAATGAAAAAAATTCTATCATGAATTACATATAGCGTGTTCATAGCAATTGTCCTGTTTGTTTCTTTAGGTCGAAGGAAGCGAGCGTCACACGATGTCTGTCTTTCTTCTGCCTCCCCATCCACTCTCTCCCATTTCCTGCTAGTTACACATGCCCCTCTCTCTTTCTTTCTCCGTCTCTTGAGGATACATCTTTTTTCAAGCACTGCCCTCCTCTATTTGCATCTTCTCCTTCAAAACCCTATCTCTCGTCCTCTCTCTCTTTCTCTCTCATCAGTATCCGGAGGGAAAGAGCAGAAGTCTTTGATCTGGTCTTGCTTTTTTCAGAGGTTGAGGAGTCCTGAAATGGGAAGTGCTCTCCAATTAGCTCGGGTTAAATATTTCAGAGGCTACACAGCTATTTTTTTCATCTTTCCCCCACCTCCCCCATATATAGAGAGGCTCTTGTTAGATGCTACATAGTAAACCTGTATTCAGCCTGGAAGGCAAACCTCCTCACATTTCTGCTTTAGGCTCCATGAAAAATACACTGCATTTGAAACATCAGGCTTTGAAATAGGAAAAGGAAACCAGATTTGGTTCTTTAATGTGACCATTTCAGTCCTGAATGTAGCTTCCAAAGCTGCACGTCTTACTATGTTATGATTGCTAATCTGGTTTTGTAGCATAAAAACCATTTAAAAAGGAAACAGAACTATAAAAACATGACATGGACATCCTAAGTTATTCAAAGAGACAACAGCCTGGCTGGATACATTATACTCGTGTCCAACAGCGAGTGTTCTGACGGGGAATTTCGATGCACGAAACAAAAACATATCCACATTTGATGCTCAGCTCATGAGCCGCAGCTGGAGCGAAACGCCTTTGACCTTCCTGTCAGTTATGGACAAAAACCTGATGAGACGAAGGTCAAAGGTCAGAGGGGTCAGAGCACGCTATCCTCTCCAAACAGTTCAGCTCCCGCCACCCATCTGACCGGGATTTACAATGACAAAGTGCCAATCACGTATTAAAGCTGTGTCCTGACTATTTTATCCCTCTTTAAAATACAAGAAATCTATTAAAACATGCAGCCAGCATTAAATAAGATATTCTAAATGTTTTTAAATGGCCACAAGCCCGTAAGCAGAATGTAATGAAACTCCATCTGTGGTTTTCCGCATCTACAATAAAGGCTCTTGGCGCTCAGGTCCCCGATGAGCTGTGCGTTAATACCATGCCATTCACACATTCTCTCCGCTCACCTCCCGCCCAACACATTACATGCAGAACCATCACAGCGTTCCAGCGCAAAACTACAATTCATTAAAATACAATATGCATGAAGCCAAATAAAAGAGTGATTTTCTTCTTAGGTGCCTCTACACTTCCTAATGAAATCCTGGGGAATTAAGGATAAGCAACTGAATTATTAAATTTTCACAAACTGTTGCTCACTTATTAATTTTTTTTTAATAATTCCAATTGAAGTGTGTTAATGAGGTTGGTGAGCCTTGGCCTTTTTTCCCCAAGACTGAATAGAAAAGGAAGGTGAAAATAATGCAATACCAAATTAGCCAATAAATGGAGAAGAGAGAATGGGACTACAGGGAGTTTGGCCTGTTTTTAAATTCAGAGTTCAAAAAGACTTTAAAAAAAAAATGGTTTTGTTTGTTCTAATATTTTATGCAACTCAAATACATGCTGCATTCTTGGCACTACCCTAGCTTAATATAAAAAATAATGTTGTAAAGTATGTTTGCAAAGCAAAAATGTTTATCTATAATTAATTTTGTATTATATTTTTGTAATTATAATTTTTTTATCATATTATATAGTAGCTTATTTGGGGGTCAGTACAATTTTTGTTTTTATACTTTTATTCCGCAAGGACGCATTCAGTTAAAAAAAGAAAAGAAAAATGACAATAAAAACAAATGTCAAAAATCATTTCTATTTTAAATAAATGCTGTTCTTTTGAATGTTCTACTCAACAAATCAAGTTAATAAAAACAAAAACAAAATAATAAAAATAATATTATTCAGCAGCACAACTGTTTTCAACACTGATAATAACAAGAAATGTTTCCTGAGCAGCAAATCAGCATATTACAATGATTTCTGAAAGATCATGTGACACTGAAATGTTACTGAAAATTCAGCTTTGCCATTGCAGGAATAAAGTACAATTAAATTGTAATTCTATTATACACTGTTACTGTTTTTACTGTATTTTTGAAAATTTTTATTTACTAAAAAAATCTCACCAAGCCCAAACTTCTGAATTGTCTGAAATGTCCAACATGTACATTTTTATGTATACTCTATGTATAATGGCTATAATTATTATTTGCAGCTATAAATCAAAATTTTTACTTTGTTGGACACTTAGCCTAGGCTCAATAATCATGATCATAAAGCCATTTTCAGCAAAAAAGGTCCTAGAATGAGAGAGAGGGAGAGAGTGCTACCAATCTTTCAGTAATAAACAGATCAGAAAATGAAGTAAAGTGATTTATCAATATGAGAGAGAGGGAGAGGAATTTCTAAAGGAGTGAAGCAGGGGGCGGCCGCAGAGTGCAGCAATGCTGACCAATTGAGCAGGTTTGATCCTGTTCAAGTGCTGCTCTTGGTTAATGGCTGTATTGATTGGTCTCAGCGCTGCTCTAATGAGTTGCTGTTTCTGAAGGAGCCGTTGGCCGTTGGCCTGAATTGAGTAGCCGCTCCATTTATCTGATGTAAAGCTCCACCCAGACCTTGTATTCACATCAGAAGCCAGTGTAAATGACTGGCACACTCAGACAATGACTAACACACCTACACACATTCTTAGGTGAAAAAAGAAGCATTAATACAAAGCATAGTGTGCATGGTGCACACAAACATTTAGATTTTTATTTAATGAATACTTTTTTGTCTTGAATAAATTATATTAATATATATAATACACTTTAATATTTAGGTAGCATACGTAAGCATAAATGTACACAATGCATAGTAAGTTTTTATTAATGATCAATCTTTGCATTCATTTTTATGAATTTAATATATTATTATTTAAGCTGTACTTGAATAATACATTCTTAGAATTCACATAAATATACATAGCACACAATTTTTGTTGTTAAATAGTTTTTAATACTTAGCAATTATTGCGTTAATTATTATTCATTTATTTCATTATCATTTTAGCAATACTTCTACATCTTGAATTAATGATATGAGTATATTTAAGTAGCAAAAGCATAACTATACACAACACATACACTGGGTTAAATAGTCAGTATTTAATGATTATCAATTATTGAATTAAATATTATTATTATTATTGCTATTGCTATTATTATTATTTAGCAAAACTTTTCCATCGTGAATAATAAATTGAGAATATTTAACCAACAGTTTTTAATAATGAGCAATTATTGCATTCATCATTATTATTATTAATATTATTTATATAGTATAATATATAGTATACTATAAACTATGAATGTATTTAACCAACATAAGTATAAATCTAAGGAAAACTAGGATAAATCTTGGATTTATTTTCGTCTGTAAAAGAGCTCACTAGGTTTGTGAACAGAACATATGTTTTTGCATGTGTACAAACATAAAAACTACATTAAATATGTAATACTACAGCAGTTGCTGTCATTAATCAAAGTACTGATGAAAAGTGCTGTCCTGTGCAGAATGTTTTATTTTTATTTTTATTTTATTGTAGCTAAGAGCACAGAAAGCCCTTTATGCAAATTCACAGTCTCGATGTGGCAGCTAGATTTAGACTAGGTTTCTCCGAAAGCCGTCCATTCAGTCGAGTATGAATGCCTACTAACAACAGTACAGCGACTTGACCACCTCCAGTGATCAAAACGTCTCTCTTCCAAAAACAGGAATTTTGTTGTGCAAATTCTTGCCAGAAAATCCTCAGCACAACCCACCCAAAAAACCCAGGCATGTGCAATCAGAAAATTTCAAAAGCGAAAAAAAAAGAATCTTTCTGAATGATATCAAACATGGCAACGGCAATGGGCTCGCCTGACAAATAAACAGCTCTGTGGCTCTGGAGCAGGGCTGTATTCTGGTTTAAATTCTCCCAAAGCTACTAATACGTTCCAGCTCTGGCTGTTTATTGGTAGTGAGAATGAAGACTTTTTAACGACATGCCACATCAGCGATTGCAAGCAAGCGGTCCGCTCTTCTAGAGGTTCCTGGAGGGCCGGAGCGGGCAGAGATCAAAGGATCCGGCCTGTGGTGTGGCACATGGCAGAAACGCTTGGGAGGAGCCATTACAACTGGACTGAAAATATACACAAGCATATGTTCAGTTTAACAGCCTTAATTAGAAAAGGAGGCAACTAATGCTGCAAATCCTCAAACACCCCTCTTAAATTACGCGGTAGACCAAGTGATCTGCTCCTAATAATCACTGCTGTCTTTTTAAGCCAAATACACATTAAAACACTCACGAATCTCCCTTTAAGCAATATGCAGGGAGTGTTGCAACACAGGCTAGGTTGTAATACCTAGAGTTTAACCAATTACAAATTAATAAATTAAATAGGGTAAAATATTACACAAGACCACCACCCAAGTGACGTGTCTTATATAGAATATAGTCATAGAATCTTATATAACATTTAAAATATTTGGGTCAATAACAAAGAATCTATGCAACAAAATATTTACAGTGCTTTGTCACTAAAATGTCAAAAAAAATGTAACAGGGATGACCGCAAGCTTGAAAATACTGTCAAGCAAAGTGATTCAAGACCTTGGGAGAGCTTCAAAAGGAGTGGACTGAAGCTGGAGTCAGTGCATCAAGAGTCACCACAATCAGACATCTTCAGGAAAAGAGCTACCAAGCCACTTCTGAACCAGAGAAAACGTCAGAAGCATTTCATCTGGAGCAAGCAGAAAAAGAACTGGACTATTGCTCAGTGCTCCAAAGTTCTCTTTTCAGATAAAAGAACATTTTGCATTTCATTTGGAAATCAAGGTCTGGAGTCTGGAGGAGAACTGGAGAAGTCCAGTGTAAAGTTTCCGGGGTCAGTGATGATTTGGGGTGCTGTGGCGTCTGCTAGTGTCGGTCCATTGTGTTTTATCAAATCCAAAGTCAATGCAGCAAAGTCAATTTTGGAGCACTATTCAAATATTTTATGATACTGGATTTTTTACTTTCATGAACTGTAAGAACCAATCACCAAAATTAAAACAAACAAACCAAAAAACTTTTTCAATGTTTTGCTTTACATGTAATGAATCTATAGAATACATGAAAGTTTCACTTTTTGAAATAAGTAAAAAAAATAAAAGTTCTAATGGTCTGAGATGCATCTGTACTTATTTTTCACTAGAGTAGTCTTCTATAAAGAGATAAACATGAGTTACTGAGTGAGTAAGTGAGTAAACTTAGTGACCTGAAGTGCTTGAGTCACTCTGTCAATCCTTATTTCAGTCTGACAGGCTAACGTTCAGCTAGCCGGCACCGACCAATAAAATGAAGTGTACATCGGAAGATGGGCGAGCGACTCAGGGGTCAATTTTCTCAGAGGCACAGCGGATGGAGAAGTGCAGGGGCTAACTTCTTTATCGGCTCTGAGAGGCTTTACATGCGTTTGGGCAGTGAAAAGTAATGCGGGTGTGAGGCTGTGAGTGAAGGGGTCCATTACGTGCTGGTTTGTCCATCAGTAGCAGCTCGTTTCCACACGTACGCGGCCGAGTGTTCGTCTAATAGCATCTCTTGCGGAATTAGCATGGATCAATGAGCCCCGCGTGTCCGGTTTCACTCAGAAGATGCTCTCTTGTGGCAGATGGTCAGCAGTTTATCACTTCAATTAGCTTTCGTGCACAGAAGCACTCGGTTGAATCAGGTTTGGGCCTCGGCAAGTCGAGCCGCGCCACCGCAAGGCCCGCTAAATTGTTTCTCTCCCACCTGCGGCACAGAGCCACATCTCCAATCGCATTTCCGCCACCTACCAGCTGAATTAAAGCATTAGGCTTTCACTACTGCCTCAAATCAGGAGATTAAAAATGGCCAGGAATTTGAGAAATCGCCAGCAGGACGGACTTTAATGGTTCTGGATGATGGATTGGTTCCGCTAGCGGCCGAGGGATCTCCGTTTCGCGTAAACAGATTATTTCATTAAGGCCTTTAATTGCTAATAGATTGTGTTGATCAAAGCTTTTGTGTTTCAGCCAGAGTGGCCGACGACTTTCCCGCTTACCTCATTGGCTGGAGCTGTCAGGATGACACAGTGAGGAGCTTTTGACCTGCATCAGATGATTGGTTCAGCTTTCACATCTCATTTGACTAATGCGACACACCAGCCTGTCAGGCACTGTGCACTCTCACTCTTCTGGAGGGCTGCCAAGCATTTATTCCGCATTTGCAATTCAAGACTGTCACAAAATTAAATTCGTCCTGTTCCTCGGCGTGAAGAGGGATGTGGGAGTATTCAGTGCCATCATCGCTTTGCAAGGGTTTTCCAGATTTCATTTCACTTCTCTGTCAGTGAAAGACTCGGAGAACATTGCATGTGGGCATTTCAACGCTTCAACATGGCTGGAGTAACTTTGTTAAAATGTTAGAAACGATAACAGACTTTGGATTTTCTGAAGATGCTCTGAAGATAATACTTTTGGGGGAATAGCAAATCTGCTTACATTGCTTGGATGCCAAAAGGTTACACAAGTCAAAAGAGCCCATGTCCTTTCCATTACATAATTTCTTGTTTTTTCTTTCTTTATTTCTGAATGTTTGTTGGACCACATGACCTGTATATATATAATATTAAGCAGCACAACTGTTTTCTTTCAGAATAAAAAAAATATGCCTCCAAACTACTAATAGTATGTTTTGAATAATATATCATATCAAACTAGTACGTAGTGGTTAAGTTTCCTTTTCAAGAACTTGAATATGCCTCAAAAATAAATTTTAATTCATAGAACATGTGCATTCAAGTCTTTTTATATATATAGCATTAATTGCATTTTAATTCACTTTCGAATAAAAAGATCCATCATCATGTCATTTTCCCCATTAGCTATAGATACAAGTCGTATCAAGCAGTACTAAAAGTAAAATATGCTAAGAAAACTAGAAAATGTTAAACACAGTCAACCTCACTGTACAAAGCAAATGAATTCATTAAGAATAAGATCTAAGCGCAGTATTGGTAAGACGCCGATCTGTATGGAAGACAAGCTTTCAAGGTTGCATCCTTTCCTTCTCCTCCCTTCTCTCTTTCCAGAAGTGATCATGTATTCCTGGCCAGGGTCTACTCTAGTGTCGAAGTGCCAGTGGGTAAATGTGGATCAAACATAGACATCTATCGAGGTCTCTACCTGCGGCACCCGCCAACTGCCACTGTCACAGGCCACCGAGAACACCCGCTACACCTCGTCAAGAAATTAAAAAATAAATCCATTCATTTCCACATCAAAGCCGGCACTGTCGTCTGTCCTCATAGCAGAGCTTGGCAGGTTGAACTTGCCTCTTGGCAAGGTGCTCGGGGTTCATTTTTCCAGTAGGCCTTCACTCAAGGACAGGTAAACTCTGCTCTTGTTTGTGTGAAAGATTATTTTGGCTTGAGGTTTTTAAACAACTTTGTAAATAGAGTTTCCTGACCTTTCAAACTTTCTTGATTATATCTTTGGTGTCACAGTTTAATAAGGAGTGTTTGCTAAGGCAATTATCACTAATAATATTGCATATAATTATGGTTAGGGATCTGAACAAACTCATAGCCCCAAATATTAAGCTTAGGATTACAACTCATCCCTTGCTACTGGTGCTTCAGGCAATTTTATTCACCAATACTTAATTTTGTTCAGTCTGTGGTGTGAAAGTTTCCATTAGCCATTAAAGAAAAAGAAAAAACTTAAGCAAAACATGGTCAGGTCAAAGTGTAGATAGATGTGATTTGTCAAGTCAGTTCTGTGAATTTCCTTGAATTTCTGTGAATTTAGTCCATTTCCTTACATTTAAATTCAAACTGCAACTCGACATCCTGTGCCATACCTCAATTCAAATTCACAAATCAAATTCTGAATGGAGCACAACCCTGACACCCAGATAACCACCAGCAGCACTGAAGCATCATAGTGCCTCCTGCACATGCAAGCACCATCCACAGTTTCAGAAAATGTTGCAATTCCATTCTCTGAAAGTTCATTCCTCATTGTTAACATTGGTACTGACAGCCTGCTGTGCTGAAAACCCAAATCTGGACAGCGGTGATCATGTATTAATTCCCAAGGCCTCTTGGGTTGTTGATCCCTGAGGCAATATACTGCCACGATCCATCAGAATTAAATTCACTGAAGGCCTGCTCTGACCCATAGCACCCAACAGCAAAAGGCTAAAGGTTAGCATGTAGCTAACATACACAAACACACATCTGTCATGCAGCAGACAAAACATTTATCGAACTGCATGAAAAACAGTAGCAAGGTTCGTGTAAACAGTGACTTGCCGAGGTTGAGAGTGTGTATATGGAAGTATGTCCCACAAAGCGTTAAAACGTGGGCCCTCCCGCCAAGTGGCAGCAGGGGCTGTGCTTAGCCATGTGCAGAGAGGCGCTGATGGCATAATGGGGAGGTGCATCCATGACGGACGCGCCTTCTGCGTGTGACGGTCTGTCAGCGGGAAAGTGGGTTGGTCGGTGGCAGGACGGACCCCGCCAGTTGAGACTGACTGATGTGATGGGGGGTGACGAAGCGTTGGTGGCTGCCAGCTTTGGTGGGTATCCAAGAGTGGCACACCTATCAAGGCAGGTAGGAGGGTGGCCACATCCGACAGTCCTGAGGTTCAACTGCCTATCAAGGCGAAGCAGGTGTACATGTCACAATGGCTGACTGAGATTGGCCAACGATCCCAGTGTGTGTATGTGGAAAGGGAAGGAAGTCTGTCAGAACGCTGCGTGGCTCACTCACCGTCTCTTCAACTGTCACCTCAAATCTGGATCTGTCATACCTGTTTACACACTTGACACCTTATTACTGGGCAGCGATCGAAGCCCAAGGGTCCAGCTCCGTTGGTTTAAAATCGTTTGTCCTCATTCATCTATGATTTATCGACTAAACATTCACACTGATACTCTGCTACATCCGCTTGAGCGTCCGGCTGCATTGTCAGAAAGAGGCAGAAGATGCTTCTATATATATATATATATATATATATATATATATATATATATATATATATATATGACCCTAAAACCAAACAATAGTATCTCCATTATGCAGTCTTAAAAAATTCTTAAATTAACCATATATTCTTAGTGTGAAGACTATTTGAATAATCTAAGGAACCTTTTTTCACTCAAAGAGCCTCAAATGATCCATAAACCAATTTTAATAGACTGCTGTCACTTTAAAATAACAGTTCATCCGAAAATGAAAATTCTGTCTTTATTTACTCACCCTCGTGTTGTTTCAAACCTGAGTGACTCATTGTTCATACAATGGAAGGCAATGGTAACCAGAACTGTTTTGTAACCAATATTCTTCAAAATATCTCCTTTTTTGTTCCACAGAAGTACTGTAGTCAATTCATTCAAGTTTGGAATGATAAGAAGGTTACTAAATTAAATTTCATTTTTGGTTGAACTATCCTTTTAAGACTAAATGCACAGATCTAATGTATTGATACACAGTGACTAAATGTATGAAGATGTTGGAGATGATAATCCAAAATCTCCATGTTGCTAAGCTAACAACACGACATTCTCACTGCAAAAATAATAATAATAAAAAAAAATCTTAATACATATTTTTTGCACTATTGTATGTGTATGATTAAAATAGCACTAAAATAGAATTCCTACACTTTTTTTAAGTATAAACGTTAAAAGTTAAAAAAACTATTGGAAAAAAATCTGCCAGTGCAGCGAGACAAAATTCAAAAGGGGGTAAGACAAATAATTTTTAATTAGTGTGAACTACTTTTGACAATATATTTCTTTGAAATAATGAAAATATATTTATTCTCTCAGCTTATCTGCCATTTTGAATTTGTTTTCTGTTTTTTTTTTTTTTTTTTGGACAGTGCTCATCACAATGCATTCTGGGATTTCCCTCTCAACAAAGCATGCATGTGATGCTGCCAAAACAAGTTATCTCGGAAGGTAGCATTTGCGTCGAGCGCACATCTACGATGCTGTCTAAATAGACAGCAAGGCATTGTAATGGAACTAATGTGCATAATGGCAACGTCATTATCATTAGATTTAAATATTTATGAGCAGATGTGGTGTACAACATCAAGCTTTACACTTCTGATTTAGTTTTTAATCTAATATGCTACTAAAGCCAGCAGTTGAGTGTGTCCAGACATTCAGGGAGAGAGAGCGTTGATCACTCTGGAGTGTTTGTGGACAAAACATGCGAGCCCATGACAGGAAGCACCTTGCGGGAAGATTTGACTGACAGTACAGGTCACCCTACGTCTGGATCAATCAGAGTAGCTGAGGAGAGAGGGAGGGCTGGGACTCAAGGGGAGAAAGTGGGGTGCTTTGCTCCCCAATCTGAGGGTCTGTCTGTTGCACGGCGGGCCCTGGACGAGGCCGATGCCTGCTGCTCGTCAGCTCGTGGGCAACACATGGTCGAGTCAGCAGCCATTAATGCCAGTCAGCTCGCATTAACAACCTCTCTCGCTTTAGACGGATGCAAATAGGGGACGCGGAGATAATGCCACATGCTGAGTCCAAAATTAACATTTTGCCACACCTACTAATGGCGGGTGGAAGATTTTCAGTGTTTTTTTTGTTTTGTTTTTTTGTTTTTACTGGCAATGAATAGTATTTTTATTCAAATATATTCTTGCCCTTATATGAGAGAGGGATTATTTTAGTTCTTTTCCCCCTGCATATTAATGCCGAACTGTGTGGGGATTGTGCAACTTTCAGCATCATTTTCAGCTAGTCTCAGTCTCTCGGTGAAACTGCACCTGTCACAAAAACGTAAAGAAGACCTGTCGTGATTTAGCTCTTTGTTTATTTGTTTTTAGCGGCTAAATGTGAGGAATATTTCACATATGTGACACCACAAGGAGTTCGGGGAAAACAACTTCAGGCAGCTTACACTGAGGTAAGAGTTAGAAGATGTGCAAGCTGGGTCACATGGTCTGTGCGTCATCAATTTGAATCGCTCATCTATTCAGTGAGGGTCAGACTATCATGCTTACAATTTAGGCCCCATGTTATGTTGTAGTTCCCTGTAAAGCTACCATCTACTGATGCCAAATACAATTTCTACTTGTATTTGGCACTAACAGCATGATTTTAGTATTATTGTATATATTATTTAGTATTATTCAAAGTATTATTTTAATCTTAGTTAAAATTTTGTTGTTTCTGTCTTAAAAGAAGTCTCCATAGTAAATTGTTTTCATTTTAGTTTATTTATTTGTAGTTCTCATTTTCTCATTCAAATTAATGAGAAAATGAGAAATGCAGGCAACTAACTGAAATAAAATACGTTTAATATTTTACAATGTATTTATTTTATTTAAAATAATGCTTATCATAATTTTTTTTATGATAATGAGCTTGGTAAGTTCTACTCTGGTACTGCAGCCACATGTAATTTAACATTATCAGGTCATTTTTATTATTATTATTATCACCATCATCATTATTATTATTATCATTAATACAATTTTTACAATCAGGTTTTATTTTTAGTCTAAATGTAGTCTTTTAGTGCATTGAAAAAACATTTACAAGCAAATAAATAATAATGTAAATGAATGAATTAATAAATTATGTATTTCATTAAAAGTAAATAAATAATCATATAGATGGAGGAATAATCTAAAAGCAAGTAAAAAATAATGTAAATAAATGAGAGATAGATAGATAGATGGATGGATGGATAGATAGGCAGATAGATAGATGGACCAATAAATAAATAAACAAAAATAAATAACCTAGCATGTTTAGCATGCTACAATGCACGCTAACCACAATTTATTCAACCTAAATAATGGATAATGAATGGTTGATTTAAACTTATTAGCATGATGCTGTCTCTGGTCTCTGGATTACATCGCAACACTGTGTGTGACCATACAATACTCCTTTTCCTCTGTGTGAAGACAGAAACACAACGAGGCCAAGACAGGGTATTAAAAGAGGCGCATCTTTAATAATCCTTGAGACGCTGTCAGTCTTAAGCACATCTAAAGAGACTCTGCCTTCAAAAGCCAATCACGTGAATCCACTGATTCAATGGGGAGCGTTGTGATAACCAGTATAAAAAAAAAAAAAAAAAAAAAAAAACAGTACAGAAACACACAGGGTCTCGACTGCTTTCCTGGAAAGGGCTGAAAGACATTGCGGACGAGCTATAAAGCAACAAAATCCAAAACCCTGCGAGGGATGTCCTCACCCTGACACATTTTGGACAAGATCAGGGATGAGGAGGGGGGGGTCTCTGCTGCATTTCTTGTTCATCAATTTCCATTTCATTAAAAAGGCTTATGAAAATATGCTCTAATCTTCCAAGAGCACACAAAAAGCTCTGAGGTTCACAGCCCCGTTTTTGTCTTTAAGCAGATGGGGAGGGGAGGGAAGCTTTTTGTCAAGTTTCTAAAGAGCCCCGAAGCCCTCATGCACAGTAATGGATGCTGTTCCACAGGTAAAGAGTTTCCATTAAGCATCGAAAATAATTTAATAAAATCCTACCGACGGCTTTCACGCAAAGCCTTTTTTGGGTAATAAGGCAGGATGCGTTCTACTTTAATATCAGCTCGTCTCTGATGCCTCGGAGCCCTGTCGACAGACTCGCACCGCTCACCCGTGGCCAATTAGTGGAACATCAGGTGTCCGCGGAGGCCCCGTCCCCGTCCAGGTTCGGTTTCCTCTGGAGTCGCACGTGAGGTCTCAACATGGCACAGGCCGGCTGTTCAAACATCTCCACTCACTCCCACGATGCACCGCAGGGCCATCACCCTGTACCTCAGAGATGTTACCCAGGGGTCTCATAAAGAGAGATGTTCGAGAAAGAAAAGATCCCAGTTGGAAATGACGTTCTGCCACCTCTCTGACAATAATAAGTCACAGTGACAATAACACAAAGGGATACATTACGATAATTAGAGACGTCTCATCTCTAGTGTCTCTGGAGGCGATGCGAGTGTGCGTTTGCTGTAGGTTGTTGTTGTTGTGCGTCGAGGGGCGTGGGTGTATTTAAATCAAACTACAAAAACCAAATCAAATCAATGTGCATGGTTCAGGAGATATATACAAAAATAACATGCACTCAAATTAAAGTCAATATCAAATGGCCGTAATGGAGGGTAATTTCGGTCGGAGACAGAATGCAAGAGGCCCAAAATAATGAACCAAACGTAAACAGCTAAAATTACCTGAGCAACAATTTGGCCACCCAGCCTCAAACCGCTGCTCTCTGATGACTCGTGCTGATTCACTGCGGTGGAAAATAAATAATACATTTTCCCATTATTGTAATATGTTTACACGGCGTAAACATTAGGAAATAGCGCTGAGTACGATGTTAATCACCGCTGGTCATGATGTAATGAAAAGATGCGCTGGCCAAAAATCTGCTGTCCTTCACTTCTAAAACAAAAGAAAATTGGCCTATCAAACAGATTCTCAAATATTTCATGCCTGTTTGTGTCATGGATTACATAATATAAACTGTGCTTTTAAACATCCCAAATGGACAGAGAATTTTAATTTAACACAAAATGTGCAAATTTTCATTAATAAAATGCATGTCGATTGTGATGAAATACCTCAAAATGCAATGTTTTGTTATATTTCCAATTAATTTCATTCTGATTACATTTTGAAAAAGCTCAATTAAATTGTATTTAGAATAAAGAAAAAAATATAATGGATTTTATAGGATCTTAAATTCACTATGTGGAGTGAACTTTTTTGGGTGAACTGTGCCCAAAAAACTGTGTACGTAATATATTTTTTTCTTGAAGCCCACCTATGCCAGGCCTGGGTGTGTCTGGTATTTGATTATCAGGTTGAGAGATTGCAAGCGTCTTTCACACAACAGAACGGCCACCATCCTGTAATCTGTGCTGTGTCCCTGTGCCACCTGTATCTGCTCACACATCATGCTTCCTTGTTGGAACTCATTCCAAAAGGACACACATGGGATGTGGGACACTGGCACTCAGACAGCAATGTGCTGCCCTGTTCTCCATCCATCCAGTCTGTTAATATATTAGTCACAATAAAGCCTTCTCTGTTCTCTTCCATTAGATTCTACTCTGCTTGACTGTAACATGATTTGTAACGTTTAGTTTGGTGCAATGTAAGACTGGTCTTTTATATTATATTTGTTATCTTTTTTTTTTTGCCTTATCTATTTCGTTGCATTCTGTTCTTTTCATTTCACTATTGTTTCAATTTATTAAATTCAGTTATGTTCTACTCATAAATTCAATTTAGTTTTAAACTATTCTGTTCTATTTTTTAACCATGACCAATTTTACTCTGGACTAATCTACTTCATTCTATTCCATTCATTTCTGTTTTAGACTCAACTATTCAATCTTCTATTCATTTCCAGATTGAATTACCTAGTTCATCCTACTGTAATATATTTTTTCTATTCTGTCAGATTGTGACCCGCTTGACTGTAAAATTAACTATAATATTCTGCTTTCTATTTCTATTCCATTTGTTCTCGTTTCTTCAAGCCTTATCTATTCCATTATTTACCATTTTAGGCTGACATGTTCTGTTCTATTAAGTCCAGCTAGAATAAATCTATATTCTATTCTATTCTATTCTTTTCAACTGAAAAAATTATCCATTACATTTTGTTCAGTTCAGTTCACATCTGTTCTCTTCTAGACTAATATTTTCTAGTATGTTCCATTCAGATCTACTCTATACTAATCTATTCTATTCATTTCTTATTTCTTTATTTATTCTGTCATACAGCTAGATGATATATTCTATTGTTCTTTTGTGTTCAATTTTAAACTTAGACCTGCTCTACTAATACATTCTTATTCTGTTGTAGACTATTCTTTTATATTCTAGATCATTTGTTCTATTTTTCACTCCTGATCTATTTTATTTCTATTCCACTTTGGACTTTGGACTTCGAACTCGTGGGAAGTCGTGGCCTAATGGTTAGAGGGTTGGACTCCCAATCAAAGGGTTGTGAGTTCTAGTCTCAGGCCGGACGGAATTGTGGGTGGGGGGAGTGTATGAACAGCTCTCTCTCCACCTTCAATACCACGACTTAGGTGCCCTTGAGCAAGGCATCGAACCCCCAACTGCTCCCCAGGCGCCGCATTATAAATGGCTGCCCACTGCTCCGGGTGTGTGCTCACAGTGTGTGTGTGTGTGCATTTCGGATGGGTTAAATGCAGAGCACAAATTCTGAGTATGGGTCACCATACTTGGCTGAATGTCACTTCACTTTCACTAAAATGTTCAGTACTCTATATTCTGTTTTTTCATCTTCTTGACTGAAAGTTCTGATCGATTCTCACCTGTTCATTTAAGTCCGATCTATTCTATTCTACTCTACTCTGTTTTGTTTTATAATTAAATAATATACTATCTTCTCATCACTGGCAAAATCTATATCAGAGGGATAAATTCTGAAACTGAATGTACGTTCACATCACCGTCACACACTGTTCGTCCTAAATAATTGGTAAGACCTACTGGAGTAGTGAATATTTATGCTATTCAAATCCCCATTCACAGAAAGCTCATGTCTACACGTGCAGTTGCATTGCATCTATAATTGGATCGTACAAAGGACGCTTATAGCGTTTATTTACTCTTTATCTTGTGTAGACCTTTGTGATGAAGTACACTAACAGAGATCCGTACACCAGCTCATATCTCATCTAAAGGACATGGTTAGAATTCCACACAGGAAGTTCTCCTGCAGTTGGAGTGGTTCCCTGAGACAAAATTAGGCCAATGTGTTTGACTGATCCACGTTCTCCTCTGTACAAGAGGACAGAGACGAAAACATGAACAAGAAAAAAAGCCTGGAGCCCAGGGCAATCATGGAAGAGTAAAACACATACAGCTGTCCCATACACACACACACACACACACACGCACACACACACACACACACACACACACACTTCATGAGAATGACAGGCTCCTTTGCTCAATTCTGTTTGTGAGTTCTCTCTCGCCGCATTTCTCCACGAGCAGCAGATGAAAGAGCAGGATGCTCCAGTGTGAGCCTCCCACGGGCCACTGAAAACGTCAATACACTCTCCTGCAACACATCTGAAGCAAGATACACACACATACACGCTTACACACACAAACAACGGGGAGAGATCTCCAGCAACCACATACCACAAACATGAGACATGATTTTCATATGCTTTTTTTATATCAATAAACAACTGATCCTGACAAGTATGAAGTTCCAAGGGTGTGTGTGTGGGGGGGGGGGGCATTCTAGTAAAGGTTCTTGGTTAATTCGCTTCAGGTTTTTTTTTTGAGCATGTGTGCCAAAAGAATCAAAACAGCCATCTGTTAACACAGGGTGACTGTAACAAAACAAATCCAGGAAAATGAAGGGTTAACAGTCAAAATAAATGCCTTTGTTCATACTTACTTTTACTGTCTATTAGAGTTGCACAGTGTTCCAGATACAAAAAAAAGCAATGCCAAACATTTAAAGAGATGCAATATTATCATTTGGTCCTACATGTAGGGTATAAATACTACTAATAATAATACTACTAACAATAGTAATAGTTCTTCATTCATAAATTCATTTTGAGTGTAATTTATAAATATTATATAAATGTCATTATATACATGAATTGCATAATAATAATAATAATACTTATTATTATTTATTTGTTTTTATTTTTACAAAAACATTCAACAAGTACTAGAGCCAATACCTAACAAAGATTTTGTTGTTCTTCTTCTTTTTGTAATTATTTGCTTCTAAAGTATCGATAGTGAGGTATCAAAGACAAGTATTGTACCAAAGCCAACTGTCTATTGGCTCTAGATTTGATGGTTGAGTCTCAGTCTCATTGACGTTTAGACTCTGAAGCTCAGGGTTGCTTATGCAGAGCATGGCAGATCTAGTGATCTGGTACTACTGGGGTAATGAGCTTGGCTAATGAGATGACGCTGTCTGCTTGGCCCTCTCTGAAGAGAACTCCCATCTGCCCGCTGGAGACTCGGGCTCCCACAGCCCTTGTATCTGGCGTTTCCTCAAGTGGATGGTGACACATTGCCTCCTGCCATCTGCCCTGTGTGCCATGATCTCCCTTCTCCACACCTTCACACCAGTGTGTGTGTGTGTGTGTGTGTCTGTGCGCATGGTTTCTTCATGTGTATGTTATTAAAGCCAACTGCATGCCACAAGACAAAAGCTCATCATTCTCCTTACATTTAAAAACTTGTAGAGCAAAACCCTGCATATTATTCATAACATCCAGTCCAGTTAACCAGGAGCAATCTACACTGGTACAGTATAGGGGTTAATGCTTATATATATACTGAATCTAATTAATAATATCTTAAATAATGTTGTCATGTCCAAATACCAATATCAACCAGGAAGAAACAACAACAACAACAACAAAAAAACATGCATGTTGCAGGATTATAAACAACTATTAACAAACCCAACACAGAGACTCTTATTTTGAAATGTACTGTATGTGCTTACTATCTCTAGCTGCTCATTTAAACTGATAAAATGTGCACTCTTCGACATATTACAATAAACACTGACAACAGTCAATTATAAATCAATCGTATTGCATAAATATGCAGTGTTCTTTGTTTATGAACTTTATAAAGCATTTATTTATTGCTATTACCTCATTTGTTGAATTCCTTTACTGAATTGGTTACTAAAACAATTTAGAAAATAAAAACAAACAACACTAATTATAGACCGCATCAATTACAAGATACAAGATATTACATGTGGATCATGTAGCCACTTCCTAAAATTTGGTTCAAACTAATTAACAGACATGATAATTCATAAAAAAATAAAAATAAATAATAATCTTAGAAAACGAGTTCAAAAGGTCATAACCACCACTGATTTGATTAGAAAACATAGGATATAATTTACACAATTCATAACTGAAGTGATGAGACAAGAAACATTTTCAACATATTGAGTATATAATTTAGGATGAATGCGTGCATTTTAAAATATTATTGGTAAATAGTCCAAACTGATCACAATAAATTGTAATAAACTCATAAATATAATTAAGTCTTTGGGATTCAAACAACATGACACTTTTTAAGCTGAACTAACCTTGCTTTGTCATAAAAAAATTCTGGACGCACCACATGACTAAAAATCAAAGATAAATGATAAGACAATCTGACAACTGTTTTTTGGACCCCTTTTGCTCCAGAGGGAGACTCCCGTTTGCAGGTTTTGGCCATGGCTAGACCCAAGGCTGCATGTGTAATTATGTTTATCTAGAAGATTCTTTCCACAGCACCCAGGTTCTCGCTCAAGGCCACTGTGACATTCAGCTCTTTCATTGTAAAAACAAGTGGATCTTATCTGATTTTGAGGGACTCAAGACTCAAGCAAGATAATATATAAAATATATTACCTGCTGCTGAAAGAGGCTTTTCTTCACATGAATCAAGCCTTAGTGTTGCACTGGAGACCGTTTAAGGAAAGGACTGCCGGGCTGACCCTAGCAGCTTCTGTGATTTACAAGCTTCCAGTGGACAAGAGCTCTTTCAGGGGTCCTGAAAGGGCCAGGACCTGCCTTTTATGTGCCTAACAATTAATTATCCTACTGCTAATAATGCACTCTCACCTGCTGGGAAAGGGCTCATGATGGGCAGAAAGAGGTCAGCAACATTTCAGACACCAAACAGGTGTCAAAAAAGAAAAAAAAAGAAAAACCCCTGCCACCTCAGCATGATGTTTCTTTTGTCATCCAAGGGGATGGTGCGGCCAAAAATATTATCATTCTATTTATTTTCATTTCATACTGAACGATGTTGATATTTACAGCATTCGTTCACCAACAATGGGGAATTAAATGCTCACTAAATGCTCACTTAGACCTTGAGAATGAATATAAAGGTAACTTGTTTGTTCACAGTTAAAGGGTTACTCCACCCTAAAATGGAAATTTTGACATTAATCACTTATCCCCGTATTGTTCCAAACCTGTAAAAGCTTTGTTCATCTTCGGAACACAATTTTAGATATTTTGGATGAAAACCTGGAGGCTTGAGACTGTCACATAGACTGACAAATAACAGTATTTGCAAAAGTATTATTTACAAAAGTAAATAACAGTGTCAAGGTCCAGAAAAGGTATGAAAAGTTGTCATCAGAATACTCCATCTGCCATCAGATGTGCAATCTGGGTTATATGGAGCAACGGGAACACTTTTTGTAAGCGAAGAAAACTAAAATAATGACTTTATTCAATAATTTATTTGTCAACGGTCTCCTCTGTGTAACTCCATTTCACCGTGCTGCGTGTGCTCTACTGTGTCCTCCGCGCCACAAGGATGCGCTGTGTATTTAGCTTTGATTTAAAATAAAATAGCCCATTCTTGTGACAATAAAGTTTGGAAATAAAGTTTGTGTTATATTATATTGAGACACAGACGCTGAAAACACTGTGAGTGTCACGTGTGTTTGAGTTTGTGTAGTAGATGAAACTATGCCGATCATTCACACACAGACATGCAGAACATTCAGGCTTATTACTGGTTCTCACCATTTTTTTATTCAGCTGGACTGTTAGATAAAATGGGCAGAGCTGATCACCGATATAAACATATATTTTATCATATGATATAATTTATATAATTTATTTTTTGTGACTTAATTTAATGTTAGTTTGTCTGAGAAAAAAACAGTTTTTCACCAAGGCAAAAAAATATATAAAGTTTAACTGGTTTAACTGGCTGGCTAACTGTAGCGTGAGGCTGTAGGTTAAATTTAAACCCTTTGCATTTTTTGTACCCAGACACTCTCTCACCAAAGCTTCAGGTTTCATAAAGCAAGCACTCTGCACAGTGCATACCACAATTGCTGGAAATTACATGGCTGTTTGATTTGGATGATTTGGAAGCTCTGAGGGGGCCAGTGGAGATGGTGGGTGCGGGCAAGGAGGTGCTGTTGAGGGGGGAACTGGAGCCATTAACCACAGCCAGATTTTCCCAATTACAAGTCTCCATCAAAGACGTTGTTGTGTGCCAGCATAGCATGAGCTAAATGGATGATTTACACTTTTCCCTGTCACTTTACATCGGTTGACAATAAGGCCTTGTCTGAGCCCATGTTTGAGTTATACAAAAGCACACATCAATTCGAACCCACTTTTATTATGTTTTTTTTAAGCACACCAAAACAGGCCCTTGAGAGCTGCTGAAAAGGCTCCAGCCTTAAACAGAAGTTTTATGATGGACTGACAGCTAGTTTTTTTCCAAGAATGCTAATAAGTGTTGGAGCTCTCAGCTGCTTTGGATGGAAATAAGAGAAGCTATGGCCAGAGTTACTAGATTATGTTTTCTGGCCTCTAGTTCAATAAGAAAACAAACATGTTCCCACCAAAGAGGTTCGTTGAATCATTGCAAGTTTCTTTAATTTGCCTATTTTAAAAAGAGAATCCAACAAACATTTACCTTTAGCACCAAGAGCCTCCAGCTCCAAGAAGACCAGCACAGCTTGGACTCGTGCAGTCTACTTCTGCTGAAAGTGTGAATGAATTTAAATGGATATGTTCTTGCAACATTTACTGCATGAATTCCACCACAACAAAATTTTGCTCCTAATCATTCCAAGTGAGTAAAGAATTTGATATGAAAGTTGGCATATGATGTAATGTGTGAGGGAACATAGAAAAATCAAGATAAGTATTACTTTTGTCCTGAATATTTTTTTTTCCAGTAATTATGTGATTTTGTCAAATAATGGAAAAAGTGTGAAAACATTGTGTAATTGCGTGTATTTAGGACACATCAAATGACTGTGGTGAAATTAGCCTTAGCAAGCTGGCCATACTGTATCATTCCAAAAATGTCATTTCAACCACTAAAAATACATTTTGAGGTAATCTGAGACGCAAATGACTTTGTGGAGGAAATGTAGTGGAAAAGTGCCCATAGTTGAAGAAACGCTTATATTTGATGGGAATAGCATAACATAGACAAAATATATTCTCAAAATTCAATAGGAGCGCAGTGATCCGTATTTATTAGCTTTTTTGGAAGCTTTCCCAAAAAGAGTAAATGGCAAATGTTTGGATGGCATCACGGATCTCTTGTCAAGCAGTTTGACAATTGCAAAAGCGGAGAAGATTTTAATTAGACAAAAAAAAATAAGCGGAACTGCCTATGAAAACACAGTCAAAGGAACTCGACAGGGGTCTGACATCTTTATTTTAGACTGAAGCTGCTCCTGCGTACGCAACCTGGGGTGTGATAAAATAACTGTGCTTATTTCACTTTGCAAGCAACAAAGCCTGAAGTGAACATGAACCCCTTCCAGCCCTCTGCCCCTAATAATGCCTGACACAGTCACAAAAACTCGGTCTCTCATTAAGGAGTGCAGCATTTCTACCCACCCGAATTAGTGGCCCTGCACCTCTGCTGTCAGGATTTGTTTAATGATGTTTTGTGTTCATGTTATACACAGACGGTGGGAGATATGCAACTGAGAGAGTCCTCGTTAAGTAAGCGAGCAACTCAATTAGCGAAGTCAGAGAGCATGGCCCAGTAACCACGACCCGGGACAACCCGTGGCCCCAACTCAGCTCTGAGCCAATCCAAGGCCCCACAAGGCTTCTATCCCTCAAAAATTAGTCTACGCTATGCCACCACTAACTTATCGCAGCCATGCATCTGTGCCTTAGCGGCCACCTCCATTCCCAAGATTCCCAGACATCTGCTAAGGGGGAGACGGGCACTGCTTGAACCCCACAAGCTGTTTAACCCGCCCTACAGCCGTGACCAATCGATTGCGCAAAGCAGGCCGGGACGCCTCCTTCTCTTCCACATGTGGGCGGGGTTAAGAAAGGGGGAAGGCAAATGCCTTTTGAGGATCCCAGCATGCAGTCAGGTCGGCCCGGTCTCAAACCCCCTCATTTTGGCTACGTCGCTGCGGTTCACTTCTGGACCGCTTTCTTTTCCATTCCCCCACCAGTCCCGCCCCCATTTCCCAACCCATTTGTTTGTGTTAATAAATGAATGGCCAACAAGCAGGACAATCCGGTTCACATTCTCTACTATTTTTCATGTGAGCTGGTGAATGTGAGGCAGGTCTGAATGGGGCAGCAGCCCAAAAAAAAAAGATTTTTGCAGAATGCCGTGGGTTGAGTCTAGAGGTTTGACTCCTTAGAGAGGTGCTCTCCCATTGAGTTCTTAAAAAACGGCCCACATACATACAGCATCTGTCAATTCTGAAGCGGGGATAATCGATCCAAGCAACAGAAAGAAGCAGGTTAAGAAAATGTCGCTTGGTTCTGATTTAGGGGCAGACGCAAACACATCTTTTTCTTGCAAATACCTCTTTTTTTTTCTTGGGAAAGAATTTGTGGAGCTTGGCCATAAAACAGCTTGAGAAATTCATCTCCCATTATTGGTCATGACATTTAATTACTTAAAAAGGTTCCACATGGGCCCTCTTCAGTGTTGAATGTGATGGGCCATCAACGCATGTTTACAGCCTGAGTTATTCACCAACCGTCACACACAAGTCTCGAAAGTCGTACTTATGAGAAATAGTCGCAAATGTGAGATCTGAAGTCAGAATTATAATAATGTCAGAATTAAAAAAAATATGAGAAATAAAGTTGGAATTATGAAATCAAATGTTACAGCGCAAGATATGAAGTCACAATTGTTGGATATAATGTCGCAATTATAAAAAAGTCGCAAATGTGAGCTATGAAGTCACAACTGCTAAATAATTATTCCGAGAAACAAAGTTGCAATTGTGAGATATGAAGTAAAAATTACTATAGAACATAAAACAAAATATAAGTTTACAACTCAAAATATCATAAATGGTCGTGACAATAAAGTCGCAATGGAAGATATTGCATTAAATTCACAATTAAGTCTCAACTGTGTGACTAAGTCGAAATTGGAAGATCTGAAGTCACAATTACAATAAATAATGTCAGAATAGTAAAATATAAAGTCACTGCTGGGAGATATGAAGTCATATTTAGATTAAAGCTGTAGCAGGGGAATATAAAGCAGCTATAAAAGTACAAATATAAATTACATTCCAAAAAAATTTCATAAAAAAAGAGATACTCAATTAATTCATTACAAGTTAGTCACAAGTGTCAGAAAAAGTTGCAAGTGAGAGATCTAGAGTCACAATTATGATAAATAAAATTGCAACTGTGAGATTTAAAAAAATATAAGCCATACAAAGGGAGAAATGGGTGAAAGCTCACAGAACAGGCTGAAGAAAGATGGGAACGGGTGGAGAGACCAATGGCCTGCCAACGCCTGATCAAACGAGACACTCAGTAAAGACTTGTCTATCAGTTCTGCTCAGCAGGTAATAAAAGTCACAGGTCAATGCCATTGATTTGTAGCCCTTCAGGCACTGAAATTCAATGCCTATAACACCTCTCTAGTGAATGACAGACAGGAGTGTATTTACCAGACACCCACACACAGAAGACAAGGCTCTTGTTTTAGCCTATTCACAATAGTAAAAAGACACTTAATGACGCACCAGTTGTGCTAAAAGTAGGGTGACCAGACGACCCCTTTTTTCCCCTCTCTGTTTTTGCTGGTATTTCCCTGTTTGGAGCTGGTCCTGCATATAAAAGTCACCCTACTTTTAGCACAACTGGTGCATCATTAAGTGTCTTTTTACTACTGTGAATTTCTTAAGTTTAAGTTGAATTTCTTTTAAATTAAATGTTAAATTAATGTAAAAACACAAGTTGCCATGTCTTACTGAGCATATCATATTTTAAGGAGTATACAAATTACAGTATATAATGAATTCTTTCAATATATAATTATTGACTCACTTTTGGTTTAGACCTATGCAAGAGCTATTAAAATGCTTTCAAAATAATAAATAATAACAATAATAACAAATATAAAAGAATATTAAATAATAAAAACAACTAGAAATATGTATTAATTTCAGAAAGCTGTCCACCTCCGCTAAAAGCCTCTTCATAAGACACATAGTTATTTTCCAATAATACCCAGAGAAAAACTTGGCCACAAATCAAAAATCTTTAAGATAAAGATGATATCTGAGACTTTTATTTATTTTATTTTTTTTACAAATAGGGTTTGGATTTCAGCTTTTAAAAGCCCTGGATAACAGCCTAATCTGAAAATAGGCCTCCATCATTTTGCCAATGGACTGGAGGATTTTCCAGTCTCAGTGAACTCCATCAGTGCTTGTATTTGCTCGCTCTCTCGGTCACTCATTTGGAATGCATGAATATTATATCCTGAAACATACACCGCAGAGAAAAAGCTCTTATTGTTCTAAATAGCACGTTCTCTCTGCCACAAACAGCTAGATTAGCTGATCTGTATGTTCGCTCTCAGCCAAAACTCTAAAAATCAACAAAATACAATGTGCCGCCATGTACAGAGATTCATCTGTACTCCATGTGACCCCTTTTATATCGACCCCCACTGTTCAAATGAAACCTTTCCCATGTCACAAGTTCGTTGTCTGCAGGATGCTAGCGATAGCGTGACGCAACATGGTCATGTTAAACTGTCTGTTCTTAGTCTTTATTGGGGAACTTCTCAGTAGGGATCCATTATAACAGGAAAAAAAACTAAAAGAGCGGAAAGTTGCATATTTGTGCCAGATTTCCATGGGTAATTCAATCTCATCTGGGTTTTAGAAGCAGAAACGTGAGGAATGGAGAGAAATGCCCTTACAGATTCACAGCGCTGAACACATGCCGTGAACTTTATTACATTTCAGGCTCTGGGATGGAACTATTTAACAGCATTGGGTCTGGAAATAACATGGTTATGTTTTATTTTTCTATCTGTAGGTCATCCTGGCTCTTATAACCTGGAAGAATATTTTTTAATACTTGGGCTCTGCTGAGTAGACACTTTTTCTGTAGCGACTTTGCTATTTAGTTCAGCGATGAGTTCGGCCTCAAAACCGTAGAAAATTCAAATAAAGGGTCCGTGTTCAGTGCGAGTAACGCCATCTCCCTTCTTTCCTTTTTATGTACTGTTTTTCAGCATATTGTGAATGTGTGTAGTGGTCAGGTTACTTTTGAAGTGTCCTGAGGTATAGTACTATGAGGGGGGCAGAGGGAGGGAAGATTTGTTCTGCTTGGGTGCATGTCTGCTGTATTCACACAACCCCTGAGGTGGCTGCCTGTCACTCCTGGATATGGAAGGAAAATCAAAGAGGCTGGACAACAATACACCTTCTCTGAGATTCCTTATTGTGAAAAGGGCACGGATTTTCCCCAAGAAGCATTTGCATACACCTGGAGTTGGGAGAAATGCTGCAAAAATAAGATTGACTAAAAGTCTAAATTGCTAAATGATTTTTTCCTCTCTTTTACTTTGAAATCTAAAGTTTTATTTATCTTCTCGTATTTCATATAGCCCTAAAATAAGGTTAAAAACAATTAAATTAAACTACAACTATATATATATATATATATATATATATATATATATATATATATATATATATATATATATATATATATATATATATATATATATATATATATATATATATATATATATATATATAAAACATATATAAATATAAATAATTTAAAAATGAAGTACTATATTTATAATATATAAATCAGTACATTATATTACTGTTATAATATCTTAAATTGTATTAGAAAATGTGTTTTTTTTACATTTATATTATACCTATTATTTTTATATTGATATAAAAGGTTACAGTTACCATTTATATAATAAACATTAATAAGCATAGTGTGTGCTCGATAAAGGGATGAAGCCCTGATATAAAGAAAAACAAATGTGGATTTTTCCCCCCATTCTTTAACTCTGTTCTTTCCCCTTTCTTCTCCTCCAATCAGAAGGAAAATTAACTTCTTCTTTTTACATATGATTCAGATAGTGAATGTCACTCCACCACTGAACCACCCTAGAGATTTTCAAATGGTTTCTGGTGAGCCAATGAAAAAGCTGCAAACTCTAAGCATGGCCAATCAGAGAAGGATTTGTGCATCTTTGTATCTGGGCGTCTGCGCTGCTGCTCTTGGCCGTTCAGGGTTTTGCTCACACTGGGCCAGTACGTGCCCTTATCGCTAGCCTGCCACGGCAGGGATTACATGCTACAGGCTGCTGGGAGCACGGCCCTAGCCATTTTAATCCAATCACTCATTAAAATTTCATGCAAATCCCACAGACAAACAGTGTCATGGCCAGTGATTGGGACGATTAACCCACCTATGGAGAGAGTGGCTGAAGGATGCCCTGAAGAGGGGATGAAAGGCGATCTGTGACGAGCCAGTGACGGATCACGCTGTTCCATGGTCAGCACTTCGCCATCTTTTAAGATGTTCCCAATCACCCAGAGACCCACGGCGGGACTCAGGTGATCAGGACTACACTGCGTCCTCACTATCCACACAACACAGACAGAGTCATCCACATGGACACATTCACGCTCTGTTGCAAAAGCCAGTGAGCTTCCTCTGCAGTCAGCATTTGAGGGCATCAAAGGCTGTTCCAAAAGGTAGATGCCTGATTTTGGCAGACAGCATTCCATGCATCCTCTCAGCAAGGGCAATCCCAGAATTCCTTGCCCAGTGAAGCTCAGTGAAAAAAAGAGAATGCTGATAATATAGTTTATTAACTGCAGCAAAGTATTGATAAAATATGATTAAAATGATCTATTTTAAATCCTGTAATTGATTTGAGGTTGGTTTAATGCTTTTGCTAAAAGTTTTTTTTTTTCGCTCATCAGTGCTGCATTTATTTGATAGAGTAAAACAGTAGTATTTTATAATAATAATATAATTTTAAATAACTGTGATGTATTGTAATATGATTCAAAATATAATTGCTGCTGTGATGCAAAGCTGAATTTTAGCATCATTACTCCAGTCTTTAGTGTCACATGACCCTTCAGAAATCATTCTAATATGCTGCTTTGTTGCTCAAAGAAACATTTCTTATTTCCATCAATGATAAAAAGAGTTGTGCTGCTTTGTTTTCTTTCAGTATGTTTTAATCAATAGTCAGTTTAAAAGAACAACATTTATTTATTAGAAGTACTTTTCTTTATGGTTACTTATGATCAGTATAATGCACCTTTGCAAAATAAAAACATTAAAATATAATTAATTTAAAAATAAAACTTCTGTACATTATTGTACATCCACAAATTATGATTTTAATTTTAAACTGAAAAAAAAAGAAAAGAACTACTCTTATTTTAGCAAATGTAACCTAAACCCACAAGCACATTTGTTTTTACGCTGACTGCTACTGAAATTAAGTTAATGACATTTACTATCACCAACTTAACCAACCACTTAAAGTCAACATTTCAAGATTTTCATTGAAATAATATTTTGTAACACATGTTCCCTGGTTCCTGACATACACATAGCATTCAGGCCTCATATTATGTTCAAACCAAGCACAAAACCTTGAAACTGAAGTGCTATCTCAGGTGTCCTCTGCTTTGTAGTTGTCAACAGTCTATTTCAGTAAGTGGATTTACCACATAACCACTCAAAAAGGGGCCCATCAGCTGATGAATCTGGTTTAACAATTAACTAAGCCCAGACTGAGCTCTAAACAGAAGTGAGGGAATGTGAGATTCCTACTGCCTCTCCAGCAGCTGGGTGCCACTTAAAAACAGCTATGAATGGCCTTCAGCAGACCGCTGCTGTGTATGTGTGTGTCTGAACAGAGGGAACCATGGTATCAGCAAAGGCATCTGGTGATGGCTGCTGGTTCCAGATGAGTGGCCACACAGCTTAACCTTTGACCCCTGAGATGACAGAGGGGCAGCTGGTAGAAAGGGTCTTCACGTCCACATCCCCGGACAGTAGGTAGAGAGACAGCTATGTCTCCTAAACAGGGACGTGCCCCTTTAACCTCACTTGCCAAAATCCCTTTCTTTGCTCCATGTAAATAAATGAATAAATACATATTTAAAACTGCATTGTAAATGTAGATATTTAGATTATTTTTTTCAATTTCTAAAGCAAACAATCATTTCTAAAACATTCAAATTTTCTAAACAATATCCACAAACAGAGTGTTTGTAAGGTCATATTCGTGTATATTTTTGATTAAATGTTAAAGGCATAGTTCACCCAAAAGGGAAAATTGTGTCAATTTCACTTGAACGCGCTCACAACAGACCTGGAAGAGAAGACAACGCTGAATAAAGTCGTAGTTTTTGTTATTTTTGGACCAAAATGTATTTTCAATGCTTCAAAATATTCTAACGGACCCTCTGATGTCACATGGACTACTTTGATGATGTTTTTCTTACCTTTCTGGACATGGACAGTATACCGTTCACACAGTTTCAATGGAGGGACCGAGAGCTCTCGGACTAAATCTAAAATATCTTAAACTGTGTTCTGAAGATGAACAGAGAGCTCACGGGTTTGGAACGACATGAGGGTGAGTTATTAATGACATAATTTTCATTTTTGGATGAACTATCCCTTTAATCAAATCAAAACAAAACAAAACAATTTTTTCTCCATGAGACTGTAATATAATAAATACTGGTTTATAAAGTTGCCCACTGTCCATCAAAAGATGTCTGAATGCATCTGCTCAGCCAAGACGAGCCACCAGTTCAGACAGCAGACATTAGTAAGACCAGTCGTAAAGCTCTCTCAAACCTTGGAGCAGGCATATCTGCAGAGAAAAGTCTCGCAAGCCGCTCTCCTCTGTCAAAAAGACAAACTGAGGACTTTGGCTTGAAGAAATCCAATCCTCTGGCAGGAGAGTAACCTGTTCAGAGGCGGCGAAGGAAGCGTGTGGACCACCTCAGAGGGGCTTTCAGTCTGCTTCTCTGTACTAACCCAAAACCATTTCCCTACATGAAAAGATTCAAAATCTCCAGACTCTCTGTCGGTGAGATGAGTTTAGTCATCCATTCTTCTAAGTAAAATCAGTTCTTCGTAGTATGATGCTATGTTTTTTACAATCAACTATACGGTGTATAAACTGAATGACAAGTCTACTAATCAGAATCAAAACCCTGTTTCGGCTCATGGAGATGTTTCTTGGTTATTTACAAATAACAAAATAGAAAAAAATGCCTCAAGATTTCTTTTTACAACTTTTAAAAACTAAGACTACTTCTTCACACATTACTTCAAATGTAAAACAAAAAGTGCAAAACGCAACAGTCAAGGATCATTTAGGGCTTCTTATCATTTAATACTTAAAATAAAAAAAAATCATTAAAGTTACTTTAATAAATAAAAAAATTCTTATTTTAAGTCACCTCCCCCTACAATTTTTTTATTTAAATAATTATAAAATGTGATTTCTTGACATAAGAGAGTTGTACAATTTGATATGATTATTTTGTTATTATATGTTTTTGTTATATATTTTTTCTAGTTATGCCAAGCTCTAAAATATTTTATAAAGTAGAAAATTCAAGTAAAAATTTCAAGTATCCTTAATTATTAGCCAGTAAAAGCACAAACAACTGAAAAATTCATGTTGTGGACAATGGGGGTCCTTGGAGTCAAAAAGGTTACAAAGCACGTCTTCATACAGCATGCAGGGAAGCATTTTAAGTGTTAAAATGAAAAAAGACGACAAAACAAAACACACCTTTAGCATGCTAATTAAATCACTGCTGCTAAAAACATCAATAAATTAATATCAATATCAGTTTTTTTTTTTTTTTGGCAAACTCACTAACGGACTAGATTGTAATTAAACGACTTGTCTGTAGTTATCAATCACATTATAACACACAAATAAGCTACGTTGCTCACAAAAAGGCCGCTTAAACCACTGCAAGAGTCTTGCCCATTTGAGACACTCTTGCATTTTTGGTGTTATGGGTAGCTACACAGAAACAATACAATGTCTTTGCACATTCTCAAATCACGTCAACGAGAGCAGCGACTACATTCTCGTCCAAATTGTGTTTGTACATGTGACCGTGACTCCTAACAGCTTTGCAATGTCAACAGTGACTTAGCATCACTCGAAGCAGAACAGCTCTGCTCTCGATTTACGAGGAGTGAAGCAAAAACCATATTCCCAGACAGACTAAACTGAATCAATTTTAATTGAATTATGGAATATCGCTGTCAAGAGCCTCTTACTAAACTTATATTAACAGGAGAACCTACTCGCTTCCCAGCCAGGGACGGCAATTATTTAACAAGACTGACAAAGCGAATGCTAAATGAGAAGCGCTGGCGGAGCTCGAAAATTCCAGCGCTGACCCCCGCAATGATTTCTTCTCTCATGACACGAGGCCATTAGAGATTGTTTTACGCTGGACGCTTTAACAGAAATTCATCATTAGGCCAATAAAGAGCCATTAGATTGGAAAAGATCTTATGCTGTCAAATCCGCTAGATAATATATCTTAGACATCATTTGGGCCCTTTTTTCCCCGTTCTTGAGCGATACTGAGCAGAACTGTACATGACAAGAGCAAAGCTGCCCAAACAAGGGAGCAACGAGAGAGCGAGGAAAGCCATTCATCTTCATTTAGTACTCAGGAGAGAAATTTTAGGCCAAAAATTACTTTTAAATCATGAGGTCGCTGTTATTTGCAGGACCACGAAGCTTTCAAGAACCTGTCGCGTTCTCATGCTTCTAATTTAATGCATATACGAAACATTATGTACAAGCCATGGACAGTTAAACGCACACTGTAGACTTCTCATGGGAAAGACAGGAGCATCATCTTTGCTTTCAAAGAAAACATGATTTCATTGTGCACCGCTGATAAATAAACAGTGCATTTCAGGCTCAAACCCTCAGTATGTACACACACACACACACACAAACATTCACTCATCTGCATGACTGCACACGCTCAAACATTCATATTCAGCTCAGCGACTCGGCTTATCCACTAACCCACAAACCCCAGGTCCATGTTACAGACCTCATGAGTGATCTTCAAAAGGACGAGCAGGCTGGAAACGTGGGGTTTCCGCTCCGGGTTAACTACACCAGCTGAAGATCTGTGGTGTGGTTTAAAAAGCACACTGCCTTTGCTTCTAATTGGTGTATTGATGCGACACTAAATCAGTTCACGTTCAGCAGTTCTGTCCATCGAGTTCTAAAAAAGCACACTACTGCTGATTGCTGAGGGAGACAGGAACCTGTCCTGCATTGCAGATAATGTAGTTTCTGAGGAAAAAGGACTGAAGTCTGGAGTGCCACATCCGTTGGGGATTCACCGACCCTTTGCTGAGAAGATCTCACCCTCAAAAGCTCTGGCTTTAGGGTGGGTTTCAGTTTTTTTTCCATATATATATATGTGTGTTTGTGTGTGTGTGTGTGTGTGTGTGTGTGTGTTTTTATATTTAGCATTCAGCAGAACCATACTGACAAAGAATATATAAATCATCAAACCTTAATGGGCCATATTCAGTAAAATATGTGACCCTGGACCACAAAACCATCAAGTCGCTGGTGTATATTATTAGCAATAACCAAACAAAAAAACAATTGTATGGGTCAAAATTATAGATTTTTCTTTTATGCCAAAAATAATTAGGATATTAAGTAAATAATTCATTTGGACAACTTCAAAAGCGATTTTCTCATGATTTTGGATTTTTTTTTTTTTTGCATCCTCAGATTCCAGATTTTCAAATAGTTGTATCTCAGCAAAATACTGTCCGATCCTAATAAACCATACATTAATGGAAAGCTTCAGATAATCTATAAATCTCAATTTTGAAAAATTGACACTTAAGACCGGTTTTGTGGTCCACGGTCACATGTGTTAAAATGAAATAATGAAAAATCAAATACATTTATTTTTTCCATCAAAATAGTATATATATATATATATATATATATTATTCTACATCAATTCCTAACTAATTCAATTTCACTTTCATTGAATATTCGGTAAAACTTATAAACTAATATAGGGACCAATTCTCACTATTAACTAGTTGCTTATTAGAATGTCTATTATAAATATACTGCCTGCTTATTAGTAATAATAAAGCACATATTCTGAATGACCATATTCTACATGCCAAATTCTACCCAATACCTAAACTTAACCACTACCTTAACTATTAATAAGTAAAAAATAAGGAGTTTCTTGAGGCGTAGGTAATGGTGAGAATTGGACCTGTAAAATAAAGTGTGACCGAATATTTTATTTCAGTCGGCAATGTGAGCATTTGTGTCTGGTGACGAAATGGATTTAGCAATAAATAAATGAATAAAAATGTAAAAGTAATAGAAGAATTTACTTGTTAGACATAAAAAATAAAAAAAAAAGAATATCTCTTGGTGCACATACCTTTTCCATGACAGCAGCAATCCAAGTTGAGGCAAACCAGAAAGAGAGAGAGAAAAAAAATGGAATTAGAAACGTTTCAAGGATGTCTGACACAAATTTAGTTTTGAGTTAAATGTTTTCTTTTAAGTCACTTGAAATTCTCATAAAAACAAACAGTTCATTTTCAAAAGCAAACAATAATAGTTGGTGGTTCCAAACATTTGGATGTTCTGAACAATAACCGATCAGATCAGAGTGTTTGTAAGGTCACATACGTGCATGTTTCTAATGAAGAGCTAATCATGTGACGAGCCATTGGAAAGTATTTTTCCTGAAGAAGAAAACTGGAAGTGAACTCAATCAGATTTCACTTTCCACTGCGACTGGATAAAAAGTACAAACTAATCACGAACATGTGAAGGTTGTTATGAGAGCTTTTCTTTTTTAGTTGTTTTGTTGAGAAGCTGTTTGAAAATTCAACTGTCTTGGTGCCTTGGTGTCAAAAGTTACGCTCAATCAACAGTGTTTGTTGATTAATGTTAATTACCACAGAAAATAATTGTGACTCATTCCACAGTTATTGAAAATCACAATTGGAGAAAATCTGGAAGTAACCGGCACCAGCATTTGAAAGGTTTAAAAGCCAAACTGTACAGCTTGTAATTTTGTCAAATCTTCTGTTTTATGAAAGTGTATCAGAGCATTTAAATATTGTCTAAATAGTAATTTTAGAGGTTAAACTACTGTTGTAGGTTAACTGCATCAACAGAGCCATTACCTGACACTAAATATTGTAAATAAATTGCCTTGAAAACATTTTGAAAAATATCAAGATGCATACAGTGCAATAACACGTATTCAAAATACTAATTATTTTTACTTGATGGTTACACCACATAACTTTTCAAAGTCATGTGAGTCAAAATAATTCAGCTAACGGACGAGCTGTAATTATTTTCGGAGGTCATCGGCATTACACCACAGATGCCGTCGATACAGCTTAACTCTTATTGAACCCTAGACATTCCTTGCTGGAGGATGCTGCCTGACCAGACCACCTACTCCTTTCCTGGGTTTCTCTTTCTCTGAAAAACAACACGCTCGCTGTTCTTCTAATGAGGTTTGGACACACAGTGTATCTTTCCTCAATGGCAAAGAAGAGGCCACAGGGAGGGAAGAGCTGAATATTCAGTCACACACTTCTCAGGAGGACACACACAACAGAGCCTCTCGCTCTCCGCTAACCAATAAAACACTAGTTGGTCACAGAACCCGTCTCCATCCAGACAAAGAGGCAGAGCCCCCCCGTCCCAGACTGAAAGAGTTCAGTTCTCATAGAGTCTCCATTCTTCCTCGCAGGACGGCCCGTAACTTCAAGAGCAGCTCGGCAGGGGTGCGAAGCTTCACAAGAATCAGGAGTTTGTTTTTAGAGACGTGAAGGGGGAATGTAGGTCTTGGGTTAACGATGACATGGAGCTCCACTTATCCGAGTGTTTTCTGCTTTTGTCAAGAACAAGTGCAGGTGCTCTCTCTGTAAAACATTTGATCCTGAAGGAGTTATTGAGGGGAGAACAGCACAGCAATATTGGATCCTTCATCTTTCGGGAATTCTTCTTTTCCCGTTCCTTAAAGAATGCTTTAGAGTAATCCAACCGAGCAGATGAAAGCATTTAAGGCTTCTTTTTTGGATTCGAGAATGTGCGATATATTATACAGAGATGATTTTAAGAGAAGTATCGAGCACAGATGAAATGGCCTTCAACTTTTTTGCATTGTGAGTGACAGGGAACCCTACATACGTCGGGCTCATTTTTCATATGAATTGCTCAGGATCTGGGAAACGGTACATTTACTGGCTTCCCATCAGAGATTTTATACTTCCAATTACTCGAACATACACTTGAATTTTGCTATAAATTACAGTCATTTTAATAACAACACATCAGCCAATGTGTACAAAGTAATGACAATAACTACTTCCATTAAACATTGGAACGCCAAATCAAGGAGGATATTAAACACAGATGTGGATATGGGTTTGAAAAAGTCAGCGAATGAAACGACAGAACTCCCCCCTTCTCAGCTATTTGCTGAGCAAAAAAATGACCAGTTACACATGCAATTTAGATTAGATATCATTACAAGGAATCACGGAAAATGTGTGTAGTTTCAAGAAACATAATGTTGGTCTGAAACCCAGCGATGAAAAATGACTTTGCAAACAAGCTCCTATGGGCTGCAGACACAGCTGTCTCGTATCTTTTATCTTTCATGCGTGCAAAATTTCACTCATCTATATTCTCTCTCGGTCTGTATTTCCCTCCTTTTACGTTTGTTTAAGCATCAGTGCCATCGTATACCATTTGACCCTGGTGTTTTCCTGCGAGAACAAAGGCTTATAGCTTCCTGCCCGCTCATTTTTCCACAGTCGGAGAGACCGTAGGCCAAATGTCCGTGTCATGAATTTACTGTAGAGTGGGCGCTGAGCCCAGTTTAGCACTGTGGAAACAGGGAATGGGCCCCTCTTGCTGGATAAAGCATGTATAATGCAGGAGTACCACGCGCTTTCAAAAGAACCCTAGATCAAATTTTAGAATGACCTGAAGGGATTGTTCATTTAAAAATATAAATTCTCTCATAATTTACTCACTCTCATCTTGTATGATGTTCTTTCATTTTTAAGAAAGACAAAAGGAGATATTCTGTTTAATGTGCTGGTTGCTCTTATTCTATATCTTTTCTAAAGAAAACACATAAAAGTGACGTGTGCATTATGATTAAAAAATTCTAAAGTAATACAGTAACTTTGGGTGATGGACAGATGTTTTTTTATGTTTTCCCTTTCTAGTGGTGAGATAAAGTTGGTGAGATAAACAATTTTTTTTTTTACTTAAGACTAGTTTGAGAACTGAATCAACTGACTTCTAAGAACAGTTCAATCAGGAATCGTAGACATTGTAAACAAATCCTTTTTGTGAGTTAGATCTTCTTAAGTCAATCAAGAGAATGAGAGCCAGGATGATGTTAGGGCGGACTTAAATTTTGGGTCTGTTCCTCACAAAAACCAATCATATGGCTTTAAATAAGTATCAGCAACTTTTCAAAAGCTTTTATGATGCTTTAAAACTTTTACCATTAACTGTATTGCAAGGAGAGAAAACAAGAACCAGAACATTAATTATTACATTATTATTTTTGTTTCACCAAATTAAAAAATTAATATGGTAATGTGAATATATAGTAATATGAATATTATTTATATTAATAAAATAAGCCGTTTTTTCAATTCAAAAATCAATCTGTAAAACCTAAAAATATGCTACACAGCTGCCAAGTTTTACTGTACAATTTACTGATACACACACACACACACACACTCACACACGTACCCCTTCATTACCTGCAAACCAAAACATATGCAATCAGTGCTGCAAGCTCCTCTGGACCACAGCTCTTAAGAGCCTAATTTGCTGTGAAACACTGAGTCTTTCTATAGCAGGTGAACAAAGCTGAACGATGAGAGATCTAACCCCTCTCATCCCCCTCTTGCATCCCTTGTTCCCTTTTTGCCTAAACACATCTCAAAGGCTAATCAGATTTGGGGAAAAAATGAAAAGGTTTCCAAAGGACAATCCCCATAATCCTGAACCCCACCTGCCCCCTTCTCCCTCCCCTTATCTATGAAAAAACAAAAAACAAAAAAAAACACTCCTTCCAACCTCCAATGACCTCACCATGGCTGGCTTTGTGAGGTTACCACAGGCAACATTGGCCTTACTCTTGAGTAGCAGTTGGCTGCATGGAGAGGCAACCCTTCTTTTGACGGGAACATGCACCACAGACCCCTCCAAAATCCTTAAAAATACCACCCCACAGGGTTTGGGCAATCACTCAGGGTCCCTAGCAGTACAGTTCTGAACTCAGACATGAATTCTGGTTTTGTTTTGTTATTCAGAAACCAAATGGTTCAATAAAGTAGTTGAGTTTGAGTGTTTATAGGGCCTAATGAATCGGCTCCCAGTGACACTTAGTTTCTGTACATTCCCTCTTACTTCAATAATAGGACATGTTCCAGCAGGTGAACTCACAGTGGGATCCAACAGTAATCACATTAAACGTGGACAGTCTCCTGCCTGATGCTCTGAGTCCACAGTATCATTGCAACAACTTTGCAGTGACAACAGCATCAGTGAAACAGCCACCTACAGTCAATGCTTCTCACAACATGTAAATGTTGCCGGCATTTTAGTTCATCAGTGCTTTTTCCGTAATGCAGAGAGTGTGTGCGTATTGTTGCCAGGTTGGGAAGATTAAGCAAACCACTGGGCAGAAAATCTGTCGATTTAAGAGAAATGCTCTGATTGGGAGATTTCAAACCTTAACATCTGGCAACAGCAACCATGAAAGCTTGTGGAGGCATGGCATTTGCAATATAATGCAAATGCCAAATTAAAATGAAACTGAAGATAAACAACCACAAATACTGGAGATGATTATTCTTTAGAAATCTTGATCAAAATTAACATATGATTTATTGTGCAGCCCTAATTATTTTCTTTCCTCTGAAAAACACATGGACACAAATCATGCAAGTTTAAAACAACATTAAGGTGAGTAAATCAAAATTTTCCATCTCTGAAAAAGGTAAACAATGTTATTTTTATATATACTTATATACCATGCGTTCTCCTACCTCAGTTTAAAATGTAGTCAAAAAATAATAAAAAATTAAACCATCTGTAGGCTGACTAAACCCACTGAAGTGTTTTCAAAACATTGCTCGGTTTGTTTGAGGATCCCGATCAGCAACAGCGATTCAGCCAATGGCATGAGTTTGGGGCGGGGGTTAATGGTTGACTCGGCCAATGGAAATCATTTGGAAATGTTTGAAAACACTCATCACTTTCACTATTCCAGTTGGTGATAGTAGTGACAGAAAAATTACACACTTCAGCTTTAAGACAGAGTCTGCCCGAAAAGGCACAGGAAGAAATTAAAAGGAAGAACGAGAGAGGTCAGTTGTTCTTGGAAATCTCTGCAAGCTTTTGTTGCAGTCCAGTCATTTGGCGAAGGAGGATCAATCATGAGAAGTATTAATCAACAGGGGTGCCTGCACTTTGTGAATAAGAAATGAAACATAGAATCTGTGTCAGCAGTTTCATCTTTGAAACCTGAGGTGAATTTTTCTGGCTTTCCACTATCTTTTCGAGAAAATGTCATAACTTACCTCATTTGTTCTCAAGATTAATGACCAATGCATTGAAAGAGCATTAAAATATATGCGTGTCTGTGACGATCGTGGTGAGAGAATAAGAAAAATCTACTTGTCTGACATGGCTCCAAATGGAAATTTGGAAAAATCTGTTTTTGCAATATCTCTGCACAATAATAAAACAAAAAAACTATTAAAAACATAAAAATACAGTATACTGCAACCAATATAGCCCACAAAAATGTCATTATTTACTCATCCTCATGTTGTTCCCAACCCATGTTTTATTAATCTCTTGAATTTTCCTTGTTCCTCACTAAAGCTATTGTATTTCTTCAAAAGACTTAAATAACAGCATACGGGTTCGAAACAAAATGAGGGTGAGTAAATGATGACTGAATTCTCATGTTTTGTTCAACAATCCCTACCATCTCGACCCAAACTCAGTCTTTCGAATCATTAATTTAACAACCACTGTCTGTTCTCGATCCAAATGGAATGAGACTTCCAGCCGAGTTGGGAGAGAGAACCCATCCTGACTTCATCATCCCATTTGTCAATACTCGCAAATAAAGTCTTTTTCGGCCTATTGACTGCAGATTGCCGATGCGGGGTGCGTTGTGTGATTGCAGCTCGCTAATGTGGGGAGAGAGGCGCTGTGTAACTGCAGATTGCCGATGTGGGGAGCACTGCGTTCTGTGACCGTGCCTCCACTGAGACAAACAAAGCAGGTGAGTGAGAGGCGGAAAAGGATGTTGTGGAGGGGAATTCGGCATCCCACTTCATCAGAGAGTTCTTATCCTCGTTAAAGGATTATTGATTGGAGAAGCTCATTAAAGCCTCTTTTCTGACACATCTCTGAGAATCGGCGGCAGTAACACGGCTTAATAATTTGTTACTCGCTGGCCTTTCTCTTCGGTGCTGCTCCAGTGAGATTTATCAAGCCAGAGATCAGTCAAAAGGCAGGCAGGATCCCTCAACGGTGCTCACACCGATGGAAAAATGGCACCACTTGTTTTTCTGCAAAAACTAGTTTTTGGTAAGCAGCAGATTAAAGGATTTGTCCAAATATGAACAATTCATGACACATTGTTCAAAACCTGTTTGACTCTTTCATAAGGCATCCAGAAGAGATGTAGCAATATGTCTTTTGTAAATGAGTCACTCTTTTGATTCAGATCTTTACAATGAATCTAAATGATTCGTTTACGTAGTCACCTTCTCAGGGTTATATATATATATATATATATATAGTAAAACTTACTTTAGTAAAGATCCTATTTACATTTAGTTTACCTTGATGTACTAAAATAACTAAAACTGAAATAAAAATGAATAAAATCTGTATACAGATTTTTTTTTTCTTTTTTTTAATGGCAAAAACATGCAACTAATTTACTAAAACTTGAATTAAATGTGAAAAAAAAATGAAAACAGAAAATACTAAAACAAAATCTAATTCTGAATACCAATAAAACTATAACAGCCTTAATGATACTAAAATAATGCTAATTCAGCTGGTTCTTAAAAATCTGTGACCAGTATAATTCTTTAAAATTTGGCTTTCCATGGGAGTAAGGAATTCATGGATAGTTGGAATGACATGAAACTGTGTAAAAAAAAGATTTTTTTTTCTTTATGAGTGAACTATTGCTTTAAGACCTTTAAGAATAATCTAAACAATAATTAAATTTAATCTTAAATGTAATTATTCTGAGATTAATCAAAAGACAAAACAATGTCTGTTTCCTTTTACTTTTGAATATCATTGATTTTTTTGTGGCATATTTCATGGCATCTCATACTTTAAGAAACATTCTCTTACATTATTTTGCCTCGTCAGATTTTTATTGAAAAGAATGTCTGCATTTATTTTCACTGGATAAGGACTTTACAACATATTGTCCTGATGCCCGTTTTGAAAGAGCTTCAAGAGGAAACACACAAAAAAACATTTCTGACAACCTAAGAAACTTGTACATAAAAGTTGAATTCAATTTTAACCTGTGAGTTTATTAACGGAACAATAAGCAAGCAGCTTTTTAAAAAACAAAATGGAGTTGGAAAGTGCGGTTATAACAAGGCCACTGACATCTAGTCATCCATATCTGCAAGCGGCCATAAACTACGCTCAGGCTTCGCTTGGGACTGAAGGGGCCCCTTTTATTGGAGCACTTTAGCAGGCCTGGAAAATTTGCCCAGGGTTAAAGAACACCATTTTTCTTGCCATTTTCTTCCTGAGGGGAAAAAAATCAGCAGCCAAAGTTAATCTAAAGAGACACCCACAGGAACAGCACAGAATCCAAGAAAAACCCTTCAGTTTTGTCTCTAGAGCAACTGCAGCCAGCACTGAGAAGAAACAGCCGTGTGAAGAGACAACTATGACGACCCTTGAAAAGGTCTTGAGGAGACCTAAAGTCTGTAAATTTAGAGTGCATGTGCCCATTCTTTGGTCTAACACTGCAATGGGTTTTCATTTATCGTGGCAGTATAATGTTACAGCAAAGCAGAACTGTTATTTGAAATTCCTTTAAATGCTTATAAATATACATTTTTAATTGTTTCTATTGTAGTTATGCCAGTGTTTTCTGCACAACTTGTTAGCAGAATGACAAAAAAAATCATATTTCACTCAAGTTGTGAATTGAATATGCAGTCTGAATTAAATGCTACTGTATGTACTCTAAAATAATGAGTTTACACAAATACAGATTACAGTTTGAATCATGAGAAAATGCCTCATGAGATAATTATTTTAACGAATCATCAAGTTTGAATCCTGAATTTTAGATTTATATCAATTCATTATAAATAGCCACCAAAAAGGCCTTCAGTATGTTATATTAAGTTTTTTGGAATTGATATCATCACTAAAAAACTGTCATAAGAACCACTGTTTTCTCAGTATCTGTATAATTACTATTCCATAAAAATGTGTACAGTATACAGTATATACAGCTTGAATGAACAACGTTAAGAATATTGTGATAAATCTGGAACATTATTATTTTTTTTATTATTTGTTTAAATAAAATCTTCAACATTTTCAATTTTACACATTTTTGCTTTTGTAGTCTACTCTAACAACATTGCTCCTTTGCATTTTATACTGTATATATGAGCAAATAAATTGAAGCCTTAACATAACCCCTTCACTTCATCTCTTTGTTAATACAATGATACAATTTTATTTTATTTCTTTGTCCGTTTACCTTATTTATTTTGCAGGTAGCCTTGTAATAGCAGGATTGCTTACAGTCAGACATCATTATGACCGAATAAACCCCTTCAAGCCCTGATTCAGCCTGTTGGGATTTATTCATAATGACCAGCTGATTGTGCATTATGCCTGAGGCCTGCTAAGGTTTCTATGGCAACTATATGTTTCTTTTAACATCTAAACATGGATCAGCTGTGGCAGAAGTAAGCTCAAGGGCCTGAATCTGACAAACTCGTCTACTTGCGCACTTTTGTACGACATGTAAATACGCTCAGCGGGTAGTGCATAAGAACGTGGGCCAAAACGCTGCTCCTATCGAGCTGAAGGATACTATTTTTTGAGGCGTGTGGCCATGTTTCTCTTGTCCAGATTAAATCCTCAGGCTCCAGAACTGAGAGCCACACGGAAACAGTCCAGCGCCGGCTAATCCGCCGTGGGCTGTCAGCCTCTCACATCCACCCGTGAGTTGACGGAGACGGTTTGAACTCGGTAACAGACATGAGTTCATTAATCACCCACCGATTCTCCCACCGTCACATCTGACAGACCGAGCAAGCGTGTTTGCCAGAGAGCCTGACGTCCAACTCATGCAACTTAACGCAGCAGGTTGGGGAAAGAAAAGCAATAATGAAAGAGAAGAGGGGGGGCTGGGGTAGGGGGTCTCACTTTGGCGACGCAGATACGTGCTCTTGAATTCATCAGAACCTGAACATGTGCTTGGTTATTAATAAGAAGCTCATCAAGGACACTGGAAGGAAGCCTGCCACTTCGTAATTGAGACTCTGAAATCAGGATCCTCTATTCTTTCTGAAGCTCCGCCCACACCTGCCTATGTTTTACTGTTGGGATCTTTGGGAACTGTGAACTGGATCTTATCCATAAGACTGGAAGTGTGTGAAATTCATTACTTTTGTTTCTGCAAGCAGTTCTGGTGTGAAGTGGGTGAAGCACTGGGAGTGGATCCTTTTATAGAAGGCCTTTTGTGGAAAACACAGATGGAATCCATTCTTAAAAAAGGAATCGACATGGAAAAAACCAGGCAGAATCCAACCATAAAAATTTAATTGATGTGGAAAATGGCTAAAATCCAATCAACAAATTAAAAAATAAAATAATAAATGGAATTAACATGGAAAACACAGGTGGAATCTAAATCGACATGAAAAAAAAAAATGTCGGAATGCAGTCATAAAAGTGAAATCAACATGGGGAAAAACAGGTGGACTCCATTTACAAAAATGGTATTGACGTTGGAAAACAAGGATGGAATCCAGCAATAAAAATGGAATTGATGTGGAAAATGTGGAAACTCCAATAAGAGAAAATGCAGTCACCGAGGAAAACACAGGTGGAATCCAGTCATGAAAATGGAATCGTTATGGAAAAGATCCAGTCATAAAAATGGAATCATCATGGAAAAAACTGTCGGAATCCAGTCATAAAAATTGAACAGATATAGAAAACACAGAAAGGATCCAGTCATAAAAATGGAAAACACGGACAGAAATAATTCATAAAAATGGAAAACAGGCAGAATCCAATGACAAAGGGAATCGACGTGAAAAAAAACCGGACAGAATGCAGTCATAAGAATGATCTGCATGCAATGTTTTATTGTAAAATGTCATATCTTCTCGCGACTACTGTTTATTATTTTTCACTTCTTAAGATTCCCAACCGTAGATGTGATGTCACAATCAATACATCCAATGTGAGGTCACACAGTCCTTTAAAGCGAGGCCCTTTTCTTTCCATTTTCCTTCCAGCAGAAAAAAAGGTGCTAATGTCATTAGTGAATTCACTTTAGGGGATTACCTCTGAATTAGAGGACAGTAATCCTCATAGATCAGCGCACAACATCATATTTCAGCTTTTCTATAGGATTAGCACTATGCAGCGCTTTTCCGTGTGTAGTCAGATGTGGCAAACACCTTTGACAAGGAACTGACTCATGGGCTTTTTGAAGGGTGGATAAAGCTGCCAGGAGCATGAATCACTGCATGCTAACAAAAATCGGAAAAGACATTTATCAGGTCTGAGATGCCTCTTCCTGTCCAGTATGTCCCATGGAGTAAAGAAAAATTACAAATGAGCTTTAATGACTCAATAAATGGCAGTCAGATTGAAAAGAGATTAAACCGAGACAATTAAATTGTATAGGACAATGGCTGCATTTACATGAACAATTTTTGGTTCAATCGAACTGAATTTATTCCGATTGATGAATCTGAATGTAGTGTTTACATGAAGTTAAAAAAAGTGATCGGGTTGATGTGCGCATTTATGTCACAAGCTTCAAATCAGAATATTTTTTTTTTGACATGCTCACACTGCACAAATAGTGAAAGTGAAAAGCGAATTGATCTTTGTTTGCACATAATAACCACTCTCCTACACAGTTTCTTTATTTGTTTTTAACAGCAGAATTGATATTTATCAATTTATGGATATATATACACATAAACTGCTGTGCTGTGATGCTCATATTTATCATACAAAAAAAAAAAAAAACACCCTCCCCTTGCCCAAACCGGGTTGCCTGTGGATCAGTATCCAAAACAAGGTTCTCCAGCTCCACTTCACAGTTGCCGAATGAAAAGAGAGTTTTATAATGACAAGATGTGCATTTATACAACATTTTAAGCAAAAGGTATTGAGCTCGTTTCGCAAGTCATACGACAATTACGTTATTTCTGCGTCATTGCACATGCGCAGTCTTTTCAGTTTCTTGGTTCAATCCGATCGATGTTTACATGCACTCTCAATCCTATTCGAAGAGGAACAGACCAGCCCCTTCAATTCCCCTTCAACTGAGCTCAATCGGATCGATTAAGGTGTTTACATGAAGGCTTTTCAGTCCGATTGAACTGTCAATCCAAATACAAACCGATTATTTGGTTGCATGTAAACATAGCCAGTGAAAAAGAAAACACTTTAAAAATCAATTAAAAAAATGTGCTCTTATTTTTAATGTTGGCGTCATATGTATTTCATCAACTTTTACACATTACACCTTGGTGACACATTACATGGCTATTTAGGCTACACTCTGAATTTGTCTTGAATTCTATCATAAAAAGGTCAAATTATCCAATATCTTAAGAAACTCTCTGACCTTGACACACAGTCATTAGGGTCTGTGACGGGAGTCTTTTTTTCCTATGTTTCAGCATGTTGGTTGTACCATATGACTTTGATTTGGCAGACAAAAGTTGTTCAAATATTAATAAGCTGTGAATAATTAATAAGCTCTCTCACATGTGTCACCACTAGATCTCAACAACATCTCGAACAGTGCTCACAGTTCCAAAGTCATCTGCAATCAGTAATCAGAGATGTCAAAACAAACTCAAATCTCTCATCCAGTTCTTCTAAGACTGAATTATATGCACTATGCTAGTTAAAGGGATAGTTCACCCTCAAAAAAAAAATCTTTAATTATTTACTCACCCTCGAGTTGTTCCAAACCTGTATGAGTTTCTGGTTATTGTTGTTCAGCTGCTGGTCCCCACTGAGTTTCACAGTTTAGGAAAAAATGTACTATGGAAGTCAATTTGGAGCAGCAACTGTTTGGTTACCAGTATTCTTCAAAATATCCTCTATATTTAACAGAAAACAAAAGAAACTCATATAGATTTAGAACAACGTGAGGGTGAGTAAATGATGACAGAATTTTAATTTCTGGCCTCTCTCGTGTCCAGGAATATTGGGCTTACTTTAATTTGCTGAGTTTAGTATTTTTTGTGCAATGCAATACTCAATACTTCCTTCAAATATGATCATATTGACAATGATGACAGACTGATGTTGTTTTGTTTGATCGACTAAAACAAACTTGCCACACTATGGAAAGTAGAAAAAAAAAAGACAAATTGGACCACAGATGTTTTGTTAGACAGCCTGAACTGTCAATCATTTTTCTACTGACTCTTACAGTGTCAATGCTGGAACTTACACAGAAGGTAAGAAAAAATCTGTAACAGCATAATCGTGTAGAATACATGAAAGGCTCTTGTTTGGGACATGCAAACACATTCTGACAAGTTTGCTTGTAAGAAGCACATTTACAAATTAACAGGAACAGGCGATTCAGAAATAAGCAATAATTATGTGCCTCTCTGGGCTTACGGGGACGAGTCATTAGTGTCATCCGAGGTGAGAGAACGCAAACCATCGAGAGCTCCGTCCACACAAATGAATCCAGACGTAAAAATGAATTACAGCTCCATACACACACACACACACACACACACACACACAAAACTGCTTTCTGAAGAGCATGTGAGAAAACAAACAACACTCTGTGAAAATACAAACAACTATTTAACACTGCTAATCAAGCGGTCATCAAAACCATTACTTAAACACATCGTTTAATGAAGGAGACAGAGTAGGAAGGTTGATTATGATGGTGATGATGCTAATTAGAGCACGTTTCCAGAAAAGACAAATGCACTGAATTCATCATGTTTGAACAGTAGCTGAATTATTGGTGGCGTATTCAGTTTGTAATGCAATTGTCTCACTTAAAAAAAAAAAAATTAACTCACCATTTGGTATCTGTCATGTCAGAGACTGCATATGGTGATTATATGAATGAAAGAAGTCATAAAGCTCTGGTATCGAAGTATAGTTAAAATAATTAATCACATTTTGATAATGTCCTTACAAAGATCAATGCTGCTTGGAATGGAAGTGCCATATTAAACTATTAGTTTACATGCAAGAGCATGGAAAAAAAATTAGGTTGACCAATTGTAGTCTGATGGTTTATGGTTTAGAATTAAAAAATAATTTAGTTTAAGACAATGTGCAAATTTATGTGTCAAGATTTAACACACCAAACGTAAAAAACTAATTTACAAATACAATACACACACACATATCAACATTAAATATGACATGGTGTTTATATTTATCATTTAACATTGTTCTTGCACTGAAAAAAATAATTAATTTCAGATTTTCAGAAATACAGTAGCTAATACATTTTACAGATAATTACAAATAAATCACAAGGAACATTGAATTAAACATGATTAAAACTTCATTTAATTAATAACTTTTTTTTATTACACTTACACTTAGTGCATTGTCAAAATCTTGCACAATTTTTAGCAAAAAACAACAAACAAAATCAAACAAAGAAATAGCATAATTTCACTGAACACCACCAGTGTGCTAATAATACAAAAGAGTACAAAAGTAAGTAGGAAATCAGTAATTCAGATCTTTTTATTCACTTTCCTGCGTGCCTGCCTGTGTGAATGACCAGATAAGTCTTTTAAAAGCAAAGGAAAGGGATACAAATTTAAGGAAAATGTAAAAAATTTGAGAATAGCCAGCAAGCAGACGTCCACCCAATTTCAGCTAGATCCACTCACTCGGATATTTCTGGCCTTGCCAGTGGCGTGTATGTCCAGTTAGCTGGTGGGCAGGAAAAGCATGACTGACCGCTTATATCCACAATTACCGAGACAGACTGTGCTTGGACGAGTGTGCCAAGGCATAAACGCCTCTGAACTTCCCAACCAAAGCACCAGAAAGCAAATTCACACCATCCACAAGTCCACTCCCACTCAGGACCTCAGCCAGGGTGAGAGCAAGAGAAACCGAACCGAATTTATCAAATAGGAGCGTGTTCGTTCTCTTTCACAGCGGCCTTCCAGTCACAGCTGTGAGTCATTGTGCGCAACGCTGCAAAAGAGAAATGGCTTTTTTCTCTGAGCATTTTCTTGGCTCTAACAGCTAGACTCTGTAATTGCAGTAAGTTAGGCTCATTTCTCTGTAACAACACTCAGTCACTGTGTTTAGAGCAGGACATGGCCAGCGCTGGGTACATTTAAATGACTGTAATTAATAATTCTCCAGAGAGTGAGCGAATTCACTTCTAATCACTAAGTTGCTCTGCCAGCCGCTGCCCAGCATCCCACCAAAAATGAGCTTTACCAAAGCGCCAGCTTCAGTCTCACTCTCCATTTTGTAACTCAAGTCCAACTCTATAGTGACACACTGCCTAAAATGGCATTTTTAGAGAGGCCCATACTAACTATCGGCAAACTCCTTATTTAAGAAAGTCAGCTCCCTCGCTGCGTATTGATCAGCAACATAGCACCTGCTGGTAGATGCCATAACTACACCATTATCTGGGCAAAAAGCATTTCTCTCTTGATGGAGTTTTATTTTTTCAAGCAAAATGAAGTATTATGTTTTCATAGTAACATTCTGAAGGGCACTCAAAAGCATCAAATTGAATTTTTTATTTGCATCCCGTATTTGCTATCTTTGACGTCACCGTTCAGGTTAGTCGTGAGTAAAGGAATTGGAAGTATACATAAGAAAAAAAAAGACAGTAGAGATGTTTAATGGGGAAAAGAAAGACAAGACAGGATGCATATTGTCTTAGCAACCTTGCAGCATCAAAAAAGTAAATAAATAATTCATGAAATTGTATGTAAAGTTATGAAAACTTATGTAAATAAATCTGCATAAATGGAAATTAATGAAATAAAATTGTTAAAGAAAGATATGTATTTTCATTTACACTTAATATTAATATAGATCAATATAATTAAATAAAAACATTTTTAAGGTATGTTCGATTATTTTAATTCATTTTTTATATCTGTCTCTATCCATCTCTGTTACTCTTTCTCTCCAAGTGAACACAAAAATATTCAATTAAAAACAAAATATTTAAATATATAAAATATAACTAACAAATAAATAAATAAATATATATATATATATATATATATATATATATTTTATATTTTTTTTTATGTATAGCTAATATATTAATACCTCTTAAATAATTGTAATTATTTTATATACTTTTTAAAGTATGTTAAAAATATAATTTATTTAAGTTTGTAGTACTGCTATTCTTTGATCCTGCATCTCTGCAGAAAAAAAAGAGCATTAAAAAATTCATAAATGATTCAGCTATTTTTTTTAAAGCATAACCCTGCTGTGTGAGTGTATCCATACCACAAATCAGTGAATTTAGGGCTCTTCAGCCTTTCTATGAATATGTATAAACCTAAATCTACACAGACAGACAGACAAAATAATTTTGTATCCCTAAACTAACTGCACAAAAACAGGAAACGTCTCTAAAATGGAGAAAAATTCCTCATCCATGAATATCAATAATAATCACTTTGTGGAAACACATATACTATGAATATTAAGAAAGATGCACTGATCAAATCCAGATCCACGCTGTAAACTAGTCAATCTCGTCCTTCCATTTTGTTTCAGAGCAAGAAAGCCCAAGTGAGGCGTAAATTTAAACCAAAGTCAAAACCTTCCTCCCCATGATCTCTTACTCCTGCAAGCAGAGGCCTGGCAATTGCTAAAATGATATAGTTATTTTGGCGAAGGAACCAGTCCCTTAGCTATAAATGTACACACAAAGAGAGAGGGAGCAAAAGAGTTACCCAGTCCTCTGAAGGGGTATGCTAAACAGGAAGCTTGCTAAGTCCCCAGCATTCGTTAGCTTTGCCTTTGTGGCCCATCTTTCCCCACACCCCAAACACAAACACACACAAGGACACACACATCAGTAATACTCCAGCACCATATGCAGAAAGAAAGCTGGCGAAGGAAGCATGAATAATTTATAGAGGCCTGTCTTTAAGAATTAAAGCATGCAAGCTGAAAGCCCCAAATTGTATCACGTTAAACAGAGACGAGACACAGGGCGAGGGGTAAAGCCGGCCCACAAGGAGAGCCGGTTTTGGGGGGAGGGGGCGGAGCTTCTCTCTCCGGAGGGTCTGGAGCACCATGGCTGTCTGGAGTGTGACAGCACGCAGACTGAACAGGACCTCCGAAACTAGGATGACTTCCTTTTTTTAGTGTGTCCTCATCCAAACCCACCATCCCTCGTTCTCTCGTTCCGTATCTGGCAGCTTCAGGAGAGCGCATTTGTCTGGCTTCGCTGCGGGCCGTGTTCATCCTATCTTTTCTACTTCATTTGGGAGCTACGAACGGCCCATAAAAACAAACGAAACAACTGACCTAAATCACAGCAGTATCCCGCATGCTCAGCTCCACAGATTATATCAGAGCCTCCATCTTTAAAAAATGGATGCATGGGGGATAGAGACAAAAAAAAAGCAGAAAATTCATTGAAATTTAAAGCAGAACTTCAAAAGTAAATTTTTCCTGTTCAAATTTAAGGCAAGACACACCAGGTGAATGGAGTACAAAAATTATTTCCCAACCTGATTTTTTTTTTTTGTATTACAAGTTTTCTGTGATGTTATATTTAAATATGCAAATGAGGAACTGTCTAATTAAACATGCGCTAATTTGCATACATTTCCTGAACAAAAATCTGAACACATGATTATACCAGATTGAAGATTCTTGTTTCATTTCAGAGTTATGTATTGACATATTAGAGCTAAAGTTTTTTTTTTTTTTTTACAGAAGAGTAAGAATTTTTTTTTATAAAACCTGAAAATTCAGCCAGAAAAATTAATCAATAAATAAGACAGGGAGGAATAAAATGTTTATAAAATCAGGTAAATTATATATGAGCAAATCCCTCTGAAAATACCTTCAGAATGGAGTTAAGAATAAAACTGTTTGGTGGAAATGCTGCTGAAGTAGAAATTTCGTTCAACTACACTTTCAAACAATATATTATGAAATTCCAAATAGCCCAAAATCTAAAAACTGGTCAATGTTTTTGCCTAAAATTTCTTACCTTAAGGTTCTATTACTCAGTCTGAAGTCAAGCTAGTGATTCGATCCACAAGAGACACACTTGAAATGACAGACTTTTCTCTGGTGATGTGAACTCACAAGCTTTCATTCAGAGCTACCTCCATCCAATCAACAACCAATGGATAAACCCCAACCTGTCCCACTCAGAAACAACTACTTCAGTTTTATTATGACGTGAGTGTACACATCTCAATCATCATTATAGTAAAACAAAAATTTTTCAAATCTGTTGAATGATCTTCTGTTGAACTTACAAAAAGATATTTTGAAGAACATTAGTAACCAAGCAGTTGATGGCCACCATTCACTTCCACAGAAGAAAAAATACTGTTTGGTTTCACACATTCTTTAAAATATCTTCCATTGTGTTCAAAAGAAGAAAAAGGAACTCGGAACAACACATGAGTGAACATTTTTGGGTGAAGTCTACAGCTGACTGGACAGCAAGGCGGCTGCCATCGGTTTCAAACTAATCCATCGTCTTCCTTGGAGGAAACAAAGCAGAGAATTCTGGGTATACACAAAGCATATTGGGAATCTGGCCAATTAATAAAAGCAGAGGCCAATCAGCGCCGCCGCCCGGGAAGTCTTTACATGTGTCTGGGTGTTTGTGTGAGAACGCATGATATATGTGACGTCCCCAAATGTGTGTGATCAAGCAGCTGGGGTACAGACAGAGAGAGAGAGCAAAAAGTAAAAGTCTGTATGTGCGTGTTTCCAGCCGCGTATTGTGTTAGTGTAAGTGAGTGTATAATGTGCGTCAGCCTCGGAGCAGAACTGCTCGTCAGTAATGTGTGTGTACGGGAGAGAGAAAGGTGAACGCTCAGATAGGGTGCCTGATTATGTATGCATTGAATAAAAACTATTTCTCTAGCCAGCAGGCCTTCCAGCTCCACCCAAATACTACGGAGGAGACGAGAGGAGCCATTTGAAATGGCCCTCAGGATACGCATCATCCTGCGCAGTGAATGACAGAGGAGGCCACTCCGACCGCTTCCCCGATCGCTATCCCTAAAAAAACACTTTTCCGCACAGTAAGACATTCCGGCCTGCCCTCGGGGGCGAATGGAGACACACAGGTCTGACAGTGCTTCGGCAGAGGGCAGGACATCTCAGCTGTACATTAATGTTTCTTAGAAAGAGACATTTCTAGTAGCAGACAGTGTGAAGGAGAAAAACAAGGGGAGAGGATGAAGAGAAATTGATTACAATATTTCTGCTTTTGACAGCGATCAAACTGACACAAATCCACAAGAGCAAATTCATTCCAGTTCCTCACTCCGATATGCCACAGTTCAGCTCTAGAAACGCTAAACACGATGATCTAATGCGTTACGATCTCATCAGGTCTACTGACAGCTCTGTCGGTCGTGAAGAGGTTTGCTGCCACAGTGCTGGTCTCGGTGTCAAGTTCGGCCCAATTCCACATGTTTGGACACACTGGCTTTTTAAAGCTTTAGCTGGTTATATAAAATGTATGTCACCTTATGTTTTTCTGTAAGACCTGACATAAATTATGTCAGTAAAATAAAATAAAAAACATACCGTTGGCTGAACGTCTGGTGCGTATGGCACACAAAAGTGGAAACACTTCAGGAGTTTTGAAGTCGTCATTGGATTGGTTGAATTATAAAATATTTCTGGGAGACATTGTGTGTCGTGTTTTTTAACGTTCTGCCTGGTAATAAAGATACCGTGGCGGCAAATACCCTCACGTAAGAAGAAAGTCTAGTGTTTACAACTGTGATGACAAGCGCTCGTCAGGGTCAACTAAATGCCGGATTCTCAAAAGTATGTAATTGTGCCGCATAGAATCTTTAAAATACATCTGAGAATTTTACACACCACTCTGTTATTGTGGAGACATGCCCCAAAAAATTATACTGAAACTTGTGCAAAAGTCACACACACACACACACAAATAGTTCTCTTATTCTCACCAAAGCTGTATTTATTTGGCCAAAAATACAGTAAAAAACAGAAAAAAAAAACTGCCAATTTTGTGAAATACTGTATAGGTTATTATATATACATTTTTTATATACTTAAAATACTATATACTTTTTTTTGGTTTTTAGCATCATTACTTACTATTATTAAAGTTGAAAACAGTTCAGTGCTGTTTAATATTTTTGTGGAAATCGTTTTTGATGAATAACAACAAGAACAACATTTATTTGAAATAGAGATGTTTTTGTTTATAAAGGCTTTTGTTTATAAATGCTTATTTTGCTGAATAAAAATATTCATTTCCTTTAGAAGAAAAGACCCCAAACAGACAGTTTTGTTTGTTCACCTTCAATTCAAGCACTGAGACTACGATATAAAGAAACTATAATCAGGGTTAAATCTCTCTTTCTCCCTGAGTTTTCACTCTGTGCAGATAACTTATTTTGAATTACTTTGTGGTTTGGGCTAAGAAAGGTTACAGAACATGCTGTAGAAGCTCAAATTCCTCCTCCAAGAAAGTAAGCACACCCTCTAGTATGAGTGGACTGAGGATGAGCGCTTTAAAGGGAACTACAGCGTTTGGAGAAGCGAGTGTAATCCCGTAATCCTGACCTGTGTAGATAGATCAACATTTGCCCCAGGAAGATGTCTGAATGCTGAACACCTATGAGAGAAGACTCTATATCCTTTTATACCATATCTATCTCATCTCAGACTAAGGAAGGACGCAGTCACTTCTGCAAGGAAAACAAGGGAAGACGTTCTTGTCCTGCAGTGTATCGCTAGCTGATTGCCAATTTACTAGGCTAGTCTGCAATAGAAAATCAACCTGAAAAGATTAACTATAGTTAACATGACCACCCCAGCATGAAGGACCAGTATTACTGGTTACCAGCATGGTGTTCCACTAAGCTAGATTCCACTGGTCATCCAGCTTTCACAAAAATAAATATATAAATAAACTACCCAGCATGCACTAATCTAGACCAGAAAGTACATGAAATTTGCTTCATCAACATATTTTTTTGTATACACTTAAAATTTTTAAAATAGTATCAATTCTAGAAAAACATTTTTGTGTGATCAATATGCAAAAGCCTTCATTTAAAAATAAACAGGAAATTATGTCATAAAAAGACTATTTAAAGTCACTAAAGTATTTTGCTCTTTCTATGACATGACCGTAAACTACAGTATAAAAATATAAATGAATAATTCATGACATGAAATACATATGCATACTACGTACACACACGTATATACACACAAACATATATAAACACATAAACATATATATTATATTAAATTAAATGTATGCATTCAGCAGACGCTTTTATCCAAAGCGACTTAGAATGCATTCAGGCTATAAATTTTTACCTATCATGTGTTTATATATATATATATATATATATATATATATATATATATATATATATATATATATATATATATATATATATATATATATAGTTTTTTTTTTCTCATATTGCGCACTCATATTTCCCATTGACCCATGAATGTTGGTCTTGGGAGGAACAATAAAAGCCTGAGCGAAGAAAATTACTGTTTAATGCAGAAAGACATCACCTTTAACAGCATCGACCTCAAGTGATGCTCAATTTTCTGAAGAATGAGCTCAAATGATGTGTCGAATAGCTTGCGCATTTATGTAAGGCACATTTATGACTAATAAATTTATGATGGATGAACATTTCGACTGAGATGAAAACAAAGCTCATGCGCCATCACTCAATTTGCATCTGCGGGCATCGCTGCGTAACCGGAGACTTCCGTGAGTGAGCACTTCAGGCCAAATTGAAGGCGTTTTATGCGCAATTCAATTTGGTTGAGTGACGCAACTTTGCAGATGGACGCAAATCGCTGATTTATAGCCGTGCTCTAAGAGGTGAGGTTTAGCTTTGAGTGCATAAAAAAAACAGAGAGAGGAAATGGGAGAGGGCAAAAGAAGGGGCTTCAGCTGTCTATGGCAAACCTGCTCCCCGTTCCGCCCCGATCCCGTCTTCAAGGCAGCCATGGGGAAATCGCCATGGCAACTCCCACCTGGGAGCACTTGTTAACATGAAAGTTGGAGAGGAGACGGAGAGGCTGCTGTTTAAATGGAACGGCTGCAGGCTCTGTGTGTCTCAACAGGTTGAAGGGAAGAGACAGACGCCAAACAGGAAAGGACTGGAGTGTCCATCCACCACCCAAGTGCTCACACGGCTCCCGCTCTCAAAGGAAATCGGCCCCAAGGATGAGGCGCACAGGAAGCCTGCGGGGTCGGGAACGCTTTTGCATCCATCATTGCAAAACAAGAGCTGTCCAAGTCAAAGCCTGAATACAAATGGCCCAGATCTCTGTTGAAAATCATCTAAGGCACATCATTTGAAAAAAGCCTGATGGTTCGGGGCGAAACCGAACGGTTTAAGTGATGACGAAGATGAGAGAGATTTTCAATTTCGGTCAGTAACATGGAGATCATTATTTTTCTTTGATGATACCATAATAGAGTTGGCCGGGATATATATTCAGAGCATTCTGAAATAGAACCACATTAGCTCTAAGACACCTTTCCATCTCTCAAATCTTACTCATTTGTCCAGACCACAGTCCGGGAGGGGCTGCGGACCCCACGTCCCAGAGGGCGATTCATCTATCTCATCACTCGATATCAATTTCAGGGAATGAAAGTTAAGTAACGGGACTAGGAGCGAAGCTCTCTGATGTGGACCCCTGATTGCTATTTCCAAGACAAAGCTTTCCAGAGGAGCCCGAGGAGCTGACGGAAAGCCGGGCGTGAGGGGTTATCCGAAAGGTGACTCGTGTCTTTCAACTACCACAATTTATGCTGGAAAAGACTGACAGGACAGACAGTTAGCATTGACGTTCGGTTATTCTATATGCTTTATTTTTTAACGCTATCAATCTGGTGCCATGAGTGAAGGAAAGGCACAGGTATCGGCACTAAGGCCCTCTCGGATTCCATCCGAACCGCAGGCTCCGGGACGGGAAGAATGGGTTTTATGTACCGAGTACTTCACAAAGTCAATTTGATTCGCTCTTCCTGCTTTTAAACCAGCGGTGACTTTGAAGTGCTGCTGACAGAATAACATGTCCGGGCTGTTTTAAATTTTCAACACAGCTCCTCTTTGAGTCAGAACTGTCGGGCCTGCTGCCGTCCCTCATTTTGTCGGACCCCGATTCGGATTCTCCTCCAGCTTTGAGTGTTAATTCTGTGAGCGCGGCACAGGAGGACGTGGACAGGCCTGGGGAGGACAGGCCCTGAGGCTGGATGACAGGTTACTGTTATTCTAAAAGCATAGGCTGTTTCTTACACTACTACACATATAAGGTGATGTAACGGGTTCGAAATCCATGACAGGCATTGGCGTAAAAAAAATAAGGAAGGAGAAAACGAACAGGTCAATGTCAACTAGGAGTATCCATGATAAAGAAAAGGATAAAAGTTATATTTTGATTTTGTAACCAAGTAAAAGTAATTCTTGATGTCCCTCGTACTTTGAAAAAAGGTTTAAAATATTATTTTGGGTAATAAAAAATCCTGATTATTATTGTAATTAATATTATTATGTATTTGAGATTACATTTTATAATTGTACGGCCCTAACTAAGAAATTTTAAGAGATCATAAAAATAAATAAATAAATAAATAAATATTAATTTATCTATAATATATGAAATTATAGTTAAATTCATATTTATTTATTTTGTAAATAATATAAATTACGGAAAAAAATATATAAATTATATATACAAAGAAAAACAAAGAAATTGTGAATACTCCATTTTGCATCTTCAAACACTTTATAAAAAGACATTAATAGAAAAGAAACAGTTCATGTTAAAGCCATGATAATTAATGAAGAATCAAAAAAGGGCCATTTGTATTTTTGTTGGGGGGAAAGAACACAATGTATTTACAACGAACGCTCATGTGGACTATAATCATTCATCAAAACAAATCTTAATCTTCAGCATCGCACTGCACCGCAGCAGAGAGTGATTAAATAATGCATCCTCTTAAATAATGAACAGATTTCAGCCGGTCTAGTAGTAAAGATACATGCACTACCCTCTAATGAGCTTTCTTCTACATTAAACACAGCGCTTCCAAACATCTCAACCTGTGTGGTGCCAAATCACTGCTCAGAAAGTTTACAATATACATGCACTCCTAAACACCGATGTAAATTTTAATTACAGAACCAGCAGTGCAGTAACACATAAAATGCTTGATAGCTTTCCAAGGGTATGTGGCGTTCTGCCTCCTGCTAACAATGACAGAAACGACAGACATACGATGCAAGCATATATAGTAACAGAGTAATTAACGTTTCGATGGGTGCCAGTTTGTTTATAACAGTCGTAGAGGAAAGTCATGACATCACAAAAAGGCTTAGCTCATGAATATTAATTAATTAATCATTCTGAATTTGTTTATGCATGTATTAATCAACAGATCAGATCTGTAATAGAGTGTTTGCTAATTTTCAATCCAAAACTGAAATGTAAACATTGAGTTGATTTGCTAATATATGTGCTAACTTTCAGTGTTGGGGACAAAATCTAGCCACGAACAATTTATTCCACAAACAAACAAAAGCTAGGCTGCTAAGTAGCTAATACATATTAAATTCTGCAATAAAAAAGCGTTAGCACACACTGGAGTTAATAAAATATGAAGAGGGAAATTCAGCTCTGCTAATATATAGTTACAGCATGACATATATCTACATAGCTTCTGTAAATTGAACATGGACATTAAATTCCAGCTAAATGAGGAGTTAGCCCAGCTAGCAGCTTCAAAATGTGTTCCTTGTTTCTGTGAAACTGAATTTATCAAACAGCCCAATGTATAATCGTTCCAACACAAAACAGCAAAAGTAAAAGTGTCCATTTTAATAGTTTCAGCCTTTGCAGTTTATTGAAGTGTCTTGTGGCAATTAAATCCTGAGCTCAAACAGCCGAGCCATGCAATGTGTGGGAGCCCCTTTAATTAACGGCAGGGAAAATTAGTCTCAAATGTGCAGCATGTTCAATTGCTTCTGCTCACTTAGTTCAATGAGCAATGGACTGAGATCAGGTGGGTTTATTTGCTCTCAGGGCCGAGGAAAATACTCGCAAACACTTGAGTCAGCTTTTCCAACATTAAAATATGTTAGCCACACGGGTGCTTACTTTGGAAGCCATTTTTGTTTAAAAGAAACACAGAGGGACAGCTTTAAGTAACAAGGCCAAGTCCTGCTTGTGGGAAATAAAACATCCAGGGAGTTTTCGCAATTACTTTATTAAGTAATAAATTTGCGTGGTATATATGCATGGGATGACTATGTATCCACATTTATAACTGTCCATTCACAGAGGTCCCATGTGAAACTGATCCAGAATTGAAAAACAATGTAAAGAAGGGCAGTTTGTTAATAAGAAATTAAACTAATAAGCCTTTCATCATTTTACATGCAGATCGCCCCAAACACTCGATATGACTTGTCATCACATTTGATATACTGTTGAAAATAATATGACTGAAGTGCACCAACAAGGAAATACTACACAATGAACAACTTACTTTTTGGTAGATGTTAATGTTGAAGTGTTGTTACCAGTAATATGCATGCACCGTGCCATTTTTTCTGCATGGGTAATAACAGAATAGCTTTAATAAGCTATAGTTTTAGTTTTCATGAGCAAGATTAATGATACACAAAAGTAAAGGGATTTCCGTATTCAGCATGTCAAACTTATTTCACGGTGCTATTCAGTCTTTAAGCTTTCTGCTTCAGATTTAACTCTGTTACTTGCCATTTCTTTGTCATTTTTTATTTTTGTGTGTGAAAATTACTAGCCATTTCAGAAAATTTCCATCAAAACAAATCCTACACCATTTTTTTGTAAAAACTCTTATATGATCGGCTGGTAACGAAAGTTACAACTTTTTTTGAGGTCCAGGTTAGTGCACTTTGCAGTCAACTATCTAGATAAACAGAACTGTAAATACTTTTGTTTTTTGAGCAGAACCATTATTTTTTAATGATTTATTTTTTCAAACAGGTCTACTATTATTATCTATTTCAGAAACCTGCCTCCGTTATAAAAAACTGCAGATTGTCACTGTAAATGGCAGTCTCTTCTTCTCTTAGTGGACGGTTCTTGGGTAGAATAAGCTGCGTTGTGGAACAGATTTAATGCCATTAGTCAAACATCTGGCTGGATATGACTAAAGAGGGAAGAACACCTCTCTAAAGTCTCAGTTATAAACTCCCCATTCAGGAATTTTTTCCTGGACATGACTAAAGATCCAAGTACAAATTCTACATCCAGTTTCACAGAAGGGTATCCAACATCGTCTGCACTTTTGTGATTGATTCCAAGTTCAAAACCGCAATTTCCCCAGCATGAAGCACACTTCTTGGGGAGAATGGTCTATGAGTGCGCTTCCAAACTTTCATGAGTTTGTAACATTAACATTAAATCAGAGAGCAAACTGAACCTCTGCCCCAAACCGCAAAAAGAGCATAATAACCTTCGAGCTGAGCAAATATCTCGCTCTCTCCACTCCATCTCCTCCTCCTCCTGGTCGGATCATCCCTCAATCCATCCTGCCTTCTCCTCCCACAATGCTGACAAGCAGGCCCATTGGATTTATTTATTTATTTGTGTCCCTTCCTCACCAAACCTCCTCCCAAAACCTTTCCACCGCCTTTCATTTCCACTCCAAACGCTGAAGCCAGTGAACCATTTCCATAATCTCCATTAAACACTTCAAATGGGCCCTTTAAGAGCGCTCTCATTTGCATAATCCCATTAACTCTCCTGTTATTGCTCTGCCTTTACCATCGTCCTCTGCCCCGCTCATACGGCCGCCCCAAAAAAATGAAGAAAAGAAAGGAAGAACTAGGTGGGTTTAAGCCAAGGTAAAAAGAAATCAGAGGAGATGGATTCTTGCACAGGAAATAGTTTCGTAAACAGAGGATTGTGGTAGTATTAGGCAGTGATTAAGCATTTACTGCGGACCGATAGGCCAGTCAAGATGGGATTTTTAGTTAATGACTTACAACAAACAACATTACTCTGTACAGTGTTCAACAAAGCAGATGGCTGAAATTAAACATGATGCTAAAACCATTTTTCATGGGGAAACTCAATAGGAATCAATCAGTTTATTGGCTATTAAAGCAAATCTTTTTATTAATTAACGAGCTATAAGAGAAAAAATTATAATCTTACCATTTTAGAACTTGAATCACTAAAACTTCATTATCAGAAAAAATGACTGAAATATCAGACAGCAAATGTGTCTTTAAATAATTCTTGAAAAACACACACGTCACACATTCTTATACATGCATCCACATCCAGTTCCGCACACAGCTGTGATTTTCCTGAAAAAATACCCACAGTAGGCCGTGATACATGAGAAAATATGTTTTCTGCCAGGATATTTGCTATCAGAAATAGGTACGACAGTAAAGTTAGAGGCCAAAAGTGGTGCAGTATATGGGAGTTCTGACCTAGTGCAGGAGAAAGGGGCATATTGTTTTTTTTTTTTTGGTTTGCTTTGCTTTTTTTACCCCTATTTGGCCTCAATAAGCAAGCTGTTCTTTTTTTGTAATGAAGACTCCCTCGCAGTGCTACTGTGAGCAACAGAGAAACCCCCAAAAGAGAGGAACCATGGTCCCGGGCTGATGGCTACCTGTGTAATGCATGTCGACAAATTCAGTGCTAGCCTTGGGTTACAGTGGTGGGAATTCACACCAGCAAAGTCCTGAGTGATTTCTGGCCAAGGGTAAACACAGAGTGACTGAAAGCTCTGAGCTGTAATATCATGTTTCAGATTCCCAACACCCTCCTCCACCGAAAAGAGCTTGAAGGATGTGGGGCCCTGTTTAAATGATACATTGTAAATACACGTGTTTACTGTAAGCAACACTTATCAATCACTAGCATGTGGTTCCGTATCTTACAGTTTAATGGTTTTAATGTACCAGGAGGCCGGAGGCTGCATCGAACCAGTTCTTTTTGATCAGGGAAGCATGTCTTTAAAAGTGCCATTACATAAATGCACGGCATAATTCATTCCATTTCTTTCTTCTTGGATCCAAATAGCTCGAACCAGTGTGTAACTAGGTCTCATTTCCTGCGGGTAGGGAAAGATATGAACAACAGTTATTCTTTGGATTTAAATGATTTATGAAAAGGCTACATGCAGCGATCTGAAGTCATCCATAATGAACAGTCTTCGTGTACTAAAAATGCTTCCATTTCATGAGTACATGCTATATTACTCGACAGAAATTAAACAATGTATATCAAATCACAGGCCAGCAAAAGACAATAAAGAGAGCGTTGTTTGTTTTTCATTAGAGAGGAGTCTTTTTCTGGAGTGCGGTAATATCATAACATGGAGTTTGCAGAGGGGTCACCGTGTTCCCAGATATGAGCTTTTGTCTAAGGCTACATTTACACGACAACGATGTAGTCCAAAAACTGCATTTTAAAAAGTTTCATGCATATATGGCAACGTTTTAAAACCGATTTTCACGGAAACGGCCAAAAATGCTGTATTTCGCATGCCTGGCCAGAAGTTGGCACTGCGACCGAAGGAAGTGGCAATCATATGTTATATATGATGCGTGTCCGCTGTTGGTTTTAATATTGGTGAAGTAAATCCACACTTTGCTGAAGAAGCATTAGCAAACTCTTGAGCAGCAACAACGGTACCATGTACTCTGCCACTGTTGTGTACGTTTGTTCATGCTTGCCTTTAAAATCGACACATACTATGCATGTCTAAATACCTAACACATACTGTACATGTGCAATGACATCACCGTGTTCAAAGATTTCCGTATTGTGTGTTTACACGGAAACGATAACTGTGGCGTTTTCAAAAACGTGCACTTTGAAACCCATAGTCAAAAGTTCACAAACATACAAAAAGTGTCCCTTGCACAGATGGCTCAAGGGGATTTTTGTCCACCAATCCAAACAAAAAGCTACATAATTTCTTATCACTGCTGATTTTAGACAATGAAGAAGCAACAGAATACATTTCTATACAGTACCAAAATTCCTACAAAAACTTCTAGTCTACTTTTAGTGGAGAAAAACTTTGCAAAAACATGTTCAACAAAGCTAAGAATACTGAATTTTCACCGGCCACCAGTGTTGGGAAGGTTACTCTGCATAAGTAGTACATTACAGATTACATTTAAAATGTAATAAGTAGTGAAACTATTTCAATTACCTTATTAAAGTCGTGTAATTGATTACATCTGATTACTTTTCTAAATTTCTTATGTTTTTAACTGCTAAACATTTTCAAACATTTAAACCAGAAAAAATCAGATGTAACCTGTTACATGTAACTAGTTACTTCCCAACACTACTGGCCACATAATAAAGCCAGAATATTTAATAAATAAACAACCAAAGGGGAGACAAATAGACAGCCGTTCAATTTGTTTTGCGAAGCTTTTGTTCCAAATTCATTCTGGAGGCACAACGAGGCCATCAGTCACCCTGCTCTCCATTTCTCTGCATCAGTCATTAAAAACTCTGCCAACCAAAGTAATACCAGAAAAACTCAAGAGAGTTTTTTTAACTCTCGTGAGTGTCTTGAGTTTTCTGTCAGATATCAGACAAGCAAAACCCGGTGTTTAACATTTGCCATAACTCAGTGTGGCGATGTGATTGTGACCGGAATGATACCCTGAGGCCATTCCACAGTGAAAGTGTCGCCCACTGTCCAGGGCTCTTGAGCGGAGGACAGAGTGGGTGTTGGGTAAAGGGCCCCCTGAGAGGCAGGGATTAAGGGCAGCATTAACAAGCCTGGTGCTCTGTGCCACCGCGACCCAAGCCGGTACTGCACAGGCCAGCATTCTGCAAAGTGCAAACACCGGCAAAGCCAGGAATGAGTTTCATAGTGGCTAAAGAGGCAATATATCGTAATATAAAACTAGTCGCTTGTAAAAGAGCAATAATCCCTCTGCTATGTTCCCCTGAGTGCCTCCGGATTTAATAAAGTTTGTCTAATGGATAAAATATGTCTCTTTTCATTTTCGACAAAGTAAACGTATTGAAAAACAGCCTGTAGTACAGCAATACCTCTGTCCTGAACCAAGCGGTAAATACGTATTAGCCTTTTACAGGTGCCGTGATGTCTTGAAGTACAGTTTCCCTTTTCAAGCCAAAAGACTCTATTCAAGTGTCATTTAAATAACAACTGAAAGTCTAGTCTTCTATATTGGTCAGCTTAGATGCAGGCCGGTTTGAGCCACTGGCTTTTGAAGTTATCTGAGTAGTACTCAATGCATTTTACTGATGCCATCCCTTCTCCGGCACACAAAGCCCATCTCAAACCCATAGTCTGTTGAAGCTGATCAGTCATGCAGACTGGTTCAACTAACAAGGGTTGATTTCCTCCGAAAAGGCCTTGAACAAAGCGCCTTTAGCCCCCCATCATCTCCGCAGTCCTGAGAGTTGTCTCAACTTTAATTATAGCTTCGATGGGCGTAGGGCAGTAGACGCGGGGGCCCTCGTACCGGCCGGCCCCATGGACGCACCTTCTATGGGAACTCCGGTTAATTGTAGCAGCCAAACTCTGACGGAGGAAGGAGCGAAGGAGGGGGCTGCTGTTCCTAGACCTTCGAAATCCCTTTTGTAAAAGCTAATGTGGCAGAAAAGACCCTTGCAGCGGAGTCTCTCTCTGCCGATTTAATCCCTGTGTGTGGAGTGAGCTCCTCAATAAAGGGCTCAGTGGCCCGATGCTTCCGAGGATTTCCTAATTGCCCATTCTGCAGACAGATTAAAACGGCCTCGGCCAGCACCTACTAGCACTTAGAAAGGGAGACTCGAAGGGATCAAACCAGGATGAGCCTGACACTCTTCCGAAGGCATCAAACGCGTCCACTCTCTGGGCGCAAACCCTCGGGGTCTTGAGGCTGAAGTTCGGATCTCCAGATGTCACAGAGAGGTTACCGAAAGATCAACTCTCTCACCTTTCCAGTCCTCTGGATGTTTAGATCACTCAACGCACTGTGAGTCACCGCTCGACTCTTAGTCTCCCTCCAGGCAGGCAGTTCAGTGCCCTGAAACTTCCCCCCACATCCAGGCAAGGTCCCAAATGCTCTTTCTTTTTAGACCATCAAATGCAGGCCCACCGAGATCACATCTTGAAAAGTCCTTAGCATTAGGCGTGGTTATGAACCATGCTAATGACCCATGAAATTCCCTCTTTCCTCGACCCAAGCAGAAGCAGCAGCATAAGGCAGTGGCTTTTCAAAAGCACTAAGTGTTCCGCTGCCTAGTGAGCAAACGGCTACTTTGACCACTGGCTACAGGTTTAAAATAAAAAAGAGAGAGTCCTGTGACCATTACATGAGGTAAAAAGACATTTTCACAGAGCGCCTGGTAATGGAGTGTATTATACTATGTGTGTGATTTTTTTTTCATGCTAGCTGTCGAGAATTGATCTGGATAGCATATGGGAATGGCAAATGTCATTTTCTTAGTGTATCCGAATGGGAGGCTCTCTAACGGAGAGGAACAAGTTAATCCTGCTGACCGTGATGTGTTGACATGCACAGCCGCTGAAGACCAACAGCCAGACATGTGGAATAAATGAAGGACAAAGAGATGAACTAATGATGCAGTAAGGAAGCAGAAAACAGAGCAGGATAGATGCCATCTATGCACACTGCTCTTCCAAATCTAGTTAGCATTTTAAGGTGTCCCAGGCTGCCTCTTTTTTGATGGGCTCTCAGACAGAATTGCATGTAATCTGCACCAGAATGCATTGCCATGAGCTCAGTGAAATTAATATATGATTTCTTCTTTAGCTGCATAAATTATAATATTCAATCATTTAGTATGGGAAAGAAAAACATACTGTATACACTATCATTTAAAAGGTTTGGTCAGTACAAACTTGATTTTGGAAAGAAATTTATACTTTTATTCAGCAAGTATGCATTAAATTGGTCAAAATTGACAGTAAAGACTTTCACAAAACATTTCTTTTCAAATAAATGCTGTTCTTCTAAATTTTCTATTCATTAAAGAATAATAATAAAAAATATATATATATTTTAAAAATATTTTTGATAAAATCCAAGATCTCTCAGACACTGCATAGACTAGTCAACTTCAATGCTCTGCCATGATGCTTAAAGCTTGACGATGACTAGTCACTGGTCCTATAGAGGGCGCAACAGAATAAGAAATCACTGAAGGACTTATACATTTACACTCTGTTTCCAAACAGTTAAAATGAAATATAAATGCATACTCTTAAAGCGCTCCACAAGACGTGTGATTATATAATATTACGGGATATAATATTACGAGTCCTGCACGGGTGACACGCAAATTTGGCTGAAATAGGTGAAAAATATCCAACTGTGTCGGATACGGGTGCGGGTCGGGTCGGACACAGGGGAAACACGGGTCTAAACACGGGTTCAAAACAGTCAAGTGCAAACGTAAAAATAGGCCTACGTTCCACTTTTTAAAAAAATCATAGCCGCGCGAACGGCTGCATGAGTCATTAGTTAACAGACGTAAAAGACCAGCCAGCTGTTTTTTTTCCGTTGTTTTGGTTTTTCCGTTTACATATATATATATATATATATATATATATATATATATATATATATATATATATATATATATATATATATATATAAATAAAATGTTTTTAATTGCATCTGAAAATGACTTTGTGCAGCTCATTCACATACGCGCTCTGGCGTAGATCAACCTCTCGCGATGCTCAGCTGTGAACCGTTCGACTTGAAGCACAACCTCAGACGGTGGTATGATTTGCTCTTTTGTTGTTTTCAGTAGAGATGTTCCGATACCCTTTTTCTCTTCCCGATACCGATTCCGATACCTGGGCTCAGGGTATCGGCCGATACCGAGTACTGATCCGATACCTGGGTGTGTATCTGTATATACAGCTGTATATACTACTAGCCCTGTGTAAATTGCTAGAATTCTTTTTATGGTGTGCTTCAGACAGATCCCTCAATAAAACATGAACAAATACATGGTGAACTACTGTATTTATTACAGTATTTTTATTATCTAACATGAATTTGACAGTATTATTTATTTTCATATGCAAAAAAGAACTTGCATATGCATATGCAGCCAAAAATCTAACACCGCAAACTAAAAAAGGTATTTAAGTTTTACAATATAACTGTATAAAAAAACTGCAACAAATAAGTCTAGGAATATAAAAAAAAGATCTATTAATCAGATAATCTCTTTACAACAAAACAAGTAAAAAACAAGCAACCATCTAGGCATAATTATTATTATTATAGAGACGTATTATTATTACTGTAGGCTACAACAGTAGCTTTATATATTGTCAATTTACTCATGTAAACCAAACATTTATTTTAATGGGCTGCCATGAAGATCTTTGAGTGTCTGTGTTTATGATATGACAGTATTCTCAAATGAAACGGTAAATTCTCATGAAGTGACGGTTTATGCGTTCGTGTCCTCATGACACACAGCAGAGACTACAAAACAGCGAGCTCTCGCGCATCTGTGCCAGTCACCCACAGAGATGTAGATTTTGCGGGAGTAATATTTAAATAGTATTTTGCAGTTTAATATTCACAGACACTAGTATATATTCGGCTACTGTCTGGAGCCCTGCGCTTTGACTTACACGGAAGCGACTGAACGCAGCTGCCGGTACTGAATATACTCGAGAGTCTGTAACTACCGGTACTACAGAGACATACTGCTAACCACTGATCTATAATATAGTAGCGGCTTCACTGTCTTTTGGCAGTTTAGAATGTGATGAGTGATCCAGTCATATATAGATAAGGGCTGCTAACGCGTTTTCATTTCTTCTTCGCTGCTCTAAACAGGGGTTGCTTGTGGCAACACAGCACAACTTCCTGTGTTTTCAATGCATTTTGAGCAGCGAAGAAGAACCGTGCAGCGGTTAGGCAAAGCTTGCGGTCATAACTAGGTCTTTTTTAAGAAAATGGTATCGGATCGGTATATGGGTTCATGTACTCGCCGATGCCGATGCCAGAATTTGTTGTGGTATCGGAGATATTTCCGATACTAGTATCGGAATCGGAACAACTCTAGTTTTCAGGATCAAAAATACAACAAATGAAAGCATTTCTGTGTTTCCGACTGATGAGAACTATGCACATTCATAAATCGGTCAATTTTGTATTTTATTATAAGATATCGGGTCGGGTGCGGATTTTAATTAGTGCTGCTGTCAGAAAACGGGTCGGATGTGGTTTTAAGCACTGCGGGTACGGGCGGGTGTGGATTTACAAAATCAGACCCGTGCAGCTCTCTGTTACGGGATGCTCGAAATGGAAATGTATTGTCAACACTATTCTGTGATTTCCCAATAAAACTGCTTAGAAACTGAAAAGTTCAAGCATATATTTTTTAATAACTAAATCCCACAGCTTCACTACTAGTAGAGAGACGCTGCCAGGTAGAATAAGTTCACACACGCAATCGCTCTCACTAATGCATTCATATGAATGTAATCTTTACTGTGCTACTTTATCTGTATCTGATTTAGAACGAGCAGAAATCTGTGAGAAATATAATGACCCAAAGACAAAAGAACTGATAAAAATGAGCTGTTATGGGAATAGCTCCATTCGCTGTGTCATATGCCATAGCTATGCACAAGCTGTTTGCCACAGCTCCAGACTTATTTGTTCATTAACAACGTCAAATTTTTGAATGGCAGTTTAAGTTTTCAGGCAACATTAGAGATTTTTTAATTTATCAGTATCAGTTGATATCGGATATTTAGAGTAAACGTACCTATTAAGTATGGAAGGCATTTTCTGCCAAATTTAAATAAATAAATTAAATGATTAAAATGAAAATTAAAACCAGATTAACGATTTCATTACAGAAAACTGTACGCAAAATATGTGACAAAATTGAGAATTAAATTAAATGATTTCATTTTCACAGTTACATCCCTGTCAAATTGAAATATAAAATGCAATTGGTGATTTCACATTTGATTTTCAATACAGTCTCGAGGCAAGACTGCCAATATTAAAATGAAAAGCCAAACGTGAAAAATAAACTACAAATACAGTTTTTACAAAGCTCTTTATTAACGCTCACGCAATAATGGTGACACAATTCAAATTTAAATGTAAATTTTACTTTTCATTTTAACTCCTCTTTTATTTCAGTTTTCATTTTCGTTTTCATTTTCAAAGACAACCTGCATGCAAATTATATGTTAATGAGTGGGTGTGGCTCAATTACGCTGTTTCGTGGAGGAGCTCAAATGGCGGTTATGGCCAGTATAGCAGCAGAATTAAACCAGCTAGCAAACATTTCGGATGATGATGACTTCATTTTGCTACGAGTTGAATCTATATTGGATACACTTGGACATTTTGCAGCCGTCACAAAACTCCGATGTCGATCCTCGAGTTATAATAGTCTTAGTGAGGTTGTGCATTTTCCGGGGAGTCTCGTCGGCCAGTTTGGTAAAACTGGCAAAGATATTCACAGATTCGACTTTTCCGGATCAATAACTCGCGAGCAAAACGTTTTTGGTACACGAATTATGCCTCTTTTTACTCGTAGTGATGTAGTAAACGAGCTACAAGCGAGTTGGCCTGAAAACAAGCTTTCCTCCACTCTGTACAAAATACGTTGATCTCAATGCGCTGGCGTCTGAGAGACAAGTCCTAAGGGACCGTCTGCAAAGTGCGAAACGCGAAAAAGGTTACTAATAAAATACTGAACAACTTCACAGTAACACACTGTAGTATCACCAAATTCAGTTCACACATCACTGCTCTCCTGCTGCTTATACTACAATGTTGGTTTTAAAAATAGTTGCTTTTGCACAATTTTACGATTTTTTTTAATTATGAAAACGTCAACAACCTTACTGTAACACACTGTACTTTCGCCAAATTCAGTTCACACATCAATGCTCTCCTACTGGTTATACTACAACACTCATTTCGAAAGTATTTGCTTTTGCAATTTTTTTATGATTTTTTATTATTTAAAATAATTAATTACTTCACCTGTTATTGAACATAATAGTTAATAACTTTACTGTAACACACCGTACTTCCACCAAATTCAGTTCACACATCACTGCTCTACTGCTGTTTATACCACAACTTTGATTTTAAAAGGAATTACTTTGGCAGACTTTTGATGAATTTTTTTTAATTATGAACAATAGTTAATAAATGTACTGTAACACACTTTACTTCCACCAAATTCAGTTCACACATAACGGTTCTCCTACTGGTTATGCTACAACTTTAATTTTGAAAGTAATTGCGTTGGCACATTTTTATGATTTTTATTATGGAAAATAGTTAATAAAGTCACCATTATTGAACATAATAGTTAATAACTTTACTGTAACCCACTGTATTTCAACCAAATTCAGTTCACACATCACTGCTCTCCTGCTGGTTATACTACAACTTTCATTTTGAATGTAATTGCTTTGGCACATTTTTTTATGATTTTTTATGCAAAACAGTTAATAAATTTACTGTAACACACTGTACTTTCACCAAATTCAGTTCACACATTACGGCTCTCCTGCTGGTTATACTACAGCACTTGTTTTGAATATAAAAACACTAATAAAAGTTTGATGAATATACAGTGCAGTAAAGTTATTAACTATTTTTAATAATTAAAAAAATCATAAAAAAAAATTGTCAAAGCAATAATTTTCAATTTGAGTGTTGTAGTATAACCAGCAGGAGAGCAGTGATGTGTGATCTGATTTTAAAGAATGTACAGTGTGTTACAGTAAAGTTATTTACCTTTTTCTTAATAAAAAGTAATAACAAATGTGCCAAAGCAATTACTTTCAAAATGAAAGTTGTAGTATAAACAGCCGGAGAGCAGTGATGTGTGAACTGAATTTGATGAATGTACAGTGTGTTACATTAAAGTTATTAACTATTATGTCCAATAATGGTGAATTTATTAACTATTTTTTATAATAAAAAAGCATGAAAATTGTGCCAAAGCAATTACTTTCAAAATGAAAGTTGTAGTATAACCAGCAGGAGAGCAGTGATGTGTGAACTGAATCAGATGAATGTACAGTGTGTTACATTAAAGTTATTAACTATTATGTTCCATAACGGTGAAGTTATTAATTATTTTTCATAATACAAAATGTGCAACATCATTTAATTTCAAAATGATTGTTGAAGAATAACCAGCAGGAGACCAGTGATGTATGAACTGAATTTGGTGAAAGTAGTGTGTTATAGTAAAGTTATTAACTGTTTTTCATAATAAAAAAAAAAATCATATAAATGGTGCAAAAGCAACTATTTTCAATATAAGTGTTGTAGTATAACCAGTAGGAGAGCAGTGATGTGTGAACTGAATTTGGTGAAAGTACAGTGTGTTACAGTAACGTTATTGACGTTTTCATAATAAGAAAAATCGTAAAATTGTGCAAAAGCAACTATTTTTAAAACCAACATTGTAGTATAAGCAGCAGGAGAGCAGTGATGTGTGAACTGAATTTGGTGACACTACAGTGTGTTACTGTGAAGTTATTGAGTATTTTATTAGTAACCTTTTTCGCGTTTCGCACTTTGCAGACGGTCCCTTAGGACTTGTCTCTCATACGCCAGCGCATTGAGATCAACGTATTTTGTACAGAGCGGAGGAAAGCTTGTTTTCAGGCAAACTCGCTTGTAGCTCGTTTACTACATCACTACGAGTAAAAAGAGGCATAATTCGTGTACCAAAAACGTTTTGCTCGCTAGTTATTGATCCGGAAAAGTCGAATCTGTGAATATCTTTGCCAGTTTTACCAAACTGGCCGACGAGACTCCCCGGAAAATGCACAACCTCACTAAGACTATTATAACTCGAGGATCGACATCGGAGTTTTGTGACGGCTGCAAAATGTCCAAGTGTATCCAATATAGATTCAACTCGTAGCAAAATGAAGTCATCATCATCCGAAATGTTTGCTAGCTGGTTTAATTCTGCTGCTATACTGGCCATAACCGCCATTTGAGCTCCTCCACGAAACAGCGTAATTGAGCCACACCCACTCATTAACATATAATTTGCATGCAGGTTGTCTTTGAAAATGAAAACGAAAATGAAAACTGAAATAAAAGAGGAGTTAAAATGAAAAGTAAAATTTACATTTAAATTTGAATTGTGTCACCATTATTGCGTGAGCGTTAATAAAGAGCTTTGTAAAAACTGTATTTGTAGTTTATTTTCACGTTTGGCTTTTCATTTTAATATTGGCAGTCTTGCCTCGAGACTGTATTGAAAATCAAATGTGAAATCACCAATTGCATTTTATATTTCAATTTGACAAGGATGTAACTGTGAAAATGAAATCATTTAATTTAATTCTCAATTTTGTCACATATTTTGCGTACAGTTTTCTGTAATGAAATCGTTAATCTGGTTTTAATTTTAATTTTAATCATTTAATTTATTTATTTAAATTTGGCAGAAAATGCCTTCCATAATAAAGCACATGAATGTGATAAATATTATAAAAAGAAAAAATAATTTATTATCCTACTTGATGTCTTAACCAATTTATATGTTTGTTACTATATACCTCCTATAATTTCAGGTAAATCAGATAATTGTACACTGAGTTAAGGGTCTCCGTATGTTGACACTGTCTGGCAGCCATTTTGAAAAATGTCTGAAAACTTTCACCAAAACAGGAGCCTCTTAAATGTGTGGTTTTTTTTTTTAGATGTTTAATCCTTTATTTTGGGTAAGAATCACTACTTGCTGTAAAATTAAGAGATTCATGTTCAAACTGTTGCATATTATAACCTAGAACTTGGATGTGGGAAATAACTACATAAGATCCAAAATAATATTTTTGCAGCACAGCGCAGGTGCTACCGAACACAGTTAGCTGACTAGCTGTGTAAGATTGTGTGCTATGCTTACATATTAATTCACAGGCATTACTGGCATGCACTTTTACATCCATAATATTATAAATGGACAGTTTATTGATGATCTGTCATTTTATAGCGCTGTAATTTGTAAAGATTTCATATTATTTTAAGGTGAGCTTAAAGGGTGCACTAATATGAAAATCACACAGCTTCAGTGTGACATCAATAAAAAAAAAGTATAATTTTATAGATATTGTTAATAAGAATTGTTTATATTAAAATATGTATGAACTTAACACATTAGCAAGACTATTTATTTAGCCAAATCCTGTCATTTTAATAAATATTACATTAAATTTATTAAAAATTGTTGCTGCTCTAATTAAGCCCAGTGTGCTCCCTTTAAGCTCTTCCACATTGAACGTCTATGTAAATACTTATAAACAGACTTTAAATATTAATTGATGGTTGTCACTTTAAATTAAGTTAATCGATTTTCTCTAAAATCTGTTAACTCAAGTCTGCAGACTGGCTCTGATCTTTGGCAATTAGCATCAACTTCTCCAGACTCTCAATCTGTGGAAAATCGGGCAAATATCATGAAGTTTATTCCAGCCTTAAGAGACTATAGACAAGTTGACATCCATTTAAAAAGAGTTTCATAATGAAGCTAGTTTCTGTGTTCAGCCCCATTAATTAAATGTTTTATTGTTGTGTTTTATTTGTTTTTGTTATGATTTTATTATTTGAATGCATTACTTAGCTGAACATGAACTAGTTTAGATGCTGTAATGTGCTAAGATGGCACTTCATTATGAATATATAACTTGAATGCCTTGTTGCTTGATTTTAGTGTTCTGCTGTTGTTTTGTGTGTGTGCATGACTTTGTACCTTTAAAAAAATGTGTTTACATTTATTCTTTACAAATTTTCCTTAAAATAAGAATTTTTAAATAAACATGATCTGAGCTTAATGGGAACGGGGTGTGATTAAAGGGTACAAAAATGGACCCATTAAGCACAGCCAGACTTTTTGAATTTAATGATGTATATCTTAATTGAAATGCTTTTGTCATTTAAAATAAAATAAAATACAATTTTTGAGAGATTAATATTTTATTTTAACATAACTTTTTTGTGACTGGATATTTAATTCTGCATGCTCAATTTAAAATGTATAGTACATCTGCCCTCATTTAAAGTTTTTTTTTTTACTAATAATACTTTGATAAATGCAAGTCTTAAATATGCAATATATATATATATATGTTTGACATAATAGCATAGAAATTTTATATCCACCATTAATAATGTTGCATGTATTTTTTCAACAATAAGACCATTTTATTCAATGCACTGTGTACTTATTCTTTTTAGAGTATCGTTCTTCTCACATCTCCTATTCATCCATGTGGACGAACATTCCAAATCAGCCACACAAGAGGTCACACATTTTTTCTCAGGATGGAGTTACTTATGTAGCCTGTATGCAGCAAGGCAGCTCACTAGGTTTAGAAATAGAGCTATCAGTGTTGAGAATATTCTTTCACACACACACACATGCATGCACGCACAATGAAACAGCACATCTGCGTGACCCAAAAATAAGACATTAGGAACTGACAGCAATATAGACAGATTATGTGTCTCACTGATGTGTTTGGTTAAGTTTTTTTCCTCCACCGGAGGGTTAATGGTGATGGAATAAGAGGTTAATGACACTGAATCTCCTCTGATTGTTGCCATTGTCACTGCACTCCAAACATCTGGAAGAAAAGGGATAGGAATGGATCGTTCATTTGACCTTGTGACTGCCCTCAGCGTTGAGGAGAATTCTCCATCATAATTAACTATCTGGGTCAAACTACAGATGAAGAAAGGTTACGTTCAGAAGTTTCATACATTTCCCTCCAAGTTTAATGAAGAAGTGAATAAACCAACCTCAATGTATTCCTGTATCACTAATTACATTTAAATATACATTTGCATGGTACAAAAAAATTTAATTAAATAAAATTAAATAATAAATATAAATAAATATAGATATATAAATCAATACAACAATACTATGTTAACACAATAACAATATTTTGCACACTTTGGTATCTGATGAAAATGTGCTTCTATTCAGGTAGTGTAATGTTAAGTGTGAATACAGAGTTAATGCTTAAGAGTCAGGGGAAAAAAAACATAACTGCATGGTTTGAAAATGCAAAACATTGATTACAGAATTTAAAAATGATTCACCATTACTAATAATACGACTCAATATTTTATAGAAGTCATCTCATTTTACAAAGGCTTTCGGATACTGAGGGGGAAAAAAGAAGGAAAACAATTACACACTCTAAAATAAATAAGCAATATTAATCAAAATAAATTAATTAAATGCTCAATAACAGGAAAAAATTCTGAAAATTTTGGAGATTTATTTGACAATTAAAATAAATTTCATTCATTTTATATAGCGTAAATAAATAGTTGTTTTTTCTGTTATTCTTATCCAGCTTGAAATCAATTAAATTTAATGTAGGTGAATTTATTATTTTAATAATATCTCCCTATTGACTTTTTTTTTGCATTGGGCTATACATTTAATATTGCTATTGTGTAAATGGGCTGGCACTGTACCGAAATCTAAAATTTAGTATCAACCCAGAACTACTACACAATGACAATTATGCATCCATAAAACCAATATCAATACAGTAATTAAGCATAGAGGCTTGATATTTAAAATGGTTGGAAAATTCACAAGGAGAATTGAGGTACGTCCTATCATAAAAGCACCCGCTTTGATGAACTCCAGCTTGCCGTTAAGAGCCCTTTACCCGTCAGAGAAATGATTTAGAGATGCGCTCTGCAAGATCAGGGATGTTTTATTTCTTAAACGTGAACAATTCCCACGTGGCGTTTGGAAAAATATAATATAAAAAAAAGTTGTTACGCATCGCTTTAGTTAAACTCTTCAAAAAACATGTAGCCAAAGAGAGAAGCCGAAAACATGCCTCATATTTATTAGTACAGTGATGAAAATAATGTAACCACAATTCACAATTACATAAGATTTGTGACAATGGTTGATCAGAACAAATCACTACTCCATATTTTAATAATCATATAAAAAGCTATGCAATATTTATTCAATGCTTTGATGAGTTTTTGGCTTGTAATACATGTTTCATGAATGCGTTTCATTCGAGACTTCAATAAAATTACACAATAATTAATTTCAAACAATAATCTTTCTTTATCAGCAGACATGCAGTTTCTTTCCTCCCCCTTGAGATGTGGCTGAGGAGTCGAGGAATTCTGTAGGAACCTCAAAGCCCTCTGGAGGAGTTTGGCTTTTCAAGGCAAAATCCTTGGATTAAAAACACATCCCTCTTGGGATTTTCTCTCTGTTTGGCCTTGAACAGACCAAAGTCCTGCAAGCCGTCATCAAGCCTTGTCACACAGAACATGATGCATGTGATACTTATAACCAGAACATCATGTGAACAGAAAACGGCGCTGAGAATCCATCTCATTCACTATGACGCATCCAAACACACCAAAGACGGTAAGCATTCACATCATCAAAGTATGAAACGTTTCAGAGTACACATCCAGTTAAATTAAAAAGGAATATAATGTTGTTCAGGTTGTGTTTAAGCCGAAGCTTGAAATCATCATCACAAAACACAATTTACTTCCAGAATATAACAACTGTTTTCAAACAAGTTACCCATGTTTCTGATTGGTCAAAATAACAGACAGCCTCGCCCCCAAGCTCACACCATAGGTGGAGCCACTGTTGCTATGGCAGGCTGGTCGAAACTGGCAATCAAACTGAGTTTGTTTTGATAGCGCCTCAGAGACAGTGTTTCAGGAGAATTAACTCATGAATGTCTTACTTCTAGTTAGCATATTAAAATGGGATGCTACAAAGTATTTAATCTTCAAAAAACAAACACTGAACGTGTGGCCAAATGTCTGTCGACAACAATTATGTGCGGGGTGTCAAACGCACCTTTGTTTTGGACCACAATTGGATGCTGGAATGGTGGAGTTGAAGGGAGTCTATAGACATAATCCTGTTAGCATAGCACCTGAGTTAAAACGGCTAATCCTGTTTAAACTCACAACACAGCCCAGGTAATCTTCCTGTGTCCTGTGCTCGTTCGCAGCGCTAAAGGTGAGACACCAATCCGTGATCACACCTGCGCCGGGATTAGCCATCTCACGGTGAAATAACGTACTGTATGGGCATGCAAATGTGCAAGGTAAGTACTTCTCTAGCTTCTCAATGGGTTTTTATGTGACGCTTATTTTCAGCACAAAACTGAACTGAACATACTGACCCACTGAAGCCAAACCCACTATTTAGTCCCAGAGGTGTATAAAAGAAATTAAATGACTAAAATGCAAATGTCCTCACACCACCCACGTCCCTGTGTATGCAAGAACATAGCACTTGAAACCTTTAATACAATTTCACTTTAGCAATGTTAGTATTTAGCAATATTAATCACCAATTTTTCAGAAAGTCTTTAAAAAAATACTAAATGTTCAAGAGTTCCTATATATACATTAAAACAAAGGTACTACAGTTTCACTGCAGGCTTGCAAGAATTAGATTTTTTGCTTTGCCTGTCACAGTAACCTACATTTGGGGGCAGCCGAGGCATTTCTGAGGCCGTTTTGGGCATACGCGGTACCGCCCGCACACAGCTCAATCATCATACCCATCATGCACCATGAACAGTCTGTACCGCACACACACTCTCTCTCTCTCTCTCTCTCTGTTTTACTGTGTCTCTTTGCCTTTCACAAATAAGCTGAGAAAACTAACGGATCCTCACTGTAACAAACATACAGGTATAACAAACATCAGGGATTTTTTTTTCACTTTTGAAGGGAAAGTTTATTATTTTTTACAGCATATCAGCATAGTATGTGACAGATGTCGAGTGGGGCATAAAAAGGGGTTGCTTCCTCTAAATTTGGATCTGTAGATGTTGCAAGTCAAATAATATTTTGTGCACCGTGCTTTTTTCAAGCTGTGCAAAAAATAAAATAAAATAAATCACTCATGATCAATTTTACTACAGCTATTTTTACTACAAGGTGCGTAGAAGACTTTAAGGTGTACGGCTATACAAAAAATTATTTTCAAAAATAAGCCCACACCATTAGAACTTGTAAACATCTGTTTGCTAAATAAACTTGTGCAGCATAGTTTCATAGTTTTGTCAAGAAAGATCGCAGAACACTGTCATCAGGGGACTTCTAAAATGCACGTTTTTTCATTATGAGACATGATTGGTTTTGTTCTTGGAGCGAAAAAAGGGGCTCAAAAAACTGACTTGCTTGTCCACTCCTGCTCCTGACTAAGAAAACTACAGTTTGTCACTAAAGGTAAATTCTGAACTAATTCTGCTTCTCCCGTAGCAAAAACTACCGAACCATCTCTGTTCGAATGCACTAAGCAACATTTTGAAATCATCTAATAATATTCAATCTGCCAGTTTACACTGTTCTTTGAGCTGCATTTCTCTACAAATGCATGACCATTATATATATAAAAAAATACTATCATAAACTGGAGTAATAGGAATGTCTCAATTCTGACTTGCTCCTATAATGAAATCAATCGATCGTAAATTGTTCTAACAAAAATAAACCTGATTTGGATTCAGTAATATCATAATATCTCCATAAATCTATATGTCCTTATTCAACAACATACACAACTATTGAACATCAGTGTGGACAGCTGAAAAACTGAACAATATTCAGTGTTAATGTATGTCTAATTATAATATCAGTGTTAATTGTATGAATAAAATATGATATTCTTCCTTCTATTTCTTGCACTGAAAAAAAATTATTACATAAAGACATAAAACACAACACAAAAAAAATGTAAAAAAGTTTTGTTTGGTAAATAAATATTGGATTTTACAATGTGTCTCTTATTTTTAGTCAAAATATAACTGCAAAGTACCACAAAAATTGACAAATTTAGCTTTAAGTAAATGCAGAGCTGGATCTGTCTGAGCAAAGTATAGCTACAGCACGTCTTAAGATTTTGCAGTGCAGCATGCATGAGGTGATACAGCCATGCATTTAAAAACTGTCCCACTAACCCTGGACATGGGCATGCAGCAGGTATTCAGGGTAAGACTCTGCCTTTTTCCCTTATGGATTGTTTCCAAACCCAAGTCCCTGCTCTGCCAACACTTCCCGCATAATGGGGATTTTCTCTGGTTCTTCAAGAATGACAGGTTTGACGTATCTGCAGTTCAAGAGAGAAAACTCCCAGATGACTAAAGAGGCAATGTTCCACTTCTCACATGCTCTCCTATTCTTTTCCTTTAGAAATGTCGAGTTATTTGAAGGTCAAGGCCTACTGAGATGTGTGAGCAGCTCCTCCCTCTCACTTGAAGACAGAACCATGTGTTCAGTGGCTTTACACCCACGTTGGTGAAAAGAGACATTTGCAAAGTGAAAACAGGTGAATCAACTGAACACATCAGCACTAATTCGGCTACAGGGAGATGGCGTCACATGCAAAACAGTCTAAATAAAATATATTTCAAATCAAATAAAAGTCAATCGGGTGACTGCAGGATCAGCAATCACTTTCTCCTATAAACTTCATTTAATTACTTAAGCAATTTTTTATTTAGTATCACAGCCGGGTTTTGCCAAAATCAATGTGGTAATACAATTTACAGATTACTGATATTTATAATTTAGTAAAATATTTTAGCAATCTTTTTACCCGCAGAGAAAAAAAAATAAACAATCAAATAACTATATATATGTGACACTGGACCACAAACCAGTCATAAGGGTCAACTTCTCGAAATTGAGATTTATACATCATTTGAAAGCTGAATAAATAAGCTTTCCTTTGATGTATAGTTTGATAGGACAATATTTGGCCGAGAAACAACTATTTGAATATCTGGATTCTGACGGTGCAAAAAAAAAAAAAAAAAAATCACCTTTAAAGTTGTCCAAATGAAGTTCTTAGCAATGCATATTACTAATTACAAAATATCTTAATGGAACATGATCTTTACTTAATATCCTAATGATTTTTGGCATAATAGAAAAATCAATAATTTTGACACATACAGTGTTTTCTGGCTATTGCTAAAAATATACCCCAGCGGCTTAAGATTGGTTTTGTGCTCCAGGGTCGCATATTTAAGAATTAAATTGCAAGCAGACATATCTTTCACTTGATATATTTTACTGTACATAAAACATTTTTTTTAAATATGTAAAATAACACTATAAACAATTAAATGGCTCTTCATAAATGTGAATATTTTCACTGGTAGAGATCAGCATTGTTTTAAGTAAAACACACATGCGCCCTACACAAACTAAAACAATATTTTATAAATATATAAACATTTTGCTTTAAACGTATGTTTAAACAGCATATGTGTTTTCAAAAATTCTACCGCTACTGTCATTTGGCAATGATTATTGCCGTAATATTATTTATAGTACGTAAAAAAATATTACAATTATTTTAATTTATAATTTAAATTAGAAAATACATTTGAAATACCAATAAAAAAATGTTTAATGCACAGAATATTACAAAAGTCTTCTCACCGGCACTGCTCTATCCAGACTGTGTACATCTGACACCTTATGCCCTCAAAAACATTTCAAAACTTCAAATGATCTCATCTCTCAGAGCGATTAAGAAATACGATCTCAGGAGCATGTTGATTTAAAGTCTATTTTGAACTTGAAAATCTGTTAGAAACTCAATAGAAAACAGCAGCATACTTAATCTCCAAGCTTTCAAATGATACACTGAGTTGTCCACATAATGACACAACATTCAGTTTTGTTAGATTATATTAAGGGCCATAATATCTTATAAGTAAAATTAATTGTTTAAAATTCCCAATTCTGCATTTTTTTACACAGTGAGTGCATGGTACTGTTAAATATTGCCCATAATTCTCTTTCTGCTATTCTATAATGCTTACAGCACGACTTTCATTTTCCGTTATAGTACCGATGATTAAAGTCAGGCTTTTTAAGCATTATAAAATATAAACCTCTTGTACAAATGGGCTTTGTAGAAACCATTTCACAAATTAGGATTGAGGCATAAAATGACCCTCCATTTCTTAGCGGAGAGCTGAGTGTATTTCCAAAATAAAATAAAACTCACTCAAGGAGAGAAATTAGGGGTTTGAGGATGGACATAATGAGCCGACTTTATGTGGGTCAACAGAACTATAGTTCCTGAAGAATTTAAATAGAGCATTTGTTTAATGCGCAAATTACAAAATGCGATGTCTTGTGTCTTAAAAACTACTTTGAGAAATGTGATTTAAAAAAAAATCAAAAAATCATGCTTGCTGTAATTACTCTGTGATAATAAAAAATTTTAAAAATTTAAAAAGCAATATATTATTTTTTATAAAAAATAATAATAATTAAAGCTAATTCGGTCCACAGTACATATAAGAAAGAGGTTTGGTGATAAATAGAGCATCTCACGTCACTTAAAAATACACAATCCCATTTGAGGGAGGGCTTCCTGGCACTCTGTGCCTCATAAATACTGTAGACTATGCCTTGGTCCTGAGAGAGAGGAGCGTCCCGAGCTAACTTGACCGAGAACTCAATGGCACCTGGATGAAAGCAAAACAAGAAGACTTAACACAAACAACCAGTCCTCAGATCTGATATTTAAACCAAAGCCGGTGTGCAACACTGCTTTGAAATCATTCGTTTTCTCTTCCATCGGGGGAAAGATCCACCCATGAAAGAGCACCTACCTCAAACCAAGTTTGAGCTCCCTGGGTGCACGTGACTGCCAGTGTGCTACGTGAATGTGGGTCAGGCATTAAAATTTATGAGTAATACAGAAGGCAGGGTGTCGTTGTGATTGGGGCTGTTGCTGGGTATAAAAACAGACAAAAATAAACTGTCGCACAAAGAGGTGAGGACGCAGGGGTGATAAGGTGCCCTGTAAGGTCCTGGGAATGAATTCTGGTTTGTCTCCGCGGCAAGAAAGTGTGAAAACTAACCGTCATTGCGCCTGTGTCGAAAGCATTTCGGCTGCAGCTTAGTGTAAGAGAGTTTGTACTGACTAAACTGAGTGATTCGAAACTTCCTGAAAGCAGACAAAAGAAACTAAAACAAATATTAAAACAAAAGAACGAAATTCAAATAAATCACTGTTTTAAAAAACAACCTGGCGTCAACAAATTAACTACTCGAACGACTCGAGGAAACTTCAAATGTTCAGCTTTAAAACACAAACAAACATGCATTAATAAACATCAACCTTGAATTTAGTTTTTTGTTGTCTGTTTGATTGTGCAAAAAAGTGTTTGGATAGCATGTCCCATCTGTGTAAATGTTCACGTGTACGCCGTCATTTTGTTGCAGGGTGACAGGACAGTGCAGATAATGGCGGAGAGGGTTATGTTACCCTGCAATACAAATTTAGAGAAGCACAACGGTTTCCCACCATTCAGTGACTGAAGCAGCGGGGTGTTTTATTTTAGCCTGCAGTAATGTAACTTTGATTAACGGTGAAAACTGAATATGCCGATTCTGGGACATTTTATTTAGCGCAACTTTGAACCTAGATTACTGATTACAAAATGTCTTTCATACTGCTGACTTTAAACTTTAATTACATGTTAGAGCCTTTTGATGCAATATGGTGTCAGACCATTTGCATTATTCACTCCCGGCGAGGGCTCCATTCCCTTTTCGGCCCATGTATTTAGGGGGGAAAAAAAGGTTTCATGAAACATTCTGTCATTGATAATCATTAGCATATGACTCTGAAGTCCAGCTGTAAACTGAATGGAAGCATTATAGCTATAACAACTGGTGACCTATAGACCTCAGTAACTGAATTTCTCCCTACAGCTTCACAACTGAAGTAGCCCGTAATCTCATAGAAACGCAGTGAGGCTGCGTGACTGCATGCACCCATCTTAAAAGACGCACTGTTGTTTTAGCAAGTGGACACAGCTGACCGTCATTCCCACTGTAATCTGATTTCCAAAACTAACGAATTCACTGCTCCCGGAGCGCTGTCAGTTTAAGTGCTTTCCCTCACTGTTGCGTATTAATGGACGAGGGTCATTGAGAAAAAAACAAACAAAAAAAACAATGATTATATTTATACACTTTAATGGATGAGTTAATTTGATTAAACCGGCGAACAAAACGGCGATCTCATGCTAAAGTTGCAATAAGTCACGGGATGGATGGCGAATCGGTGGTGGGAATGGGTTTTCTCTCAGAGTGCTTTCCTACAAAGAGGCAAAATTGTTCCCTTGACCCTCAGGACGGCAGGTCACAGTCCTAGCAGAAGAAACACTCTGTCATGCATTGTGAAATTTGAGGTATTTCTGTCTGGATGAAAGCAGACTGTAAATTGCCACCCTGCAGCTGCCTGAAATGAATTATAAACACACGTACGGAAGGAACGCACAAACAAAGAAGTGGAAGCTGACCGAACTCTAAGTGCTGTTTAAAACAGAAAAATCAATTAATGTCAGGCGCAATAAACTGGGCACCGGGTACACCTGTATATGAGAAATAAAACAGATTAAAAAAAATAATTCACCACACTTTTTGATGCAAAACTATTATTTGAGCAAACAAATCCAGTGTCTGAAATACAGGCTTTATTAGAACGATAATTTGTCACTAAAATAATATATTTAACGACATTTAGCACTTGGATTTTTCCACACTAAACTAGATCATTATTACAACGGTAACAAAATTATTTAAAAAAAAAAAGTTTCAAAATGCTGCCTCGGGTGATAAACCAACAAATTAAGTTAAATAAAACAAAACAATAAAGAAAAAAAACTATCCCTGGTAAGTTGTCATAGTATGACTGCATTAACCCCATACTCCATTTTTTGTCTCCAGCTTTGCACCATATTCCAGAGGCAAGTGTGAGGGTTCACAAAATGGCGGACAAATCGGGAAACTGGGGCAGAATATGGTGCGATGCCACCTACAGGAGCTGGAGTTTGACACGAGCAGCCAAGGTCAAGCTTGAAGTCATTCATTTCAGGCATTCTAATCACAATAGAGGTTAATGACGCTAAGAGAATAAAATCCATGTGGATCCATACAGGCAGATCTGTGTCTTGCCCTCATACAAGAGTCCTCTGACACCAGACATCCCTCATAACCTTGAGGAACCAATTACACTGTGACAAAAAGCCAGCAAAATAAAACCATACAAAGAAGAAAGTTTAGCTTTAAGAAGCTTGAAGTTTCCCTTCAAGTACAATTTCTTATTATAGCGGATTAAAAAAAAAAATCATATGGATATCATAACAGGATGTTAAAAGAGAGCCGTTTAAAAATCTTTATTTGTAAAAATTAAAATTAAAATAATCCATTGCACATTTTTTACCTGCACAGGAAAAATATTTTATTGAATTAATTAATTCAAATTTAAAATATTTGTTTTTTATTAAAAAGAATAATTAAATTAAAATAATGATAACATTAATAAATAAATATAAAATAATCAAACTATAAAAATAAAACGCTTTTGCAATGTTTAGCAAAACATCCATAAAAGACTATGCCATGTGGTTCTGCTTTTTAATAATGAAATTAAAGTCGTTACAGATAAGAGCGTCCACTAAATGGCTTAAACTAATGTAATGCTAGGATTCATGAAAATGATCACTCTTCAGACCTGAATAGCTCCGTTCTGAAACTGTCCGAAAGTGCTGCACGGGCAATCTGCATGATGGCGTACCCTACGTGAACACAACACTTCACCTTAACTGCTTCTTCTAAGCTACCAGCCTCATCATAAGACCTCACCGTAAAGCTACAAGGGTTAAATCGACACCTCCGGGCTCAACTCATACCGAGCAGAAATGTATTTCAGTGTATTTATTTATGCTCTGATTGGGGTCATTTAGCACGAGTCATTTCAGTCTCACACTCCTAATTGAGCCACGTAACAGACTCAAACCGTCAGGGCCTGATTCAAACCACACCAGACAGAACCGCTGGCTTTTATGGTGGCATGCAGGAAAACCACAGATCACGATGAAGCCAGCGAACTCTAATTTCAGTTTCGCAGGGCTGCAAACAACCAAGCACAATCCACAGAGCTACAATGCACATCTGCTCTGGGTTTCTGAAAATCCAAACTTGGAAGATCTGATACGTATATCTCATAGATCTACGGGCTGACCGGTAAAATCGATAGCATCGGTTAAAACACTCTCCAACCTAATAATAGAGATGCTTTTCCCTGAGCTCTCTCTCTCTCTCACACACACACATTCAGAGGGAAGTTTAGCTGAACAAACATTTCACTGCCCTGACATAACACAGCAGACTTACAGGTACAGAAAAATGTAGAAAAAAAATAATTAACCAGACATGCCGTAATCACAATTTAAATTTTTTGAATGCATTGACGCATGGAATACAGAAGCAGAAAAAGTTTTTTACATTTATTATTTTAGATCTGTGAATAATTTAGCTTTTTTAAAGGGTGGAGGGGTCTAATATATTTTTACAAAATTACACACACATGTATACATATATATAAATGTATTATTGTAAATTATTCTATATAATGCATAAGCCATTTTTTTATCAAGCCCATAAATATTATAAAAACTAAAACTATGTTCAATCTCTTTCTATTAATAAAAAATACAATAAAAAAACTTTTATGCACTCATTAACAGAAACTCTTTGTTTCTTCTATTGCGATTAACTGGAAAAAAACAGTACGCAAGTAAAAATGATTCCTAAATTCAAATCTATTGTTTTTCTCAAAACCCGTTCCATGCAAACATACAAAAAGCAACAATCCCCAGCACAAAGCACAAAAGCTCAAAAAACTTCTTCACAGAACTACTGATGTGAACAGACATCTGTGGACTTCTCAATAATTACTCATACTGGTTAAAACTCTGGCATGTACTGTTTGACTGTGTGGTTACACAAAGCTCCGTCCTCTGCCAGAAACGGCCTCGGAGAGAGCGCTCTGATGAGGGGTGCTGGGGTGTTCGGAAAGGGCCGCTTCATCTCAGACTATTTAAACCATATGGTGATATGAAAAGAAAGGTCTAGAGTACTGGTCCCACCTCAGGAACATCCATGATGAAAGAATGGAAAACAAAATAACAGTGTCTTTAAAGCTGACAAGATATAAAAGTATGCATTCATTAGCATAATGTTGGTGATTATCAACTCTGCGGACCAACGGCACATAATGTAACGCAGCATACAGCCCTCAGTAACTCATAACAGTGTCAAACAGTAAGTGTGCAATAAAAGTTACAATGTGCTCATAGAGAGGCTGATTTTGTGAGAAGCCCTGTAAGTACTTTCAAATGGAACACACAAGCTGTTAAAACAGTGCCCAGTTGAGGCCTATTTGTGTGCGTTTTGAAATCTTCATTGTTTCTTGTGTGAAATCACACATGAAAAACTCAAAGGGAGGACTTTGCATGTTTCGGACTGAGTTGAGTGATTTTTTACGAAACTTGTACCAGATCTGATCATATAAAAATACAGTTAAATTAAATATATGGTCATTTTTCAATTGGTTGCATTTCACTAACTTAAAATGTATGTTGATCAATAATAAAACATGTACTACAATAAAAATCTGAGCATGGCCTGATCAGCTTTCAAGTGGATTTAAGTATAATTAATAATGTGTGATGGTAATGATATTTCTAAATTTGTGAAGAAATGTTGAGTCAGCACAAAATACACTGCCATTAAATTATTATAATTTTTTTTTACATTTATAAATAAAAAATATTGACTTTTTTTATGTGCATGATAACTAGTAAGAAACTTTTTTTTAGAGGAGACTCATTTGTTCAACGATATGGTAATGACAATATTGGGGTGTTGAATCTTTGACATGAAAACACCAAAACTGAATTTTTAAGGTTCTTGGGGGAAAAGGGAAACGTAAAAATTTAAATGTAGAGGACGAGCCTAATGTAGATAAAGCGTAGCAGATGCAACATTTAAAAGATTTCAAACTATTTAAAATTAGGAAAAACTCACTAAAGAGGCAGAATAATAATAATAATAAACTTTTAATTGTAATCTGTTAAAACTGTGATAATGATTGTTCACAAAAAAGCCCTTTTTCCACTGGAGGGTCACAAGTTTACCTAATTAAACAATCACCTGTATATTTATATAAATATATTTGGTTTTTAATTTAAATATATGTATATAAAAAGTATGTATTTAGATAAAAAGGTCAAACTAAATAAGCGCACAACTCTGCCCTGATTGTAGTTTGGAAGAACTCCTGCCAGTCATGACTCTGCAGAAGCAGGTACACTCGACTCCCATGGACTCCTGATGAACCGAGGTGTTTCTTACCTGGGATTCGTGCTGTTCCAGTACACAGCATACCGGTCTGAAATGATCTTACTGTCATCCGCACACACGGTGACCCAAAACAGGACGACGACCGTGAAAAGCGTCAACTCCATCTGATACGCAATAGAGTTCTTGTCCATAATGTCAACGCAAATGGGGAGATAATTACAAGCTCAGTGAATAATAACAGGTGCGCTTAAGAAGAACGATCACGTGTGGGTTAGTCTTATTCACACGCATCACATTCTTCAGCGAAGGAATACAAGTAAAGTCAAAGCTCAGCGAATGAACTTCTCACGGAGGATCCATCCAGCATCTCGACCTCCATAGCTGGAGATGTTTCCATGAAGATCGCACTGCGTGTCAAACTACAATACTGATCGCTTTTCGCGTCCATTCTCCCTTCCAGCGGCTTTCAAAAACTTTTCTCAGACTCGTAAAAAAGTGGCCAGATCGTAAGCATCCATTCAGGCGAACGCACGCGCTCAAAATCCTGCTGGTACTCCACACTCGCGTGCGCGGTCCGTGCGTCTCCTCTCTCTGAAGCCACCTGAAGCGAGTCGGTCTTCTTTATCAACAGTCAATGAGAGTAAAAAGTAGCCTAGAATTCCGTGACGAACTGCCGTGTGAAAGTTATATCTGTTGCGGTCTCGCGGTGCTCTCACAGACGCGATGCTGAACCCGCGCGCGCCGCATCACGCGCAAAGTTGATGCCGTGGCGCTTTAAATGTCGCTTCTGCGCGTCAACAACTTTGCTGTTCCTCACAGACCGACGACGCTCTCACAAGTGCGAAATGACATTTTCTGTCTTTCCAACCTAAAGACGAGCGGTCCTCCCTCCACAGCGCGCTGTCTCTCTCTCTCTCTCTCTCAGCACATGTCTCGGTCTCTCCGCTGTCTGTCCTCGACTGCGGGGCGGAGCTGCTCGGGCGAGAGGGACCGCCTGGACCTGCACACTCAGACTTTGGAGATATTGCCCATTAAGGAGGCCATTAAATGAAATGAAACGTAACTACAGTTCGCATTAGATAAAGAATGATAATTGCAGAGATGTGTGGGTGTGTGACACGCTACAATGTTCTAAACTGAGCACAGCAATGTAAAACTGTTTGTAAATTTACGGTAAAAACTAAATGCCTCCTTAACCCTTTTCCCTAAAGGTTAAGGAGTAATATTACAATCATTACGGTATTCGGCTGCATTTTACGATATTACGTCATTCAGTTTTAACAAAACAAAATTGTTATAAATTTAAATTAATTTAAAAAAAAATTGTAATTTAAAGAGGTCATATGATGTGATTTAAATTTTTCCTTTCTCTTTGGAGCGTTACAAATTCTTGGTGCATGAAGTAGATCTGTAAAGTAGACTAAAGTCTCAAATCCAAGGAGATATTCTTTCATTCAATCACGCCCATGTCTACATCACTATGTGGAAAATTTGCATAATACCTCCCACATGTTCACGCAAAGAAAAAAGGGTGGTTTTTAGTAACCGGTTAGTGTTGAAGCAGTCATGTCAGGGAAATGCAGTGTGTATCCAGGCAAAAGATACACAAGATACAAAAGCACTTTATTTGGCCTTCGGAAAGTAGATTTATGGAATTTAGGATTTAGGAATCTTTAAGATTACAACAGAACAGTAACGCATTTTATGGACGACCGTTTCGTGAACCTAGGAGAGAAGGTCATTCTGACTTCAGACGATTCTGAATCAGCTACTGCAAGTATGCTTTTGGTTGCACTTAATTTTACAGTATGTGTACTAACATGTACTTATAGTGTACTTACAGTGTATTTATCTAAGAAAGTTCTGATAACACAAGGTAACTACATGGGGTAGGGTTAGGTTTAGGGGTAGGTTCAGGGTATAGTACCTAGTTAGTTATTGTAATTACTATAATAAGTACATAGTATTTACATGAGGAACAGGACTGTATGTATTTGCTATTGACTGTTCAGATGCAGAGTTTTGCATGTTGTGTGTGTGTTAGAGAGTGAGAGACGGTCACATACGAGCTTCATCACATTATTAACTGTCTTTACATTTATTTTGAAAGATGAAGCTCGGGATTATGGAAAGGGGCGTTACATTTCCGATGAGTGCTTGCTGTGTTCGGCCAATCACAATGCACTGGGTCAGTTGGCCAAACAGAGCAGACTGCTCTTGCCTGAAGGAGGGAATTTTGTAGAAAACAAGCGGGGCATAGAGCCACCTACTATTCAACATACTCCAAATACTCTTTTATTTACAACTTCGGAGGGAAAAATTACAGTGCATCATGCTAGTAGTTCTTTAAAGTGACCAACTATGGCAAGTTCTTTTTCCACAACATTCCTAACAAATAAACATAGTCTTCATCCTAAAACGAATAACTATACCACACATCAGAAGAAACTTGTAGGTTCATAACAGTCCAACCCAAGTCTTTAGCCTAAAACTAATCTCTAAATCAAACCTTAAAAACTAGATTGGTTGATAGGCATGCAGGTCGAGGAAGAACAAGGACAGTGATTGTGCATGGTAAAATCACAGGAAGAGCTCCATCATCCAGGATAATCATAAAATGAGAGAAGAGGGGGATGGTGCTTGTTGCTGTGTTTAGTGTAAAACTGCTAGAGACGGATGTGCATATAAAGAGAGAAAGAGAGAGAGAGTCACTCCTCAATGTGTGATTCAGCACTGATTAATATTTAAGCAGTAGAGTAGGCTGTGGGCTCAACGGACACATAGCAAAGAAAAATACAAATGAAAGTTTAATTCTGCTTTTAAAGATGCTACAGAGATTAATGGTGCTCATGTATTAAAGGAGTTTTATGCATATATGTATGGAGCATGGAGTGCTTAATGACTTGTGGAGGAGATTGTGAAATGATTATACCTCATAAACAGTACACAGAAAGGAGGAGACACAACAGGGAAGGTACATCACAATCATGCATGTCACAAAATATTAACTAAAATTTGTGCTTGTTTATTATAAAATACAATGATATTAAAATAGATTGATGTCTCAACTTGAAAATATTGTTGATATTAAAAACAGCATGTGTCTATCTGAATAAGAGAAGTCTCCTTAGATTATTGTATTTGAATTGTTTAAAAAATATATATATATTTATATATTTTGCAGTAAAGACATGTTATGATGAAAATGAATGAGAAAGATTTCAGAGATACTATCAGAAGCATTATATACTGCGTTTATCTCACCATAGGACTTGCTCATTAATTAACATTTTAATGACAAATTTTAAAAAGACAAGATGCTCACTGTTTGCAATGAGATAAATAGATAGATAGACAGACAGACAGACAGACAGACAGACAGACAGACAGACAGACAGATAGATAGATAGATAGATAGATAGATAGATAGATAGATAGATAGATAGATAGATAGATAGATAGATAGATAGATAGATGTTTTAATATTATCCGCATTGAAAAGTGGTTGCAGTGATTTACATTATACCTGTTTTTACTGTCACTTTTAATCGATTTAAAACATCATTGCTGAATAAAAGTATTAATGTCTTTGTCATGATAGGACAATATTTGGGCTGAGATAATACTATTTGAAAATCTGGAATCTGATGGTGCAAAAAAAAAAAATCTAAATATTGAGAAAATCTACTTTAAAGTTGTCCAAAAGTTCTTGGCAATGCATATTACTAATCAAAAATTACATTTTGATATATTTATGGTAGGAAAGTTTCATGGAACATGATCTTTACTTAATATCCTAATGATTTTTGGCAAAAATCAACAATTTAGACCCAGAAAGTGTATTGTTGACTATTGCTACAAATATACCAGTGCTACCTATGCCTGGTTTTGTGCTCCAGGGTCATATATAGACAGAAAAGTGATTCACACTACTTTTACTGGTATTGGCCTGACATGAAGTGTTTGCCAGCAGAGGGCAGCGTGACTCACTGGAGTTGACCCCACGGCTGGATTCTCTCACTTGACTTTGTTTCATTCTGACTTCGTCTTATCTCGTCCTTCACTGCTGCATAAGATCCATCAGCAGTCATATTCATACACTGAAAGCCCTAATAGACGCTCTGAGAGGAAATGTTTCCGCTGCTGCTAATAAACAAATTACTCTCCCTCGTGGAAATCTTTTGACAAGTCCGGACAATGTTCGAAAAATATATCTGTCAGCGTAATAGGTCACTTTCTTAAAAGCAGTCAGTTGGAAATGTATATTGGCCTGAAGAGAGATGTGGCTAACAGAGACAAGAGGCCACATCTGTTTTTTCTTTCCTGAAAGATCTGCTGCACACGGCCAGCAACCGCTGTGTGTGTGTGTGTGTGTGTGTGTGTGTGTGTGTGTGTGTGTGTTTGTGTGCGTGTGTGTGTGTGTGTGTGTGTAAAACTATACATGAGGGAACAAGCATACCTTTCCAATAAAGCTTCAAACAGAGCTGTACGTTTGTCGGACGGCAGCTAAAGCTTTACTTGAGCATTTTGTAAGATGAGATGGAGAAACCGCAAATATACAAACACTTTCTCACGTCAGTTTTGCTTCAGGTTAGGTGTTACTCCTCACTTAGTCTAATACAATGTTTTAGGACAACAAATAAATCTATGTTTGCTTTGAGATTGTTTGGAAATATTGCTATAAAGACTCAGAAATACGCTCTCATCCACCTCAGGCACTTTATTAACTATAACTTTTATTTTAAAAGTTCATCACAAGATCAGAGGAATATATTCCATTATATTAAATATTAATTAACTAGGCTAATTTTCTGTTTTAATATTAAAATAAATTCAAATAGAAAATGGTTATTTTTATTTAAATGAATTGTAATTACATTTCAAAACATTATTTACTATTTTTATCAAATAAATGCAGACTTAGTGAGCATAAGAGACTTCATTAAAAACATTTAAAATTATAATGTTTCTGTACTGTGTGTGTGTGTACGTGCGTGCGTGTGTGTGTGTGTGTGTGTGAGAGTGTGTGTGTGTGGGCATGTTTTTTGTCACATATCAGGGCACAACTCTGTATAATGACATGGGTATGACACAGGTATTACAAGGAGAGAGTGACTTATGAGGACATAACCCATGTCCCCATTTTTCAAAACGCTTATAAATCATACAGAATGAGTTTTTTTGAGAAACTAAAAATGCACAAAGTTTCCTGTGAGGGTTAGGTTTAGGTGTAGGGTTGTTGAATGGCGATAGAATATACAGTTTCTACAGTATAAAAACCATTACGCCTATGGGATGTCCCCACTTTTCACAAAAACAAACATGTGTGTGTGAGAGAGAGTGTGTGAAAATGTAAAACATAAATAAATTGAAAGATGCACAATGCATAGTAGTAATGATCAACTTAATTTTGTATATAGAGATCAGTGAACTCACCCGCTATTAATATTGCAGGCACTGCATTTTATCAAGCCCTCGACACACTTTCAACATCCTCGACTTGAAAACAACATCTTGCACTAGTTTTTCAGACCTGCACATTTCAAAGGTCCATGTAACCACAGAAAGCGTGAGCCCCATACTCCTTGTAAAAGTAAATGTCCCCGACACAGAACACAGCTGAATTTGAAATGTCTCTGCAGCTGCAGACAGGCCTCCTCTGATGAAGCTTGTGAAGGTCATCAAGTCCCATATGAAGCCCTACTGTAAACTTTAGATGCCTGCTGGCACAAAACTGCTGCAGATACGGATTCCATGACCGGCCAGTCCACTGAAATTAATATCTTAGGGTTATCTCACTTTAGCCCTTTAAAAGCTGAGACTTTCACAAAAAGATCCTTTTAAAAACACGTGAAGTCATTGAGACTAATTGGCGAATGAAACACACATGAAAGCAGTGCTTTAGAAAAGACTGCGCATCAACAGATGTGCTATAAAATTACTGAACACACCCACACACAAAGGCTCTGATGATGCAGACAAATATCATAACATCAAAACCATCTCCAGAGGATTATGAGCAATTTATAACAGCGGAGGTCATTTCAGTTCCTCACTTTACCATGCGGAGTAAACATTCAGTGTGCCCTGTGACTTCTTTGCCACGAAAAAAAGTTAGAAATCAATCCCATCTGTTTGCTTCCATTTAGCGTAATGAAAGGATTCATGGCATCTCATAAGGTTTCATTAATTATCTGATCATGGGTGAACTGTGAACCTGAATCTAACTCTCAGCCTCCAGTGAGTAGCCTATCTCTGCTGATGTTGTGCGCCCCCTTTTGAATTTTTGCAGTACTGCATGAGCAGATCATAAGCCAAGCAGATTCTAGAATGCCTGGAGAAAGCTATCCGTTAGCAATCCCATTCATCTCAAAGCTGCTCGGCGAATACAAGACTCCCACTGGCAAAACATCTACTATAATGTAAATGAAATTTGTGATTTATAATATGTCATTTGCAAAAAAAAAAAAAAATATCCTTGCCTCCTGCAGGTGTCACCAAGGGAACATATAAGGTCTGAATTATCTCTTTTCAAATTGGCTGTGTCTGAAAAATGTAGCCTTACCTTCTTATATAGCGGTAGGAAGGCATCAAGGTATATCGGGATCTAGTGTTAGCAATATCCTGACATCTAATAGAAGACCAACCACTTATTAACTGCAAATCAGTAAATTAATCAATTAAATTATTAAGAACAATTTTATAATTTAATTTTTTACTCTTATATCTATAATAAATCAATATGTCCATCCATCCATCCATTAAATTTACTGAAAAAAAAACACTTGTGGTTGCCAGAACATTACTGTAAAAAAAAAAAAAAAAAATGCTACCATAAGGTTTTACTGATTAAACTAAAATTTACAGAAAATACTTACTGAATTACCATAAGCAGTTTTGAACTGTTACAAAACACTGACAACCACCACAGAAACACAGGTGGTAAAGAGAATGCTAGCTAAACAAGCAAATCATTTTTCATAAGCTAAAGTAAATACTTATTTAAAAGGTGCATAATGTCATAAAAATACAAAACACCATCAAGGTAATGAATGAAACACTTAAAAAAAAAAAAAAAACGTAATAAACATTCATTTAATAACAGGTAACATTAAAATTCTAATTTAAAAAAAATAACTGATCATATATGATATATAATAACATTTCAAATCCCCTTAGATTGTTAACCATCTAGCATGTTTTTACTTTTAGAATTACTATCAAATAAGTAAATATTATTCTAGTTATGCCTATGTTTAAAGCCCAGTTAAAAGTATTTCTGTCTGTGAGAGAATTTAAGCTCTTTGACCAAAAAGGTTTTTGATTCTTACACATGAAAACATTCATGAGTTTTGATGCCTAGCTAAATGCAATCACCAAAAGTAAAAAGCAAAAAGCAGGCTATTAATGAACTACAACACTGTCACATGACTTTAGTATCACCACTATGTTCCTTCAGAACATAGTGGTTGGTCTTCTATTAGATGTCAGGATATTGCTAACACTAGATCCCGATATACTGAAGTTCCTTCAGTTTTAATTTAAAAAGCATTTTCCATGAAGGTTTGAGTTAGAATAGTTTGCAAGAGTCAACACAACCAGTATGTAAAAGTGGACTAATGGATAACATTTGACATGATGATGTTTAATGTTCCTGATAATCTTCAAAGTCCAATTTGGATCATTAACCCTTAAAAAAATCACTGTGGGTATACTAATGTATTTATGTCATAGAATAAAAGATGAAAATATCTTGAGTTTATGTTCACCACAAACTATATTTGAGGCATTTTCCCAAAAGCCCATTTAAAATAACTTCAGGGTGATGGAACTGGGAGTGTTAAAATGCTACGTCATTTCCAGGTTTTGGCCTAAAAATTATTTGATGTCATCCCTTCAGCACTGTACAGGTCAGAGATGGGTGGTCTTATCCCATTTGTTATGTGTACTGGGACGGAATCACGAAAGCAACACCTCACCTTCACAGCAGTGCCTTTTTTGGTTCCACTGCACAAGTTGAAAAGTTCAATGGCAAACCGAGAGTTTATTTGACACATTCCTGTGCAGCAGAGATTCAAGGAAAAGATGAGTCAGTCCTCCACATACACATCATGAACAGACAAATCTAATTACCGGCTGATTCTAGCGGCTTGAACAGATTACATTAGCCCTCCTCCTCATATGAGAGCGAGCGGAGGGTAAGCGTGGGCCGGCCGGCACTGCCCCGCTATTAGATTACGCAGCACTGTGTGGCGGTATGGCACTCTGTCACCATCAGCCAGGAGAAGAGCTACTGGCAAATCGTTTGAAGGTCATCAGAAGGCCTCAAGCCATCACAGCTGGGGTCCCGAAGGGTCAGAGTGCTTATTTTGATCACTCAAAATAACTGAGAGATGGTTATGGTCATACAGGATGTTTCATGTGAACTTCAGTTGTTAAAGAAGATCCGTGCAGTGGAATTATATGAAAGAGGGAGATGTGCTGATGGACATATACTGGAAAAATGAGATATTAAACACACTGCCAAACACAGCATTACCGGCATATGTGTGTCCTAATGGTGTGTTGATGATTTGGGACGGATGGAATAACCACACTGAATCTGAAACGCTTCTCTTTAAAAAAAGAAAAGAAAAAGAAAAAAAAACTGGAACTGTGTAAATGCATTTTCAGGAGCACCAAAGATTTCTGATTAGATTTTTTGGATGTTTTAAAATGGCTGAAGAATATACTGTTATGATTTCATTATTGAGAAAGTTAATAATCAAAGCATCGGGATCAGAGAGGAAATTAACAGCCGCCACATATTCAGGATTCATGGACAACATTTATCTTTGAAAACCCAAATTGCTTCATCAATGACTCAATAATGACTGACTGACTGCCAGTCAGATTTGGGGTTTTGCTCACTATGGTGGAAAGTTTTGAAACTGGTGCAGTTTCGAACATTTTCGCTTGTAATATTTTCGAAATATTCAAAAACACTCCTGAATGGGCAAAAGCAAAAAAAAATCTTGTTCTGGCAAGAGTTATTGTTCAGCAAATTAGCAACTAGCAAATTATTATTATTTCTAAAATCACTTTTTTTTTATCATAACTCATAACTTTTATTTATTAAGAACTGCACAATCTTTGCCTCAAGAGAATGTCTGGCAAAGCAAATCTTATATGCAATCATTTATATAGAATCATATGGACCCTAAACACGCAAACAGCGACAATCGATGAACATCAGCAAGTAAAAAGATGACACAACAACAAATAAACAAAAACAACATCATAAACAAAGCATGCAATCAACAAAACAATCAGAGTCTATAATAGTAGCCAATTCAAATAGAAAATGTACATAAGGACTGTAAATTTGGCAATAATTGCTAAAATTAACAAGCAAATTCAATTCAGAAGTATAAACTACATCAATTTCTGTAAACTGATTAATAGCAAACAGTAAAATAATTTTCTAATAAATTATTTTATGACAAATACAACAAAAAAAAAATAATTGTTTGGTTAACATTTTGCAGGAATATTGATAGGGTAGCATGTTTTTTATATGGATTCTAAATAATTTCTTAGTATATGCGGTTCCAGAAAAACCTTTTATGATGGATAAAATGTAATTCCCTTTTTCTAAAGTGCAGGTTGTTTGCATAAACACCAAAATAACACTACTAAAAAATTAAGCAAAGGTGTTTTTCTAAAACCCTCACAAACACAGCGAGTGATCCAGGATCTGCCATTCTAAGCTACAGGCCAAACTCAGCAGGCTTTTATCCAGCAAAATGGGACCATTAATGTAAATGGAGACCCATCAAGGTCTGTAACAGAAACCCAGAACAGAACTGCATCTTTCTGTGCTATCCGAGCAATAATAGCGTGAGATACAAATGTAGCATAATGGAAATAGCCGCTCCGCTCCAGGAGAGATCCATTTAGGACGGTCTATAAGAGATGCACTGCTGAGTTCTGGCTGGCATAATCATACCATAAATAGAGCTCTTGATAATACACATGTACGGACACAGATTAAGTCTATCAGTGGACTAAAGACCACTGACAATGTTATTCAGCCCAGCGATTTGAGTTTTAATCTGTGCCCTGGATACATGCAAAATATGCCAGTTGTAAATGTGCACATGCCTGGCAACAAATGAAGCTTGTCAGGCCATGATGTTTCAGTGAAAAAAAAAAAAAACTTTTTACTAAAAGTATATAGACAAATAAAGGAATAAATGAAAACTTGCTTAAAATTTACTCACACTCAGGCCAACCAAGATGTAAATGAGTTTGTTTTTTCATCGGAACAGATTGGGAGAAATATATCTTCACCAGTTCCTCTGCAGTGAATGGGTGCCATCAGAATAATAGCCCGAACATCTGATAAAAACATCACAATAATCCACAAGTAATCCACACCATGCCAGTCCACAAGCTAACATCATGTGAAACGAAAAGCTGTGTGTTTGTAAGAAACAAATTCATTATTTAGGCATTTTAACTTTAATACATCACTTCTGGCCAAAATACAAGTCTATAATCCATAAAAGTCAAGTTTTGACTCCACACATGTATTTAGTTTTCACTTGTAAACACTGCTTGTGGATATTTCTCTTCTGATCCAGATGAGATTTTTTCACTGGAGAAAGTGATATAACGGAAAGAGAAAACAATTTTTGCCACAGTTTATAGTCTTGATGAATTTGTTTCTTAAAAACTTGCAGCTTCTCCACTGTTAACTGATGAGCTGGAGGGGTGTGGATTATTGTGGTGTTTTTATCAGCTGTTTGGACTCTTATTTTTATGGCACCCATTCACTGCAGGGGATCCATTAATGAAAGTTATGTAATGCTAAATCCATTAAAAAAATGCATTTTATTATTACGTAACAAAATATCAAACAAATAACACAAATAAATAAATAAATCTACATAAGAAAAATGTTTTCCAAAAGACATTTTATAGGTTCCACTTCACAATCCATTTTACTTCCATAATGTGACATATTTCCAAGTGAAATAGGGGATGTGAATGTAAATTGGATCACTGCTGATGTCACACTGCTGCTGCTGACAACACAAATGAGGGCCATGAAACTTCAAAATGACACAGGGAATCTAGACTTTTATGGAAAGGTTATTTTTAGATTTGAGAATGAGCAATAAAGAAAGAGGAAGAGGCTGACTGTAGGCATAAAACTTGATAAAAGTCAAATCTGAACCAATGAAGAAAACTGAACCTTCAGTAATGTCCTAGGACAATGCAAAGACTTCTGCACAACACAAGCAGCTTAGTATGAGATACTGCAAAGAGGAGGAGATGGATCTATAAGAACTTTAGAAAAATGGAAAATAAACAGTAACCTTAAACTCACCCTTTTTCTAGAGAAACATGAGTTATTTGACAAATTCCAGTCTGGTTTTCGTAAAAAACATTCCACAGAAATGGCATTATTGGACATCTCAAAACTATTGATCATAATATTATGATAAATAGACTTCTTGATCTGGTTGGCATGTCTGGATCAGTTTTAAAATGGTTTTCATCCTACCTGTCTGGTAGAAGTTTTAGTGTTTATGTGAATCAGATTATGTCTGAAACTGCAGAGTTGTCGTGTGGGGTACCTCGGGGTTCTGCAAAACTATAATAGCAGAGAGGGACAAAAAGTACTAAGCCAACGCGTTTCCACAACGCGTTTTCGGTCAGAGCCAGAAACGCAGGTGCAGAGCAGTGAGAGGCGCTTGAAACTGCACCGGCAAGTTTAAAAGTCTGGATTGCATTCTTATTATGGACCATACATATGCCGCGCCACAGGAGAAGAAAACATCGTCGCCAAAACAGTCAAAAATAGAACGTAAAAGGAAACGTGACCGTAGATTACAGAAAACAAGAGTTAATGTCGGGGAAGCTTTTTCTAGGTGGAAAGAGCTAATGCTGGATAAAGATTTCAAAAGAGACGCTGAAGTGGCCAGTTTTCTTCTCGACAGGTAATTCAGTGTTACAATCTATATTACAATATTTTTTTTATATCTAACAATGCACATTATTCAGAAAATATAACGAATAAAGAAGACATAACTACTAATTACAATATTTCATGTTTTCCACAGTCAGTAATTCATACTGTAACATTCGTTTGTTAGTTGTCATGTTGCTGTTTGTTTGAAATAACACACCTGTTCACCTGAAGGAAAACTCGACGAAGTGCTATTAGAAGAAATCCCGTCAAAGCTTTTTGGTACATATCGCCTACCGTAGATGCAACGCGCATTTGAAAAAGCGAGGCGCTGGAGAGCAAAATTAGTTTGAATGCAAAATACAATTTCACCACTAGATGGGAGTAATTCCTACTTAGTGTCCCTTTAAGGAAATTGAGTTCTTTAAATTTTCTTCTTTAATCAACTGTCTGACTGGTATCAAATAGGGCAGGGGTTATGTGAAAACTTTTTGCTTCTGAATTCTGACAAAACAGAATGCCTCTTTTTCTGCATTCTGCGTCGATTCTTTTAAAAAACAACTGAAGGCTTTACTCTTCAAGCAGGCTTTTGGTTAGTTGAGGGGTTTTTATGGTTGTTTGTTGTTTTTGCTGTTTGTATTTTGTAGAATGTTTTTAAATTGTTATTGTATTACATTTTATTGTGAAGCACTTTGTGATTTTTATCTGTGAAAAGTGCTATATTAATAAACTTTGCTTACTTTACTTACCTAACCTTCAGTCTGGTGCAGCAGGAATGGAATTTTCTCTATGGACATCTTTCACATGTAGGCAAACTGGTCATTCATTTTTCAAAATATCAGTTTCCATATCAATATCAAAATACCATCTCTCATCGTGTCGCTGGTTAACCTCTGGTCTGTCTGTGCACATCCATGTGTTTTGGAGGAGGCGTAGCTTTGGAGAGTTGTTTGGATGGAGGGTGGGATCTTATGTTTTCAAAGCTAACTTGATTTTGTTAACCTCTCTGAAATCGCCTACTTTTAAGCAGTTAAAGAGGTAGAAATGCACCTTTTAATGTTGTTTTGCCAACCACCATTAAAATAGCAGAAGAAAAAGAAAATAGCATTCCTGCCACCTACTGGACTGGCAGTTAAAGCGCCTCATGGACCACAGAAGACCATGGTCAGCATAATTTTACTAAATAATTACTTGTTTTAACTACATCCAATTATAAGACTTTTTGCTAACACTCATGGGTGCTTTATTTACTCTATACATTACATTTTTGGTTTTAGAACCCTAGGGATCATTACAGATATTATCTGGTTCTTTGGTCCCCTGGATCAAATTGCCTTCTCACCAAAATTTTAATTGAACCAATATCATATCCTAAAGGTGTTTTGGTGTGAATCTAAAAGTGATTTGCATGTCCATGTAACCACCGATCCTCAAATCTGTCTCGTGCGATCCACTTTCCTGCAGAGTTTAGCTCTAACCCTAATCAAACACATCTGGTTTTGCTAATCAATGTCTTCAGGATGATTCGAAAATCACAGGTAGGTTTGTTTGATTTGGGTTGAAGCTAAACTCTGCAGGAAAGTGGATCTCGCAAGCCAGATCTGAGGATCACTGATGTAAGCCTACACAAGCTAAACTACAGTTTTTATACAAATATTAAATTGATCTATAAATGCCCGAAATGCACATTCAAACTTAAAGGGACAATAAGTAACTTTTTAGGTATTTTATTATCTAAAATCAATATTTTTATTCATAAATATGCCCTCAATGGTGTACAAATACCTATGCCAATGTTTAAACTAATCCTCGTAAATGAAGAATTTATTATCTTTATATACATGGGACGGGTAGGTCGACGGAGGCTTCCATGTAGTTCCGCCATCTTGCAAAACTATAAAAGCAGAGAGGGACAAAGGGTACTAAGCCAACGCGTTTCCACAACGCGTTTTCGGTCAGAGCCAGAAACGCAGGTGCAGAGCAGTGAGAGGCGCTTGAAACTGCACCGGCAAGTTTAAAAGTCTGGATTGCATTCTTATTATGGACCATACAAATGCTGCGCCACAGGAGAAGAAAACATCGTCGCCAAAACAGTCAAAAATAGAACGTAAAAGGAAACGTGACCGTAGATTACAGAAAACGAGTTAATGTCGGGGAAGCTTTTTCTAGGTGGAAAGAGCTAATGCTTGATAAAGATTTCAAAAGAGACGCTGAAGTGGCCAGTTTTCTTCTCGACAGGTAAGTCAGTGTTACAATCTATATTATAATATTTTTTTTATATCTAACAATGCATATAATTCAGAAAATATAAAACGAATAAATTAGACATAACTACTAATTACAATATTTCATGTTTTCCACAGTCAGTAATTCATACTGTAACATTCGTTGGTACATATCGCCTACCGTAGATGCAACGCGCATTTGAAAAAGCGAGGCGCTGGAGAGCAAAATTAGTTTGAATGCAAAATACAATTTCACCACTAGATGGGAGTAATTCCTACTTAGTGTCCCTTTAAATGAGTTTTTTGCATTATTTAAGCTAAAGAATCCATATTGTATATAATTTTTATATAATCTATATTCACATTTCTGTTCATTAAACTGATCAAAAGTAATACAAAAGATTTCTACAAGTTTTTATACATAAACACTGTTCTTTTGGACTTTGGATCCCAGATTACACTAACACACACAAATTATGCAGCAACAGCTTTTTTTCAATATTGAGAATTATGAGATTCTTTTAAGAATAAATTGCATTTTAAAACACATAAAAACAGAATATGTTGTGTAAAATTGTAATAATATTACTGTTTTACTGTATTTTACTGTACTGCCTTATTTTTTTTAAAAGAAACAAATTCTATCCCTAACCCTATTGGCCCCAAACTTTTGAACAATTGTGTACGATACCTTTGTCATACATTTACATTATACATTATACATGATACATTTTTTTCTATATATTTGTGACGCTTTTAAGGTACAAAGACGGCTGTAAATTGAACTTAAAAGGATATGACCTTGATATGAGTGCCATTATCTCAAGAACAGCACATAACCAAACAAATGTATTCTTTGCACTTTGTTAAATAATACATTTTCCGTTATTATAGTCATTATACTTGATGAGGCATATTTCATTGAACATATTTCATCATTTATTAGGCCCTGCTCTTTATTAAAACGATTGTCCGCAGCTTGTCTGCTACCGCTGTGGCAATCCAAATGTAATGTTATTTGTCATGCCAATAAAGCTCAGTGAATTGAAACTGAAACCGAGAGAAAGGAACAAAGAGAAAGAGAGAGAAGAAAGAGAGCGAGAGCTGACCATGTTTTATTCATTGTAGCACCAAGTGAAATTTGGACTCCAGGTGCACCTATTTTAGTCGTCTCTAGACACCTCACTTCCCAGGGCTCTGAGTGTTTCCATTTGTTCAGCTTGAGCAGTTCAGTTCATCAGGGCTTACACTCGTTTTTTCCCCCCCGCGATTTCAGGATTCGCCTTTCACTGCCTGCAATAAATAGTTTTATACTTGGAAGTTGTAAACTTGCGCTTGAGTGTTTTTTGGCAGCTATCTGCAGTGTGGTCAGTCTTCATAGTTTTGAAGAAGGCCATATCATTTAGCAACATTTCAGACTGTAATTCATTAATTTCAACCGCTATTTTAAGCTGAACTTCCATTTATGCAAAGCAATTTTCAGTAGTTGCTCATAACAGTAAAACAAACCTTATAGCCTCATGGTTCAGAATAACGGAGAAGAAAATAAATTAACTCTATTTAAGTTTCCTTTGTTGTAATTAGCATTATAATTAGCCTGTTAATGTCTCTGACTGAGACCAGATCTGTCTATCCAACAGTCCAGTCGTTCCAGGCCTCCAATTAGTATATGCAGTAATACAGGAGCAATAAGATCAGTATGAGGCTATTAGGTGACTCATTTAATAAGCACTTTTGTTAATTATGCTAATAGCCTAGAAATGCCCAGCAGGAATAATGGATAGATAAATGTTTAGAACCACCAGTTAATGGCATAATAGAGAACCCAACCAATTATACACATCAGTGTGTTTGAGTTGGGCAGGTGTAAAGGCAGCCGAACACCTGCAGATCGACTTCTGAACCTTCAGTGTGTAGAGTTTAAAGAAACAGTTCACCCAAAATAAAGATTTACTGACCCTCAGACCATCCGATGTAGAAACAGATTTGGAGAAATGTAGCATTATATCACTCGCTCACCATTGGATCCTCTGCAGTGAATGGGTGCCGTCAGAATGAGCGTCCAAACAACGGATAAAAACTCCACAATAATCCACAATCCATATCATTCCAGTTCATAAATTAACATCTTGTGAAGTTAAAAGCTGCGTGTTGGTAAGAAACAAATTCGTTATTAAAGTGTTTTTAGCTTTAAACTGTCACTTCTGGCTGAAATGAGAGTCCATTGTCCATAATAACACTTTCTTTCAGTAAAAAAAAAAAACAAAAAACAAATATTCTGTTGTCGCTAACATCAAAATCCACCAACATGTTAGTTTAGAATTGTTTAGGACTGTTATATAATAATGCTTGATCTGTGCATTATTTCTCTTCTGATTTAAGGCAAGGCAACTTTTTCTAGAGAAATTAACATTATGGATAGAGGACTCTTAAAAACATCTTAGTAAAGAATTTGTTTCGTACAACACACAGCTTTTCAATGTGTTCAGTGATTAATTGAATAACTTGTGGATTATTGCAATGTTTTTATCAATTGTTTGGACTCTAATTCTGATGGCACCCATTCACTTACTGAGCATCCATTAGTGAGCAAATGATTTATCTAGGCCGGGACTCGACTAAAAAAATTAATCTAATTAATTAGAGGCTTTGTAATTAATTAATCGAAATTAATCACATTTTAATCGCATATAAATATTTGACCTTGAACAGTGAGAAGTAATTTTTTTTCACTTGGATTTATAGTATACCATTGAATAATGACTAATTACATAAGCTTAAGCAACAAAATATTGTTTATTTTTGTTCAACTAAGTCTAGCAGACCAGTGCAAATTTTGCCATGAAGTGTAGCAATAGTACATTTCAGAAATTCAGGAAGCTTATAGGTGCTTGAACCTTCTGTAAAGTGTTTTTTTAAGTAAAATACAATACTGTCAATTACATTCAGAACATTGGAAACACCGACTATTAGAAAACATCTCTCTGTTGCTTCAGAGGCCATAACATACTAAGTCCAACTCTCAATAACCTTGGCCCAAACACTAAAGAGTTCAACATAAACTGTTGCACCAACAAAATAATACATAGTTCAACATAAAGTGTAAAGTCCACGCTAGCTGCTATATGTTTTGCATTGAGGTGATACTTGAGGCTCGATGTGCTGCGTGATATGCGAACGCTAGTTGGTGCTCCAGTATAATCGGTCCACCGAAACTCATCCAGTGAGAAACGTTCCGCGGTGCAAAAAAAAGTTATTAAAAATGCGGAAATTTTTTTTCTGTAATTAATCTTAGTTAACTCGTTATTTTTTGTGTAATTTATTAATCTCAATTAACGCGTTAAAGTCCCGGCCCTAGATTTAACGTTAAATGTCTCCAAACCTGTTCTGATGAAGAAACAAACTCATCTACATCTTGGATGACAAATTTATATTTTGGGGTTAATTATTCTTTTAATTAATCCAGTAACTGTACCAAAGATTTGAGAAGCATGTGGATTGTGTTGTTAAAGTCAGTTACATCAGTCTATGAATCTCAATGGGATCTTGATGGTTTTTATTAATAAGCTATAGGAATCGGACTGTGGTCTTCATGAGTGTGAGGATTGGGTCACATGCTGTTCCTCCTGGTGCTCTGATGTCTGTGTGGCTTCTGTTCTTCTGCCTTCACCCGTCTGATAATAACTCACAAACACATCCACAAACAAAACCCAAGATACACTCATGTTTTTCAGCAGGAGGGCACATGAAAATATGTTTCCTTGACAGATGTAGAAAGACAGAGAGGAGAAAGAATGCACAAAATGGACAGATTTATCAAAAAGTGATGTTACGGTGTGAGAAAACTATGCTGGTATATAGTTAGAAGATATCAGTCTCCGAGCTCAGCCTCCCACCTCGGCTTGAACTTAAAAAATATATAAATAAAAAAGTTTGAGATATATGTATCAGTGGTGTACATCAGTGGTGTATATGGATGCATATAATATTGTGATATCACTACAATGAGAAGTTTTCAGGTGAGACGGAGCACTTTTTAAAGAAGAGTGTATTGTGCATATATATAAATTTTATTTCAGCTGGTTTCTGAGGCAACATTTATCATTTTAATTTAGTTTAACTTGATGTAAACAAAACTAAAATAACTAAAACTGGAATACAACAACAAAAATAAATAGATAAATACCATACCATACCATACCATGCCAATTTAAAATGCTCCCAATATCGAAATTATATAATGTAAAACTATTTTCTCAGTGAGACTACTAATAACACTGCAATAGTGAAAAATAATAATAATAATAATAATTAGAACCAGATTATGTCGTTACAGCAATTATCATGCCAGAATGAATCATATTTTTGATATCACAAAAATATATATCTGACATACTTTACTTACTACACTACTTACGTGTATATATAAACCATGTACACTTATTCCAGTAAAAAAGCTGTTTATTTTCAACACAGTCTCATGCAGTTTTGTGAAAATGAAAACATACCTAGTAATAAATCTGGAATAATTATATCTTTTTATTCCCTAATGTATATAATAAATAAATAAGTGTGTGTGTGTGTGTGTGTGTGTGTGTGTTTGTGTGTGTGTGTGTGTGTGTGTGTGTGTGTGTGTGTGTTCACGTGTGTACATGGCCCATTTTTCTAATTGTTAAAATACTGTAAACAGCCATAATGGTAGTTTTGAAAAATATGATTAATATAAAAGACATATTTGCAAAATCATGTACACAAACACGAGATTCCAATCATTTCAGCAGCCTGATAAAAACTGTTTAAGGTCACCTCAAGGGAAAAACCAAGTTGGATCACACGACCAGCTGAATATTATCCAAAAAACAACTTATTTATTGTCTACTTTCACTTCTGAAAATAATTATTTTGGATGGTGGGTTCTGTTTATTCCAGGGTAAAAAAAAAAAAAAAAAAGAATCCATATTTTACATGTGGTCTCAGACTTGAGAGGGGAATTTTGTGGAAAAGAAACAGTCCTGGGCGGCTTTTCTACTCACCTGGGACAAAGAGGTAAAAGAAGGGTGATGACATCACCAGTTTGGTGATTCAGACGTTGAAGTGACTGTAGGAAGGGGTTAAACCACAGCTCGATTAGTCCCAGACGCAGAGCTGACCAAAGACCACCTGATTAGAACCAGCGACCCGCTGGCATACACAATAAGAGCTAATCAGAGGAGTTAAAGGAACCTAAAAGGGAACACATGAGCGCATATGTAGGTCAGGAGCAGTGTGTGAGCTGTACAACATCACTGTAGACTGAGAGAGACGCTGATCAAATCCTGACCCCTGAGTCACTGATCACTGGGCGGCTTCTGACATTGAGTCACAACGGGACCTCTAATCAAAATTCAAGGTTATGTGAAATTCAAAATTGAATTATTTCAGGAGATTTGTCATAATTTGAATTGGTTGCACCCACAGAATACTGACCTGGAATTTTATCAGAATGACATGAAATAATTGTTTAAAAGAAATTCAACACAGTCAATATTTTATAAATAGAATACATGTTTTAACTAATTAGGCATGTCCTATTTTTCTAAATGTCAAAACAATAAACAAAAAATATATATATATATATATATATATATATATATATATATATATATATGTGTGTGTGTCTGTTTTTGAGTGTAGGTGATGTGTTCATGATTTGGGTTTGTGATGCATGTGTTTGTGATGTGGTGTTTCTAAGAGAGTGTGTTAAAGGCTGGGTTATGACACTGGCCAGCCGTCAGAACTGAGTGCAGGTATGTGTACTTCAACACAAGCCAGAACAGTTTACTGCCAGAAAGAAAAAGTTCTAACCACCATCTTACTGAAGGAAAGAGTTGGTCATTTTAAATGTCAAATTTACATGTATGATTTATGCAAGATACATACTAAGATGAAAGTAAATATTTTTCATTTGTAAAATTCTTCTTGAGAAAACAAACACACACACACACACACACACACACACACACACACACATCTATATATATATATATATATAGTAACGGGACTGAATCTGAATGGGGTCTTGAACAAAGTGAAAAGAGCCTGCAGTTGAGACAGCAAATTCACTACAAAAGACAGTTTCCCTGAAAGAGTAGGTGGAGATTTACTTGAGATCCTCACTGGTTACATCACAGCTTGTCTCTCGGGTGCCCGGTAAAACACTCTACATGACAGAGATAGCTGGCTTGAGGAACCAGACACATTTATCAAGCCTAAGAAGACAGCAGCTCTGTGGCCGAAGGGAGAGGCTGCTTGCTCCCGGCCGCAGCGGTAGCTGCCGTTGACAATTTTGTCACCTTCTGGAAGATGAATAGGTGAAAGGCTTTGAGGGATGAGGGGAGAAGAGACTGGGAACGTGTGAGTCCCAGTGGAGTTCTTGACAGTCCGTAATCTGGCCGTCACCCTTCATCGTCTCAGATGGCGACTCCTGCCAAACTTGTGTGAGAGCCCCGCCGTCTCTGTCTCTCTTTCCTTCCCCCGGCCCTCTTTCCCTTCATCAACACACGACTCTCAGAATCAAACGTAACATGAGAAACTTTGAGAAAGATTTAACGCTCCAACAAGAAGCTCATGCTGTGGTCAAGTCCTCCAGGGAAGTCATCATTTCAACATGATGTGTGCGTAAGTGATATTGGACTAAATAAAATGGGTTCGCTCTCTTTTTCATTTCCACAAAGACAGGATTTTAACACTAACGTACTAATATAACTAATGCTTCAATTAGACTTGGATGTAGGATCTCCCCAAGTAGCTTTTAATGCTTTCATATGCTGCCACTAAGAATCATGGGAACTGTAGTTTGGTCACACAAGCCTCCTCAGCTTCAACTAAGTAAGTGGTACTTTCAGTCAAGCTTCGCCATCATTCAACAACCACATGCGAAATGCATACAAACTAAATCAACATTCACAACTTCAACTAAATTCGCACTCGGAAACCTCTAAAGCAAACGAAGATGACAGACAAGAACGCAGGTGCTCAAAGAAAGACGTCCATCACAGGAAACACAATAACCAGCTAGAGATCGCCTGAGGACCCATCAGGCATTAATTGGGCTGTACTTTATTGTGTTGTTGCAGGAAAAGACCCTTCCGTCCAATCAAAGTGTTGAAAAGGTCCTTCAGGATTTGAGTGTGATGGGAATGGCAGAGGCTCTCCGGAGGTCTAAGCAGGATGATGAGCGGAAAAACACTGTCCTTTCTGCCCACTGTACACCTCACAAGTGCAACCAATTAGAGTAATTGAAAAAGGGAGACATGTCCAATTAATAGTTTGTTCAGAGGAAGCAGGAATGGTGTAGAGTGGTTTGAGGCAGGTCGAAAGCAGGAAGAAAATGGGCAATTATTTACGTCTCACATGCCAGCACCATTATCTGGCCATTCACTCTCAACAGGGTTTTCTGTAAATAAAAAATGGAATGGGCAAAAAGCAAGGGATAGTGGGTGGGCGGTGGAGGGCAAAACAGTACCGCTAAGAGAAAAAGGTACTCGTGACGGGAGGCATTGAACCAGAACTTTGCATAATACCCCTTTAGGCAAAAGCGGCAAGCTGACAGGGGCATCTGAACTGTGGACATGCCTAACTAGCCAATGGAGCCATTAGGAAGGCCTGGTGCAGCGTTTTGCCTTCACGCGTCAAATCATGCATGCTCACTCATCTTTTCCTCACCATACAACACATCAAAACCTTTCCTGTTCCATTCTCTCGACACCGCGCACAGCAATTTATATTGATCACTCTGACAGTGTGATCATTCGACGATGTGCCAGGATTTGGGCAGCACTTACCGCTTCCAGGATATGGCAGGAGATGTGCCATAAGTAGTTTGCACGGTGGGGGGAGAGCATCTCCACTACATTTGGCCATTTTTTAGCTGTGTGTTTTTGTGTGTATTATGGGGATAGAAGGAATTAGCATACAAACTATTCGCTCACTTGGTGATTTCCGCTTTGGTGCAGTCAGCCAGAGCGTTCTGACCTTTAAAAACCTTACAAAGTCGATCTGAAATTGTTTAGAGTTAACTTTTTCATTTGGGCGAGTTAATTCTTGCAGGCCCAATGCATACATAAACATGGCAGCCATTAGCAAAAGTTGATCTACCGCTATTATACTCCCATTTTCGGACAAGTGGGAGTCTGGACCCTGCTTTAATAATTGTACAGATACAAACTGCAGCGTTATATGCACACAGTCCACTTAATGAAGACCCTAGGCACCACAGTAAACAAGTAAAGGGCAGTTTACAAGTATTGATGAGTGATGGAGAAAAACAAGCTGCAGAGTTTAGAATGCAGATATGTGTGCCTCATGAGAGTTCGATATAAAATAGGCACGGATTCAGATCGTAAATGCCATGTGACTCAAATGAAGTCACCAGAAAATGATGTCTTGAAAGGCCTCATGTTGATTGACTGATGGCACCACATCAACCACTCAATTCTCTTATTAATGACTATCCTGAGCTGGGACATGGAATGCACCAAACAGTGAAAAATATGTCTAAAAAACAGCCACTGGTCAAACTGGTCTACTGTAACATTATAAACTTTTTTTTTTATCAACATAGATATATAGCAACTGGCTTTGACAACTACAAAATATATTTCTGCATAACCATCTGAACTGTTAGAATATTGCTCTGAACGTATATATATATATATATATATATATATATATATATATATATATATATATATATATATATATATATATATATATATATATGCTACTATTCTTTCTTTGGCTTTTAATTCATTGTGAGTTTATGGCATGAATCTGTGGGTTGCCATGTGTTCGTGTCTTTGTTTGTTCAGCACTTCGGTCAGCTGTGCTTGCTGTTTGTAGACGTGCTATATAAATAAAACTTGAAACTTTTGGTTTCACTTTCAAGACGTGTGTCGCACACTTGATAAATACATAAGACATGCTTCATTTCTTCATTTCTTTCAAGTTTGAACGAATTGGTTGAATGAATGACTCACTCATTAAAACTGTAACCTGCTGCCACCTTTCAGTGGTTTTAAATTCACATTTAGCATATCATTTCTATTTTTAACCATTTAAAAACATCCAAAACCATTTATTATCAATATTTATGCAATGCTGATCAAAACATTTCTTTCTAAAGCTTTTTTTTTTGTAGTGTCTATTTGAAACTTTCCTCATATAACACAATAATGACTTTAAATGATATTTCGGGGTTTAATTTCTCAGCCAAAATTGATATGTGATTAATTAATAAGCGCATCAAATGTAATTCATTAGATTACAATTTTGAATCGCTTGACAGCCCTAGTATTATAATTTTTGATTATAATTCCTGTAACCGAACTCTGTTTGGTGTCTGAAAGCATATTTATGTGTATGTTTCGGTTGAGTGGATTCCATGTTCGGAAAGACTCTCTTGATAGTTTTATTTACACTCTAGTTAGGTTTCCCAAGCGCACACAAACATTTTCTGTCAGACTACCGAGTGCTAAGTGTTACCCGTGATTGACTTTGGTTTGACCTCAGTGCAGCGGAGGTGGCAATTACTCAACACCTAATTCCGTGACAAATGTTTTAAAGATCTGGATTGAGATGAGATTTTGAGCGATCAGTTTGTTCTTATCTTCAGCAGCTAATGACATTCTGAAGATCATCATCATTTCCTCTGCAAAGCCTCGGTCTTCCCGAGAGGCAGGGTTAAATGAACCTCGCTCAGGCCAAATCAGCTTAACTTCCTCTCAGCATGATAACGATACCGTCTCTTGCCCCCGGGACGATTCTCTCGGTGGGTGAGTGATGACAAACGCCCCCGTCTCCATCACCCACCGCATCAGTCCCAATCTTCCAGATAAACGAGGGTAACTAGAACGACGACTTGCATATCTCCATAAAAATAACAGTTGATGAGGAAGCCATTTTCTTCATTCAGCTCCAGTGGTGGAGATGCTTTGAAACCGTAGCTTGCTAAGCTGCTCATTATTTAAAATAGTTTAAAACTGCAGTTAAACTAGTCTTTTGTAAAAGTAGTTAGCCTAAGGTGGTCTACTGCAACACAACCTATCTAACATTAGCTAACACATAAACTAAAGCTACTTAAAAGGAAAATTTCAGTGTTAACATTGAACACTATATACTAAATACAGCTTAAAAACTAGAATACCAAATAAATCTGTTGAACAATCTAAAATGCCATGCATTTACAAGAATTGGTGAAGTGAATGGATTACATGAGCCAAGTCACTCAAACCATTTCACTAGAATTTCCCATACAGCAAAAAAGAAAGTGGACATTTCGAAATAAATAACACACACACACACACACACATATACATACATTTTGAAATATAGTTCGGCACTTGAGTGTTGAAACTAAGTGTCAAAAATATATTTTATTTAACTGTGACTACATTTAACACATATTTAACATATAATTTGGCCACACACACACACACAAAAAAAATGTGCATTGTTCATCCTAACCCATACAGCAAAAAATCATAGAATGAATACAATATTCCAAATTGGCATATGAGAAAGGTGATCTTTTTGGACAAACTGACAAAATGATACAGAAATGAACTTTCCAAACCTACAGACTTATTTAAAATGACTGTTTTGAACAAACTGAACCACTAAAATGAATCAGACTTTCCAACACTAAATATTAGAAAGAGCTACAAGCACAAACAATGTGACATTTTTTTTGGTGAAAAGCAGATTGTTGAAAACAACGGAGCTACTATCATGCTACTAAAAATGTATTTACTAACGTCACAGTTTTTTAGTTAGCTACTCTCTGCTCACCTCTGTTTTACGCTTTTTCTTTTTCTGTCTCTCACTTTCTCTCTCCATCTCTCTGATTGATTGGATGGGAGCTGTGGTAGGAGTTTGGACGAGCTTAAAGATGTCAGCACCAGCAACATTGTTGAAAAGCCATGAACACCTTCTCACTGCCTCTTCTGACAGCGTCAGCGAGAAGACGGACTGATGAGGAATGAGACCAGGAAGATGGATGCATGGGCAAGGAGAGCAGAACGATGGATGAGTCGGAAAGGTACGAAGGAAGATGGATAGATGTCTCAACTGTCAAACACGTCACCAGTCATGTGTGAGGGGCATCAGTCTTAACTGAGTCCAAAACTCAAAATTAAATCAATCGCAGCAGAGCGTGAAGTATCAGTGCCTAATCATTCAACACTCCTTTGTTTTTTTCAACTGTAAGTTCGAGATAAAGGAATAGTTCACCCAAAAATGAAAAATCTGTCATCATTTACTCATCCTCCAAACCTGTATGAGTTTCTTTTTTTCTGTTGAACACAAAAGATATTTTGAAGACGTCGTTGGTCCCCACTGACTTCCAATTGACTTCTGGAAAATTCAGTGAATATATATATATATATATATAATTGAAGTCAATGGGGATCAGAAACTGTTTGGCCTTTCCTGATAAATGAATATGGATAAATAAACACTAATCTTCCGTCTTCTCTAGAGTTTAAAACATAAATATTAAAGTCTACCAGTGATATTTTAGAATTATTTATATACAAATTTTCATTTTCATTTAAATGTTGGTGCTTTAAATATATGCTTTTGACATTTTAAAATATGTTAATACAGCTTTAATACAGTCTTACTAATTAAGTACTTCGACTTAAAGGCAACATTTCTCTTTTTTGGGGGGATGTTTTTCATCTAATGGTCATATTTTATTCTATTTTTTGTATCACTTTCATTTTCATTTTTAATAGTTATTAGATTTTATTACAATAACATTTAATACCAAACATACCAAACAATACCAAATTTGTCCACAATCAAATGATCGGAGCTTCTGTCAACATTTATTTTACAGCTCTAGATTCCAAATGGAATCTTGGGAAAATTGAAAAAAAAAAGTTGACTATTAAATAAAATATGAGTGAGAACTCCGTGATATAGCATCCTGTGAGCTATAACATTTTCCTGTGTTTATCAGTACCACTTCTTCTGTGGTAATCATCCCCATCCATAATGTTCATTAAAAAGTCAAAAGACCTTTATGTGATCTGGGACCTTTGATTTGCCATTGTAGAGACCAAGTCTATCCCTAACAGCCTTGTTCTTATTTGTATTAAATTACGACATATGAAGCATGATGTAGCATAACAGTGTATGAAGATTTTTCACACCAAGCAGCCTCCTCTTGGTCAGTCCGGCAAATCCATGTAAACATCTTCAAAATCGGAATCAGTGCAGGGAATCTTTCGCCCTCACATGAATTTCCAGATCACATGGATTCCCATTGCAAAGACTGGACTGCACCACTGATAATTTGGCGAACAAAGGTAAATGTGAACCAACCTAAAGCCCTTACACTCTTCTGTTGAGATCTTTGGTCAGTGACACTATGCTTGTTTTTTATTTATTAAAAATATATTAAAAATGCAATTCATACAAAGATGTCTTTTAATTTCTAAATTTGTAATTCATTGTTATTTGTATATGTGAGATCAATAAATATAATTTGAACTGTGTATATTCTGAATACAATTTTCTTTCTCTTGTGCACTCTTGATGTACTTTATTCCATTCAGACTGCTTTCATAAACCCAAATATGAAGATGAAATCCAAGTGACTCTTTGAGTTATCCTCCAAACATTTTCCATGTGAGCTTCACGCATGACTGGCACACCTCTCGGGTGTTCATCTGTCCTACGAGCCTCACAGTTCAACCCTTAGTCCTCATTTTCCGTGGGCTGATCCTGCTTCAGTCTGGGTCATGGGGTCAGTGCTCGTCCAGACCTCGAGGAAAGAGCAACAGTACAGCCAAAGGCAAATTCCAATAGTTTTCCAGCAGGGGCATTGTATCCCCACTGAGAGTGTTGATGGCTTCGGAGCACAGTGTAGTGATGGGAAGTTCGGTTCTTTTGCGCGAACCGGTTCTTTCGGACAGTTCGATTTAATAAACCGGTTTAAAAAACCGGTTCACCGATTCTTTTACGCTCGACGTAATGACGTCATTGGCGATGACGCAAAGCCGTCAAATCTATCGCGGGCTTAACACATTTAAATATCAAGTCAGAAATCATAACATCGGTCAGTTAACACATCATTATAATCCTATACAAAAATCAGAATGTTAAGAAACGTATCTAAAGCATCAACACATATACAGGCATTGATCTGCAAACTAGGATGTTTTACAGTTATGGCGTCAATAAATTAGTCTTCATCAGCGCAGAAACTATGCTCCACTTATGTATAATCCATTACGGTTTATTTGTAATTAAGTAAACTTACGTTTCGCCGGATTTGTTCACTATCCTCGTTTCAACCGAGTTCAACGTTGGCATCAATTGCCTGGTTCAGAGTTCTGTGGCGTCTGGCGGGCGGAGCTGCAGCTGCTGTGCTGTGACATTACTGTTCGGTTCGGTAGTTCAGATCACACACGCTGTCGCTGAATCACGCATGCGCAGTATCATCAGCTCACCGGTTCTCAAATCGGACACGTCCGAAAGAAGCGGTTCTCGATTCAGTGTACTGGTGATCCGAAAACCGATGCAACCGGTTCTTTACTCGAGAACGAGATTCGAGAAACGCAAGTGTGATTCAAAAGGAGTCGCTTGTTTGCTCTTGCTGTAGTTTGATTATATTATTTTTTATCTTTATATCATCTTGTTTAGAAATTAAATAAACTGTTGAAAAAAATGGATTATATTAAATAAATAAATGTTCAGTTTTATAGTTTTACAAACAATGAATTGCTTCCAAACAATATACAATATAACAAAATATTTGTTAATTTTGCATGTATTTTCTTGTACAGTATATGTTTTATGCTATTAATCTGTTATGGTGTATTTGGAAAAGCACAAGAAACCTTTTTTTTACAGCATTACAGTAAATGCTAAAATACTTGCCAGAATAAATTTTAAGAGGAATAAAGAGCAATCAATTTTCTATTGGTTAGTCTGCTAAAACTCTCTGTTGTTAAGGGAATCTGATTGTAACCTCAAAAGTGAAAGGGCATGTATACCCTTCCCCCACATAGCTGTATGCTGTAAAGTGATTGGGGAGAAGGGTCACCTTCTTTTGACACCTCTCACCCCAAAGGTTACAAACAACCACCAAGGCAGAGAGGTAGAAAGAACAGCCACAAAAGATGACCTCCAGAAAAAGAAGCAATATTTGGCTTCACTTTGATGAGGCTGGACCCCAGAAAGCAAAATGCAAGCTTTGTAGCATTATTTTGTCAGGCCAAGGAGGATCCACATCAAATTATAGAAGACACTTGCAAACAAAGCATCCGACTGCATTGCTTGTGCAAGTGAGACAAGAGGAGTCTACAGAATCAACATTAGACTCAGGTACTGCTTCTACAGCTACCGTCTCTTCAGATACTGCTTCTACTTCTTCTGCATCTGGAACTGGCACCAGTGTCCAAAGGTCAAGACAGAGTCAAATAACAAGCTTTGTGAGAACACCAATTGCCCCTGTCAGACAAAGCAAAGTTGATGAGGAGTTGGTCAAAATGATTGCACTGGATTTACAACCTTTTTCAATTGTTGATGACACAGGATTTAGAAGGTTATTGAAGGCACTTGATCCATCATACGTTTTACCAAACCGAAAGACCATATCAAACACTCTGGTACCACAGCTCTACAGCAAAATTAAAGAAGAGGTGATGGTGAAAGTCAGCAAAGCTTCAGCTGTGTGTCTGACCACTGATTGCTGGACATCAAGGACAACTAATAGTTTTATGGCAGTCACTTGTCATTTCATTGATGAAAGTTTTACACTTTCATCATTTCTTCTAGACTGCTTCTCATTTACAGAGAGGCATACTGCTGACAATCTGGCAGCTGAACTTAAAAAGATTTGTGATGAGTGGGGAATCGCAAACAAAGTTGTTGCGTGTGTCACTGACAATGCTAGCAACATAAAAGCAGCTATCCGTAAAGCTGAATGGAAGCACTTGCCATGCTTTGCCCACACTTTAAACTTAATTGTGAGGGAAAGCTTAAAACCAATTCAGGGGATACTCGCAAAAGTGAAGAATGTTGCTGAATATGTCCACAGAAGCACTGTTGCAACAGAGCGATTAAAAGCAACACAAAAACAAATGGGCCTTGAAGAGCTGAAGCTTAAGCAGGATGTAATAACAAGGTGGAACTCCACTTATTACATGCTGAAAAGATTTTGGATGCAGAAAGAAGCAATCATTGCAACGCTTGCATTGGTCAACCCCAGCCTTCCAACCCTGACACTTGAAGAGTGGGACATAATCAAAGATGTGTGTGAGATTTTAAAGCCCTTTGAAGAAGTCACTGTTGAAATCAGTGCTGAAAGGTATGTATAAATTAATTTAACATAACTGCTTCCACTGGTGAAATACTTTGTGAATGACATATTTCAACCCACCTAGTTTATGCTCATTTCCTTTTCATATATATATATATATATATATATATATATATATATATATATATATATATATATATATATACACATATTTGATCTAATTAAGTTATTTTGTCTTTTTATTAAAACAGATATGTGACCGCATCCAAGGTCATTTTGATGGCAAGAGGATTGCAAAAAATTGTCCAGCGATTGCGGGGTGCTGTGTCTAAACATGGCCTAGTTATTGCAATGATGAACAAACTGGCTGAGGAAATGCAAAATCGCTTCCACAACATAGAGCATATTCGTCTGCTTTCTGAGGCTACCTTTCTTGACCCCAGATTTAAGCAAAGGGCCTTTCATGATAGTGCTGCAGCAGATGACGCAGCCAAAAGCATAAGTTCAGCTGCTGCAAGGGTTTGGTCCAGTACAGGTGAGCAAACTCAAGCTGAGCACACATCTCCTCCAGCCCCTCCGTCTTCTGAACAGCAGTCTTCAGTCTGGGAGGATTTTGATGAAAGAGTGGCTGATGCAGTCAGCATCAGCAACCCAACATCCACTGCAGTGGCTGAAATGAGAGGGTATCTTGCAGAGACCTTGATTCCAAGAACGGAAGACCCACTAGCTTGGTGGAAAGCAAGGCAAGCAGTATATGAAGGTTTGACAGCCGTCATGAAGAGGAGACTTTGCATAGTTGCTACATCTGTGCCATCAGAGAGAGTGTTTTCGAAAACGGGTCAGATTATTTCAGAAAGGCGAAACAGACTGAGTCCTAACAAAGTTAGGCAGATTGTTTTTCTGAATTCAAACCTACCCTCATAAGAGAGGGTCAAGTTGCATGTTGTTACAGCTTTTCACTACAGTGGTTAAAATCTCTGTTTAAAACTGCCTTTTCAATTTTCTTTCCAACATGTTTTTTTTTTTCTTTTTTTCTTTTTTTTTGATAATGCACAATAACTTTAGTCATTTACAAACAACAGGCAGTACCTTTTAAATATAGTGTGTAAAACATTTAGAGTTAATTACAGTGTGTAAATGCACTTTTCCAGCAGTTGTATTGTTGAAAAAAATTTTTGTATTGCTGAACACTTTAATACAATTTTATTAAAATATTGCTTATTTAATACAAACTCAATTTATGAATGCTTCATCATTAACTATAATGACAGTAGGCCTACAGGTATTTCATAAATCATCCCTTGTTTCATGTTAAACATAGCGTCTCAATTATTATGGTCCAACACCTAAACAAAATCATAAAAAACTCTTTAACAGAATCCTCAATTAAATAGCTTACACAAAGTCCTTTAAGACACACAGATACATTCATATTTTAAATAAATATTTTAAAAATGTTTCTCTTGCTCCAATATTAATTGCTTCAATCACATGATCATACAGTGATAAGACTGTAATTAAGTTATGAAAACTGCCTTTGAAAACCACACGCATGCGCAGTATCATTGGTTCATCGGTTTTCAAATCGGACACGTCCGAAAGAAACAGTTCTCGATTCAGTGTACTGGTGATCCGAAAACCGATGCAACCGGTTCTTGACTCGAGAACGAGAATCAGCTCATCGGTTCTCAAATCGGACGCGTCCGACAGAAACGATTCTCGGTTCAGTGTACTGGTGATCCGAAAACCGATGCAACCGGTTCTTGACTCGAGAACGAGAACTGCTCCAGCAGTGGGCGTGTTCGTTCGTCATCTGGCTCGGCTCGGTGTTCATCTTCAGTTCGGTCTTCACAGCAGTTCAGTGAGTGTACTGTTTGAGTACATGAATTACTCCGGGATATTGGTTTGTTTGAACTCAGAGGGAGTGTCAGGCACATTAAAAAAGTTAACAGTTTAAGTCATTTGTGGTTTAATGCTTATTGGAGACGTGAACCGTTTCAAACGATTCAGTTCGATTTGGTGAACTGGTTCAACCGATTCACTAAGAAGAACCGGTTAAATTGAACGATTCGTTCACGAATCGGCCATCACTAGCACAGTGAGGACAGGGGTGGGTATCGACACAATCGCTCATTGAAAACATACGGAGAGCCAACAGGAGAACAGAGCCTGATAAACACCCTATCTGTGCACAAATCAATTAGAACAGGGTGTCTAATGTCGGCACTGGGGTGCATTCAAACACACACGCTCAAATATGCCCTACAAAGGCATTACAAGAAAAAATAGATGCATCTCTATTGCTTTATTACAATTTCAAAACGCAGGCGGCAACAGTAGGCATAGTGCAGGGCCTCCACCGGCTTATATGAATAACTTACAGACCACCGACGGCTGCTGCTGATAACTGGAAAACTCATGATGGCTTTTGAGCGAGAACTCCAGGGTGGGAAGTGATCGCCGCATGCATCTTTGAACTGTTGTCTAACTGCTGGTGGCAGCACAGAGCTGATGCGGGGCCGACGGCGAGTGGGGCAGAATTGGCTCAGCCTGGTGCCGCCATCAGATGCAGAGGAAGATGGAGATGTGCAGTTTAGAGCCTCAATTAGGGAGGACGCAGATGCTCCACCTGCCTCCCATTGTGAATATGTGTGTGTGTGATGCAGAGGTGGGTAGTAACGAGTTACATTTACTTCGTTACATTTACTTGAGTAATTTTTCGGGGTAACGAATACTTTTCGGAGTATATTTAAAGATGGGTACTTTATACTCTTACTTGAGTACATTTTTTGGGAAAAATCTGTACTTTTACTTCGTTACTGTGGGCGACGCCCCTCTCGTTACTTTATCTTAATGCAATAAATGCTTCAGTTTATTCCAAACGCGCCGTCTACTTTTCTCTGGACAATGAGCGATGCCCATTCGCGAATGATTCATTCTTTTGAGTCAACTCTGTTCAAAGGCTTGATCAAACCAGTCGGCAAACGAGTGAATTGGTTCATGAATCAGTTTGATTGAGTCGTTCAGTTCCATGCTGCACGCGCTGAGCTCTGAAGCGGTTCACTCAGAGTTGTAACGTTTAAGAATACCAGCAGCGTTGAAAACGTGGCTATGGAACTGCACTGAATTGAAAGCTAATCTGCAAAGGCTATTATTTGCTTGCGGTGGAGATCCTTATTAGATGAACGCGTGTGCTGTCTACTGTTTAACAGGTAATAACTTGGGCTACATTCGATTACAGTACAGGATACCACTGTGACATTAGTTTGTTGTACGTGTGTGGCTTATAACAGGTTGAATGCAGCTTCCAAAAGACAAAGAATAGCCGATTAAGATTTTATTAATTTGAATACAATCACACCAGTGCGAGTAGGTTCAGGAAGTCATATCATCAGCTGCTAAATTTAGATCTGTGATCGCTTGCTGGCGCTGAGCCAGAGACAGACGCGTTTTTACAGCGCTGCGCATTAACCAATCACACACGGTTCTGTTGAGCTTTTGAATGCAATGGCCAATCAGAGGCGTTCCTATGAGTCATCGCTGAAATGCCGGTGCTTCCTTCACTCGCTCACTTACTGAATACCTCTTTCTGCCGAATTCTCTCGTCAGAAACAACAAAGTGCAGATGTGTGTACGAATCTATAATTAAGATATTGATTTCACAGTGTTAACAGTTTCAGTGATTTTAATGGTAGTTTCTGAGAGTGAATGAAATCTAGACTGTCAGTGAAAATTATGTTTAATGTAAATGTTATTTGCTCTCTTTCTGAACAATGAAAGATTAGTAGCAATATTTATATCACATTAACTTTCAATGTTAAATTCACATTTAAAATAAAGTCAGTCGTATTAAAAATATGTTATGGCATGATACCTATATTTGTTACTTAAATAAACAGACAGGGTTTTATAATAAATTACATAAATTGGATTAAAGGCTGATGAAATATATACATTTATACACACACACATACATTACTTACATTTTTTGTCTATATATCTATATAAAAAAAGGCTCCGTATATATGACCCAAAGTAACTAGTAACTAACTACTTGAGTAGATTTTTTATCCGATACTCTTTTACTCTTACTCAAGTAACTATTCAAGACTAGTACTTTTACTTTTACTTGAGTAAATATTTCTAGAATTACTTTTACTTTTACTTGAGTAAAGTTTTTGGGTACTCTACCCACCTCTGGTGTGATGTTTGAGAGACACAGAAGCGGAGCAGATTTTCATTTTGGGAAGCCACAAGTGATTTCGTACTTTAGGTTGTAACTAACTTAAAGTAGGGGTGCTACTAACTTAACTGCATTTTGTCCGTTTTTTGTCAGCAGGCAATGTCTGAGCCTATGGAGGACAAGTGGATGGACGGATGGCCAGACTGAACTATCTAAGGCGGCATTACCCAAAAGCATTGTAAGCCCAAGAATATCATAGAAACCATTGGCACCAGTGGTCTCTAATGATCTACTTAGGCTTATGATGCTTTGGGGGAAACTCAGCTTTGATCAATTTTAGTGAATCAGTTTGTTTCAGTGATTCATTTGCATTTATTAAATATTTCTTTTGTAAATATTTCGATTGTAATTCAAACGCAGCTCCAGTCGGCATTTAAACAGACCTTTGCTCTTAATTCCGATCAGTCCAACGCAATAACGAAATCTGAGCAGGTCTAAAAACTAAAACGGTTTATGCTGCACGTTTTACTTTGAAAAGTTATATATATATTTTTAAATATGAGCAGGCCTACAAAGCTGGGATTGGTAATGCTGCACTGTAATCATAGTTTTTTATTTATATTTTTCATTATATTTTATTATATGATATTGGTTTGAGACTGAGAGTATTTTATTTAGTGGAGAACTTATATATAAAACTATAATATATATTTTATTAAAAAGTATTTTTTTTAATGTAAACAAATTGTTAAAAAAAAGTTTATAGTAATAAACAACCTGCAGTTTAATGTTTTCATTTATTTCCCTTACTGTGCCGAAAACGAACTGAACCGTGACTTTTCCTCTCTTTTTTTTTTTTTTTTTTTTTTTTTTTTTTACAATAAATTGGGACAGTTTCCTTACTGGTTGCCAATTTATTTCGTTTTTCATTTTATTTAGTAACTGTTTATTTTGCGCTGTTACTGGCCAAACTAACAAAACTGCATATTGGTGTCCTCTTCTTGTGAAATTTAGATGGAAAATCTGGGCCTTTTTATTGTTTGAGCCACTTGAGTTGCTTAAAGGTGCCAAATAAAATTCAAAAATAGCTAAATTTGTTGCTAGGCGCTTTTGCAAAACATTTGCATATCAGAATGTATAAACGTGTGCATAAAATATGTGAATAAAAGAGGTAAATATATATTTATATAATATATGAATGTGTGCATTAAAATATGTGACTATGAGAGCAAAAATATATGCATGTGAAAGGAGAATGTAAGTGTGTGATACCCCCAGAATGAAGGGCTGTTGATATTAAAGCGTTAACGCATGTGATAAATTTTACAATCCTTAGCATGTTAAAGTAATTTAACACAATTTAAACAGCAAAAAATGGCTGCCCACTGATCAGGTGTGTGTTCATGGTTTGTGTGTGTGTTCACTTCTGTGTGTGTGAACTTTGGATGGGAAAAATGTAGAGCACTAATTCTGAGTATAGGTCACCATGCTTGGTCACTTTCACTTTTTTATTATAATGCGTGTATGAGTGCTCTTGACGCACTGATCGCACATTGTATTTATGCACAGGCACAGACTTTTCTGTACATTCACGTTTCCACAAACATTTACGATAATGTTTTAATGTCTTGTGTATGTTGCTGTTGAGTAATTTCGAATGGATCTGTGTACTGTAATAAATATATGCAGTCAGCCGTCGGTTGGTTTAGGTTTTTTTTGGCATCACCATGTGGTCACGTTCATTATTGCAACTTGACTTCTCTCAAATGTAAAAAAGCTTTGCTGTTGCACTGTACACATACTATACAATTCAGTTTCGTTTTTCTGTTGTTATTTTTTCATAGTCTATGTGCTTATGTGGGATGTCGTGGCCTAAAGGTTAGAATAAAACAACTCAAGGAAAGTGAAGATTTGGTTAACATGATTCAGTTTGCCCCTGCTACTGCCACTGAGGTTAATGAGAATGCTAACGCTAACATCTACTCATTTCCTTCTTGAGCTAACTACTTTGTTAATAGAAAAGTTTAACTGCGTTAAATTTTGAGTAGCTTATATCTTAACATACTACATTATCAAAGTTGATTCATCAGTAACTTGTGAAGTGACCATACCGTTTATCTTGTTTTAAGTTTATAAACAGACAAAGTTGATAAACAGACAAAAGAAGACAACAAGTGCTTCCACTCACAACTACCTGAGTCGACTGGTGCCGTCATTAGGAGCCTGCCGGGGGAGCTGCCTCTGGACGTCTAATTACACACACAGGATTGTGGTGTCACTCCTAAACTCCGCTGTCATCGGACACAGATGGGGTTTGATACCTTTAATTAGTGTGCGCTGCTCCCTACACAGCTCTCGGGTGCTAATCAGAGACAACAGCGTGCAGTACATCAACATATGACCCCACTGCGGTCACACTGCGCCCCCGCCGGGCCTCGTATGGCAGAGGAGACGCAGGGGAATAATCTATTAAATACTCGACAGGAAATCGAAAGAGATGAGAGGAGAGATGATGGCTTGAACTGTGACCAGAAGAGCATGAAGGGAAAATGAAGGCCCACAGCTCTCTGTCTAGAATAAAGAGATTAGAGATCTTAAAAAGCAGTAGGAGATGTGTGATATGTTGGAATTGGTAAGAAGTGCGCGGCATCACTCACAAGTGTGTGTGTGTGTGAGTACATGTGCAAGTGTGAGTGTGAGGACACACAGACGAAAAGGCCACACTGCAGGTGTGACCAGCAGAAATACTCAACATTTCTTTGGCACCGCTGTGCGTGTTGGAATGAGGAAAAAGGCAGTGTGTGTTTAATAATGAGAGGATATTAAAGGGATAGTTCATCCCAAAATGAAAATTCTGTCATTTATTCACCCTCATGTTGTTTAAAACCTGTAATAGTTTCTTTCTTTAATGGAACATAAAGAGTCACTTAAAAAAAAGAGAGAGACTCATGTTTTCAAGTAAAAATCAATAACAACTTTAAGGAATGCATTTATATATATATATATATATATAAATATAATCTTCTTTTGTGTTCCAAGAAGATGAAAAAAATCATACAGGCTTGGAACTACATGAGGGTGCAAATGATGACAGAATTTTCATAGAAACTATGGCAACAAACAAAAGATTATTAATACTCTTAATTCAACTGAGCTTCTTAATACAAAGAGACTACGAGTTCAATGAAAACGAGAAACAAACAGGAGCTTGACTGAAGTTTGTGTCTTTTTGTCTTTGATTATGACATTTCAGAATAATCCAAAATATAATTACGTTTGGCGATTAGAGCTTTTCAGTCATCTGATTTTCTCTCATTTTAAAACGCATGGCATCTACTAATGATGCAGACCCATGGGGTGCCAGAGGATTGAGTCTGAAAACTCACAAATAATATGCCATTTCTGGACTTTCTATTACATCGTCTTGAAGTCAATGGGTTTTTGGCGTCAAATAAGGTCAGTGGTTAAAACAAGCTAAAGATATTTTCATGTAAACGTTTATGGTTATTACATGGTTTCACAAGTGAAGAAGTAAAATTCTAAATGTAGGCTATGTATGAACTACACAATGGTCTCTTGACTTTAATGTCACCGCAATTAAAGGGATAGTTCTCCCAGAAATGAAAATTCTGTCATTAATTACTCATGTCATTCCAAACACGTAAGACTTCTTCGCTCTTCTTCAGAAAACAAATTAAGATATTTTTGATGAATTCCAAGGGCTTTCTGACTGCATCAGACATCAGTGGTTCAACTGTAACTTTATGAAGCTATGGAAATACTTTTTATGCACACAAGAAATTAAAAATATTGACTTTTTCAACAATTTCTTTTCTTTTGTGTCTATCGTTTAGCTTCTAAAAAATTAAGGTTGCACCACTGATGTCACATGGACTATTTTAACGACGTCCTAATACCTTTTGTGGGCCTTGAATATGTCAGTTGCAATGTTGTCTATGCAGGGTCAGAAAGCTCCTGGATTTCATCAAAAATATCTTCTTTTTGTTTTTGTTTTTGCAAAGATGAACAAAGGTCTTCAGGTTTGGAACAACATTATAATTTTTGGGTGAACTAAGCTTTAAGCCTGCAAAAACTCTTTCAGTCTTTATTTTAAAACATTTCTTGTGACTAATGAGTGGATGAAATATTTTGTTCTTGTGCTCACCACAGACCTTATTTCAGGCATTTAACCAAAAACCCATTCAACATTAAAAACCACTGACTCCAGGACAACCACTGACTTTCAGGCTTTCGCCTACAAAAAAATATAATCACTCCAGCACTTTATTATAGTAGTCTTTTATCGTTTTATGTTTTACTGGTTGTCTTGGACTTACACTGACACCTAGTGGCGTGGATGTAGCTAAATCATTTGAAATATTTTTTTAAAAACTACTTATTTAAAAGCGCAAAATGTTTAATTACTAATTAGAGATCACAGGAGTCCTGTGACACCCTGACAAATTCCCCAGCAACTTTTAAATTGGCCTTTTAAAGTTGCCTCACCTCTTTAAACATAAAAGTTTACATTTTTATTGTAAACTCTGCATAAAAAGTGCAGCAAGCAATAATCTCTCAGCAAATAAGACTCAGTGGCCTATTTATACCTGTTATGACTCTGAAAAGATCTGCAAAAAAACAGCGGCAGATTTTCACACTGCCTTCTCCGAGCCCAAATGACTTTTTCATGAGCCTAATAGGAAATTATGGGTTATTATATTCTGCCGCTTGACACCCTGATTATAAAACAGCGCAACACAAAGAACTGCAGGAGAGTGGGAGAGAAAAAAATGAGCCGGGGAAGAATGTACCACTTTATTTTGAAAAGAATCACATTCTCTAATTCATTACTCTCCCAAGAAGCAATATACACCTCATTACACTAAAATGAACGGAAAAAATAATTTCCTCGCCTTACATTTGCTCATGACTGCGACCTAATCCTCAGGGCCTCAGGGTAACCTACTCTACTCCCCCAACATCCACCCCCCAAAAATCTCATCAGCCCTCATTTGCCTCTAATTCAGCTATCTGTTCAACTTTAACCATCCATCTGCCCCTCTCAGCCGACAGTGGGTGAGACTATAGCGAAATGTATACCATGTTTTACGAGATTTACAGCAACTACATTCATCACCAAGGAAGAAGTCCCGAGAGTTTCTTGAGTGTTCAGTCGTTAAGATAAAGACTGGAAACTAGAAAACAATTCTACACCGGCCAGCTCTTAAGAGCCTCAATTCTCTCTCTTTAAAACATTGCAAAAAGTGCCTTTTCCCCATAAAGCATGAAGTCAAAACAGTCTCTGAATTCCTGTAGGCCTTGTTGGAACAAATCAGTACGTTAGCACGTTAAAACACAAGATATATGGCCATGTTGCTCAAAAAGAAGACTTTGTGGAACAGTTTCTTGGCAGAGTCGTGAAATTCTCCACATTTACTAACAGTCCACTGAGAGATGACAAATTCATTGAGTCTCTTGTGACTGGTGGAGCACTTCTTTTAATATAAGTTTTTTTGTTCTTTAGTTACCAAGGCTTTCAGATTTGAAAATTTGTGTTTTAGGATTCTTCTGGCATTGTTCTCAACCTCAAAGAAAGGATGTGGGAGATAAGTTGATTCTGTCAAAGCAATCTGTCACAAACAGAATTAATATTTGTCTTTTTTCAATTTCAAAACCTTTTTTTATTATTCCAGCCAAATAAATAGATTTTTTTTAATGGGCATTTGATAAGCATGGCTTTTATTTTTTGCTTTAATTAATACTTTTGTAATTATTGTTTTGGTTAATAAAGTTGAATCTGGTTGTGGGGGGAAAAACACTTAAATTCTGCTTTGAAATACTGTTCAGCTGGAATCTCAAACTTGGTTGTCATCTTTTTGAGCTTGTCTGGATTAGTTATTACAAAGATCATAAATCCAAGAGTAAACAAAATGAATTACAGCACATTATTACAAACTGTGTATTCGACCACAAACATGGTCCTTTAAAGGTCCCGTTTTACGCGCTTTTTTGAAGCTTTGATTGTGTTTACAGTGTGCAATATAACATGTGTTCATGTTTCGCGTGTAAAAAAACACAGTATTTTTCACACAATTCACCTATCTGTATGCTGCTGTTTTCACTGTCATAAATACGGTCTGATGACTTCCTTGTTCTATAAAGTCCCTCCTTCAGAAATACGTAACGAGTTCTGATTGGGCCAGCGGTTCCTGTGTTGTGATTCGACAGCAGCTTACAGCACACTGCCCTCCTGCAAACGCGATTCATTGGACTCGTTTTGGAGTAGTTTTGAGAAGCAAGTGGGTAGGAGCATGTGCTGGAGATGTACTTATAATCACAGGAGCGTTTTTACTGACGAGATGCGCATGAAAATCGCATTCGTTTTTTTGCACAGCCCTAACATCTAGTTAACAAAGCTAAACAGCATTGCCCTCTGTGTAATAAGTTACAGAAACAGTGAAACGCACCAACTTAAATAATAAAATACACTTACCGGTTATGGCCCATAAACAACACCTTCTCCAGACAAAGAGGGAACTGCTCCATCTTTCAAGAATAATCTTTGTTCGAATCCGGCATTATTGAGACTGAGGAAGCTCCCTGTCCTCAGCAAAATCTGCTGCACATAGTTTTACATGTGGATTATAATTTTCGGGAACCGTGTTAAACATAAATTGTAACCATTAATCTCCAAGTAGAGCGTCCCTGGGAAGCCCAAAAAAAGATGGTTGGACTCCGAGATGAAAATAACAGCGTTTCAATGACGACAAACACAAATGCAGCTCTTCCTCTTCTCCGTCGGAGCGCAACAAAACCACGCCCCCTTTGTTGTGCATTCCTGTGGGCGGAGGTTAGCCAAATAAACTGTTTTAGTGACGTCATTACTGCAGGAACTAGAGGGATGTAGTCCAAACGGGTCGTTTTTTGTAGGCGAATTCTATTAAATAAAATATCTCGCTTGGCATTGAAATTTGAGTTTTAGAATTTTACAGATATTATTTATACTCTAACAACAACATTACACACTAACTAAAGTTTAAAACATGGGATCACGAAGAAGGGGACCTTTAATGTCTCTAGACTCTCTACTGTTGCCAAAGTCCTTAACAAGGAGAGACTGTTCACTTTGCAGCCATATTTGCAAAACCACTGGACATCTCAGGCATCTATTCCTGTCACTGTGAATGGGGAAATCCTGAAATCTCAAAAATTGCTTGCCAAATATATATTAGGCAACCAGAGTATTTCATCATCTGGGTACATTTCGCCTAGGGCTGGACAATATATTGAACGATATGGTCATCCACATCTCAGTTTATACACAGAACCGTAGTTCACTGACAAACTATGCTATATTGAGTTCATTATCGAAGGTGATTCATCTTCAATAATGAACACAATATAGCGTAGCTTGTCAGTGAACTACGGCTCTGTGTAGTTCGGCTCCGCTCCATTGGAAAGCAGGTGATGGGGATTTACCACTAATCACGGAACCGGCTTTACTGACGAGATGCTCATGATCATGTATACTCTTTCAGATGCAGTGATAGTTTATAGTCAGTATCAATTTAATATCTTATTAATGAATAATAAAAGACGAAAAGACAAAAGGTAACAAACTTTACAGTCTGTTTCCCACTTTACCATCTCACCTTTGTGGGAACATGATACCAAACACTTCCCAGCTTTTGTTCCAGCATCCATGAGAAACAGCAGCAGTTCAATAGAGCCACAGAATGAAAGCAAATCTTCCATCACCTGCTTGAATTCTACTGTTGAGTGTAGATCTGCTTTCTCTGAAGTGTCTGTCAACTTTATATTGAGCATGGTCCAATAGATGTGTGTGCAGAGTGAAGGAGTGTGTGTGTGTGTGTGTGCGCGTGCACGTTTGAGGGGTGTTTAGTGAAGGATTATGCAAATGATATTTGGGAGAGAAAAAAATTCCTGTCCAAAAATGACTCGGGCGTAACGCTTGCTCAGGCGGGGTGCTTGACTAGCGTGTGTGACCGAGCCGCCAATGCCCACGCTTTCCCACAATCCAGCTTTGTTCACTGGGACGTCACCGTGAGGGTCTGTGGAGAGAAGGAAGAGCATGAAAGAAAAGAGAAGGAACAAAGCACGGTAGATAACTATAGAAAGATACTGGTCCATCTTTCCATCTCATTTCTATCAGATTTACTACCGCATAAAATATAAACCCTTTGGCAAAATGAAGCTCAATCGCTCGACTCAAACCCATACGATAGAGAACAGTGTCATGATTTCCTTTCCATTAACTTTCTAAAGTCTCTGGTGGAGCTACAATCCAACAATTACAGGCAATTATTAAAGGTCAATTGATCAACTAACTAACTCAAGCCCAAGGGGGATATTAGCAGTTCCTCACATCCCAGAACGCCGTCTGATTACATTCACAATAGCAATATACTATTCATATTATTTCTGCAGAATATACTGTAAATAATGATTTTGACTATTTGGAATATATAGCATCAGATAATCTTTTTTGCATATGAGTCATGTGGATTGGGTTATGTTGTAGTATACATGCTGTGCACAGTATGCACATTTTCTGTATGTATACAATACTGCAAAACCTACTACATTTGTCTAAATGTGCAGCATACAGCAGTGCACACTACACTAGTAATGTGTATCCCACAATGCAATGCACATGACCTTCCATATCAATAAGATTAATGAAACAGACGTAGATAGTCATGATTTGTATTCTTTTCTCATTTGATTTATGAAATAAATCTAATATAATTTATTTTGATGATAACTGGACATATACAACATGGTAAGATCAACAATATCAGTACTACTGTTAAAATTTTAATGTTATACCATTTGAGTGTGCATGTGTGAGTGTGTGTGTGTGTGAGTGTGTGTGTGTGTGTGTGTGTGTGTGTGTGTGTGTGTGTGTGTGTGTGTGTGTGTGTGTGTGTGTGTGCGTGTGTGTGTGTGTGTGTGTGTGTGTGTGCGTGTGCATGTGTGTGTGTGTGTGTGTGTATTGTGAAACTGGGCAAAAAAAAAAAAGTATTATCTAATGGGGTGCTTTTGCATCGTTTTTTTGTCATGAAGTAAAGTACGTCATATTGAAATTGTCCTTTGTGAAATTATGGGTATTCTTTATAGATTTAATCAGATGCTGTCCCAAAGCTGAGAGAGGATGCAAAATAGCAGTTAGAGAGATGAGAAGAAGTTTGATTTCGCACCTTTGAACTTCCCGGGACAGGCATCTTTGGTCAACAGGGAAAATCACCATGCACGCACCAAACCCACCAGCAGAAACATCCTCAGCATCTCTCCGACCCATGGGTGAGTTTGACGGACGCCGATGCACTTTTTAACAGATTTCAGTCAGCAGAAGAACACAATACAAATGCTACAGCTTTAGCTGAAAATTGCATGAAACTTCCAGGAGGAATATTTTATGCTTGCTGTGCAGACAATGGACAAATAGCCAAGGAAAGCCAGAGCGACTCAGTGGGGAACCAGGAAAATCTCCACACCAGCCTCCGGATTTCAGACAAAGAGGCACAAAAGGTAATTTTTTATCTGCCGAGCAGCATCTAAGAGGTATCAAGCGGGAGCTGCTTTTCACGGCTGAGAGCACAGATGGAGTGCTGAATCAAGCTGGGATGATCATCAACAACACACCACTGCTCTTCTGCCTTTCAAACAGTCCGAACGTAGCTTTCCACTAAGTTGGATTTTCTTTTCTTTTCCTTTTTTCTTTGGCCTGAATTAATCTCTCTTCTAGCATGCTTCTTAAAAGTGGGATTCTGTACAGAGCTTAGCCAGTGCATTTCTAGTATTTCTTCCTTTTTTCTGCATTTTTCCAAATTCCTGCTGTGGCGATCAATAGCGCTTGTCATTTGTTCTCCTTGTTGGCTTGTCTCGCCAGATTTTCAGGAGGTCGGTAAATTGGTCTTGACTAGATTCAAACGGAATCATCAAAAGCGAATGCTATCAGAGGACACTGAACTGTTCCAGCAAGAAAAATCTTTTGCTGCTAAATATTGAAAAACGTTTCAAGACGGGCAAATGAAATATACTTAACCCCCTTCTAAAAACCACTAGATGAGCACAATTTTCTGTTCATGTGTTGATAATTTTTGTTGAAAAAGAAAGCCTAGACAGAATATATCAAATAGTTAATCTCTTTAAAATAAAATTAATAATACTATTTAAAAATGTGGCAGCAACAAACTTGCTAGTTGGCTGCTTGTGGCATTAGGAGGCGGGACATTCTCATTCAAGGAGAATTTGATTGGTCAGAAATCTGTGTGATGCAGGATGAGTCATCAATATGTTTTGCTTTGTTTTTCCAAAAGAAACGACTGAAAACTTGAAAAGAAATAATGACAGCTAGTGGCTGAAAAATATTGTTTCTCCTGCCCCATCCTCAGACTCAGTGCTCATGTGGGTTGCCAGATTGAGGACACGCAACACGAACAAGCACAACTGACAACGGAATTAAGGCAACAAACCTTGCACTGTAAACTGACGAGTAGATAAATCTGCTTTTTAATATGTCTGTGGTCATAGAGCTTTTTAGATGGATGTCGAGGATTTTTAGGTCAGGTCGGGTAAACTGTAAGTGGTTGGAATCACACCGCAGAAAAAAAACAAAAACAGAAATTCCGACACAGAAAAACTTTTTTTAGTAGATTAACTGGCTGTAGCTATGTTTTTCAGAGAAACAAGTATGTGAACTTATGTTTCCTGAATATCTACAAATTATGGTGTTTTTAAGCATTACTACAGTAAAAAAAAAAAATAAAAAAAAAAAAATTACAAACAGTACTTTTAAATGCGTATCTACTAAAAGTGGATTTTGTCAGCTTTTTTTTACTACACTATTGCAAAGATAAAATATTATGTCTGGATTTTTAACAGTTTGACAAATTATTAAAAATGATTAATTTTAGGATGTTTTTTTTATTTGCTTAAATAGAAATATTGGTAACACTTTACAATAAGGTTCATTAGTTAACATTACTTAACTACAATAGTTAACATGAACTAAGAATGAACAATACTTCTACGGCATTTATCAATCTTTGTTCATTTCAGCATTTTCTAATGCATTATTAAAACCACAAGTTGTGTTTGTTAACGTTAATTAATGCACTGTGAACTAATGTAAACAAGCAATTAAAGACTATTATTATTAACTAACATAAACAAAGATTAATATATAATGTAATAAATCTATTGTTCGTTGTTTGTTCATGTTATTTTACATTAACTAACATTAACAAATGACACCTTACTGTAAAGTTTTACTGAAATAGTATCACAAAAAAACTACCAAGGTACAGTAAATCACCATATTCATGTACTTGGGTGTATAAAGAACACCAAGGTAGGCTACCTCAAAACCAATCTCATGGTATTGACAAAGTAAATGGCAAAAATTTGTGATTATTTGTGATATTGATATCTTATAATATGTTATTCTTGCTTTTGTTGTTTGATAATGAACATTGGATCATTCTGAGAATCAAGTGAGTGTTTTTTGAGGTTTTCATTAATCTGTCATAGCATTCATATTCGTCTTTCAACTCAACAGAATTATAGTCTATTCAAACTCAGATTTTAATTGAGATTCTGAAATATGGTGTTTCTGAAAGACTGTTGCTCATTAAGCAGTGATGATGTGAGCAGAAAATGACCAAACTCATTATGGTGTTAATGTAATATAATGATTATGTGTGTTTTGACCCCTTTTTTAAGAGTGCTGTTTCTGTGCTGATGCGTCAGATGTGGCTGAATTTGGAGAATATGAACCTTTCTGTTGTTCCAGTATAATGATGTTTATAGACTTAATTCTCCATGTTATTTAGCAGTTTTAATGGTTCATAAGGCAGGAAGGAAGCCAAACTCACCTGGGCAACACAGTGTGTGTGAGTGTGTGTATGTGTTTATGTATTCAGCGTGCTCTGATATTAGACAGACAGATGGCACCATCTAGTGACTGAAAGAATATAAATCGGGAATAATTTAAAAAATCTAACTCAAAACCACACAATAAGAATGAGAAAAACGCTGAGGTACAGAAACCACTATATGATTATATAAAACAATAAGAAAGCACCTTGACAAGAGAAAGAAATGCTATGGTTTTACAAAATTTTTAAATGCACTAAAGACTAGCAAATATTAATTCTAATAATGCAACATTACCAGTGCAAATGCTAAGGTTCTAACAAAAAAAAAAAAAAGAAAAAAATTAAGGATTTAAAGATTAAGTGCAGCATATATTATATTTAGAGTAGGCAAATTTAAACTATCACTCAACAGGGGCGAGTAGCTTAACAACTAATTGCTGATTAGTAACATTTAGTAAAAAATTACAATCATCTTTGATTGAAAAGAGAACCTACTTGTCATGCTAAAAGTATGACCGTGACATAGGACGTGAACTGAAATCACTGTTGTATTGGTATCAAATTTGTTGAACCTAAATGAGAAATAGGATATCATAGAGCTATATAAGCTAGCTAGACTTATAGACACTCATAGGCTTATTATATTGCATCAGATATAACTTTTAACACTGCATTTAACCCTATATTGGCAAGTCAATATATTGTTTATTAAACCTTAAACAAAAGTAATTAATAAAAAAAAATATATAGCACAAAATAACTCTTGCCACATTGCAATAATAGGGGCCTTTCTGAAATCTATTACATCTAAATACATCATGTTTTTATGTAAAAGGCAAAAGAGAATCAAAAAAATCACGAGGATGAAAACAGAGAAGACAATTTAATTTCAAAAGAGCCCAAATCACATCCAATCAAATGCAAGTACAAAAAGTGAATGAATGAAAGGCACAATTCAGGAATCATTGAAATTGTGTACATTATACAGTGATACTGATAGTTCATGCATTTCAGTTCAGCAGTATTTGACAGCATCAATAACCAGTGAATGTATTTCAAAGAACACCGTGTCATCAACGCTGTCATACACACCCCTTAAATGTTCAAGTTGGAAATCTGAGAATGCTGATATTGGATCCATATACCTCAAGATGGCTTGCCGTTTTCACAGCACATTGAATATTACCATTACACAATGCAGAATCACACCCAAAAAAAAAAAAAAAAGAATGCAGGTTGAGACTCACAAAACCTCAGTTATCATGCTGAGTAACACTGAACACAGAAGCACATCTACATTTGGAACCAACGTTGTGTGGGAATGTTTAGTCTCTAAAAAAAAAGTAATTCCTTTTTATTTATGCAAAAATCTTGAAATGGTACATTGATGAGTCGTCAGGAGTGTCACCATGTCATATAATACCACGTTTTGCTTTTGTAGTTTCTAAACCCTAAAAATCAAAGTGCATCGCTTACATATGCTGGTATTTGGCAGAATCATACACACAGAATCTGTGACTTTATCACACTTATTCATTAATTCACATCTGAAATCAATACCCAGTACAGTCCCAGTATAATAATGAAAGAAAGACACAAAGAAAAGAACAAAAACAAGGAAAGAAAGAAAACATAAAAAAGGCATAATATCTATCATAATTTGACAGTACACCTAAAAAATGACAACTTCAGATAGCCCAAACATTAACAAAATTAACACACGTCAACTCCGACAAGAGTTTCAAACCCCCTAAAAATTATGCATAAGTAACTTTGGCACAAAACACAGTTTTGACCTTCTGCCACAACAAAATTTATGACCTTCCCAGAAATGTCCAAGAAGATCTATTTGGCCATATCAGTCCAAAATATATCTAGTTTAAACCCTACACATTCCACTTAATCTTGGAAAAAGGCATCCAAGCATAGTGACTAGATCCTCTCATGACAACAACATCATTCAACAACCATTTTGGTGGAAATAATGGGATTGTCTTGATCGTATTATATTTCTGGCAGTATCAAACACCCCCAGACATTCATCTGTTGAAGAAGCAGAAAAGAAAAGCTGGTAAAAAGCAGGTCAGACGAGATAATATCTGAAGTATAGATTTTCCAACATCACAGTCCAAAGTCTGAAGCTAAGCAGAGACCAAGCGTTATTTCTGTCAATATTTGAAGATCTGGTAGGATAATCTAGTGTTTGACTACCTTCTCAAAGATTTGGCTTCATAAACAGTGGTGTCATCCTCGTCGCTTTCTAGGTGGGCCATTTCCATTGTGTCATCATAGCTTGACAGGAGCCCGTATTTCTTTCTCTGAACACCAGTTTTCTTCAGACTTGGAATGAGAGCACAGAGACAATATAAACTTGAAGAAACAAACTAAAAATACAATTAATCTATAAAGCTTATTAATATATTTATCAGCAAATTATGACTTAAGTGTCAGCTACTAAAGAAAACACACTGTTGTTGTTATTGTTAGTAATAGTTAGGGTGACCAAATGTCATTTTCCCCTGAAATGTTTTGGTTGGGAAAAGAGTACTGTAAAAAGAGAACATAGCCCAGAAAGTCTTTCTCGAGGTAAAAATAAACAAACAAACAAACAGATTATATGACATAATCCTCAAAGTTTCTTACCAAGATAAGGTTGCATTTTGTATCACTGTCTAAGTATAAGCAACATATACAATGAGCATCTTTTCTAGGTAGGAACACTTAACACAGAACCTCTCTTGACATGATTTCCAGATCTTACCGGACAGCTCTCACTATGAAATAGAGAACTCCGATGGCTGTGATCCCGATCAGAACATACAGAGCCCTGTTTATCATAGCGCCGTCCAGACCGTTGCCCACGTTTGAGTTGGTGGTGGTGGCAGCATTTTTCTGAGACTCTTCTGTAACGTTATTGATGCTGGAAGTGTTCTTGTTTGTGGTGGGTTTAGTGGCGTTGGTCTTACTGTTCGTGTCATCGGCGAAAGAAACAGCCCACAAAGTCAAAACCAGAGGTAGCAGTCTTAAACGCATCATAGTAGCTTGCGTTCGTGATATTTAAAGACGAGAGAATAAACACACACAACTATGAAGTTGTCTTTGACGACAGAATCCAGTTCCTCTTCCTGATTGGAGACGTCACGACAACACAAGGAGTGTTGCGGTAAATTGTGTTCTGAGGGGAATCAACAGCAAAATCAGGTTCCCATCTGAGGGAATTTACATTTATGCGTGTAGCAGACGGTTTTTATAGTGCATTCAGGCTAACATTTTTTTTACCTAACATATGTTCCCTGGGAATCGAACCTACAACCTTGCGCTGCTAACACTTTACCACTTGAGCCACAGGATCACTAGGGAACGGATGCGTTTAACGTTAAAGCATCCATTGTGGTATTTTGAAAATATGGCTATTTTCATAATTTTAATGGTTGAATCATATTCTAAGCAACGCCGTCGAATAAAACGGTAAGGTTAGCTACTAGCAGAGCCGTTAAAAACATACCCTTACTAGCTAACGTCTCGAGTCACTTGCGTTCCCACAACTTTGTTTTGTCCAAATAACGCTCGCGTATTTGTGTTTACGTAATTTTTAATAATCCTGCTTAAAAGTGTTTCAGCCAGGGGCGGATCTACCGGGGTGGCATAGAGAAATAGGCAAATGCCACCCTAAAAGAAAGCCTTGCCACCCCAGTTGGCAGCAACGAATTATGGCCAATTTGGAAATTTATGAGCGCGAATCTTTCGTGATTCGTGATCCCGCTCTGAACTTCCGAACTGATTCAAATGATTTGCGATCCCCAAACTGACTCAAATGATTCGCGAACCCGCTACGAACTCCCGAACTGATTCAAATGATTCGTGATCCCGCTCCGAACTACCGAACTGATTCAAATGATTTGCGATCCCCAAACTGACTCAAATGATTCACGAACCGGCTTGGAACTCCCGAACTGACTCAAATGATTCGCGAATCCACTAAGAACTCCCGAACTGATTCAAATGATTCGTGATCCCGCTCCGAACTCCCGAATTGATTCAAATGGTTTGCGATCCCCAAACTGACTCAAATGATTCGCGAAACCGCTTTGAACTCCTGAACTGACTCAAATGATTCGCGATCCCGCTCCGAACTCCCAAACTGACTCACTTGATTCGCGATCCCGCTACGAACTACCGAACTGATTCACATGATTCGAAATCCCCAAACTGACTCAAATGATTCGCGAATTCGCTTTGAACTCCCGAAGTGACTCAAATGATTCGCGAACCCGCTCTGAACTCCCGAACTGATTCAAATGATTTGCGATCCCCAAACTCTAATAATTTACAAATTATTAATATACTGTAATATTTTTGTTGTTGTTGTTGTTGTTGCTATAAAAACAGACCTAAGCCATCAATAAAATGCATTATAAAAAAAATAATGAGGCAATAATGATTTGTTAATAATAACACTGTTTAAATACATAATGTAGGCAAATACAAAATAAACAATTTATGTACATGTTATTACAAATGCCATGTGATTGCTGCTGTTACACTTACAGGACAATCAAATCCTTGTTTAGGCTACTGACCAAACATTTCATTCAAATATTCACTAAATCTTTCATTTTTGGCCACCTTTTTGCTATAGATGACACAGCCTTTATAATTTCTTCAACAAAAAACGTGCATATCACAACCCTTACAAAAATAAACCATGGTTTTATCATATCAAAACTGCTTAGTTTCCTTTTGCATGATTTCTGATTGCTTGAGACTATAAAATAAATTATTAATAAAGAGTCATAATAAAGTTATAGCCACAGGTAAATGTCGAGAGCTACAATTGTGATTTGTAAATAATACAATTTATTCATTTAGTTTTTAATCTGATATTTTTTCACCCCTAGAGTAGTTTTTTTTTCCATCATCATATTTGAGAAAGGGAGGCACACCAAGACAATCCTGCTTATGGGAACCCTTAAGGTGTTGTTATACTCGTCTCTGGGAATGTGTGCTCTACCACACACACACACACACACACACACAGAGAGAGAGAGAGAGAAGCACGCGTGGTGTTTTCAGCTCTTCACTATATTGATGCATGATGTAGGCTACACATGTGCACGTCAGCGCGCTTTGAGTGGATTTCACCATTTCATTTGATAAAACTATCGCCATTCACTCGTATCGTATACACAGACTGACAGAAACGGCAATGTTCAAACAGAAATATAGTACTATTGCACAGTAGAGTATGCTATACTTCAAGTATTAGCATACTTGATATGCTATACTTCCTATTAGCTAATAATAATAGTTAATTAAAAAACACAGAAACTCTGGTTACAACCCACCAAAATAAAAGTTTGGTCTAACTCAAAGAAATTATGTAAGAAATTGTTTAGTAAAATATACTTAAAAAAAGATATACTAAAACATTATTTTAAAGGAATATCACACAAGTTTTCATAGAAGTTTTAATTTAAGCTTGCCCAAACAATAACACCATATTTTTAAAAAACAATTTCTAAAAGTACATTTGTATTTGGGCCTATAATGCTTATTTATTTATTATTATTGTCAGCTAATAAAACCTATGCTTCAGGGACCATATTCATATAACATCTAAGGCTAAATGTAGCTCTTGACTGGTTGAGTTCGATAGTGATTAACACTAAACAGTAGAAAATCAGTTGAGTCTCCCCAGCTGGAAATGTCATTGGCTGTTAAAATCTTGTGTTTCTTATAATAAATTGACATATTGATAACACTGAACCTTTTATAATGCTCTTAATTACATGTTGATGCATACTGTATGCATTAGTGAGTGTGGTGGTGCTTATGGGGCATGGTCACTTATTCCTTATATGTTTGTAATGTTGGTTATAACTGTTTCAAATGCAAGACATTGATTGCATGAGATTAAGTTTGTAAATGATAGCCTGTGCCCTTTTGTAGTGTGCACATATATTTATCATCAAACTGTAATAACTGACTAAATTCAGTACATATACGTCTGCCATATGTTGCTACCCCTCAAAAATTCCTGCCACCCCATCAATATTTTTCTAGATCTGCCCCTGGTTTCAGCTGTTCTTCATTTATTGACACAAGAATAACCGTCATGGACACAGACTTGAGTAAACAAATATTTATTGAAGGCAAAAAGTACAACTAGGAATGTCATGAAGAACTAGATAAAGACTGAAAACAGTGTAATCTTGATTTTAACCATTTTATATTGAACTATATTTTCGCATGATGATGGTCCATAGCTGTAATCAAAATATACATGTTTTTAACGGATATAAAAACCCATAACTTTTAACATTGTGATACAAAAATAGTATTTACACCTCATCTGTCCACTATAAGAAAAAGCACTTTATAATCTAAGGCAGATGTTGTATATTGAGGGTTTTTAATGTTGTGCAAGGATGCATAATCAGGTTTTATCCAGCCACTGTAAAGAATCAACAACATGATAGAAACTTTCTACATCCACGGAGCATTTAGATTCATTTAAAGCGCCACCTCTATTTTTTTTTAGATTGGTCCCATACAAACAGTAAAACGTAATAAAGTGGGAAAAAACATCATACACAGAACTTACTGTAAAATGACCTACTGTAAAAATAGTAAAATAACTCAATCCACTATAAAACATTGCTAAGAATATGATTTTCTGAATATCATCTGGTCGGAATGTCAAATTTAGGCCATCCTTCCTCAGGCCTTTATTAACCTCTTCTGAAAGCTAATGCCACTGAATGTCACAAGGATGGACTGCTCTCAGTCAACAAAGACATTATTATAAAAAGGCACTTGTCAGATTTCATTTTCTTTTTTTGGGGGGGGGGGGGGGGGGGGGGGGTTGTTGTGGATAAAGGCCCAGCTGTTTTTACAGGTCACTAAAGGCCATCTGTTAAGACTGGCATTATGTGACGTGCACAATTCAGCAGGTGTGCTGATTATCAGTCATATCTGGCGGCCATCACAATTCACCTGAACTGTTTCCACCACACGGTTCTCCACAGAGAGACGGACATAAGGCCCTATGAGAGGACCTGTCTGTACACGCCGTTTGTCATGAAGCTAAAAGGTGTCAGGATGTCCCTTACGAAGGTACACGGAGGAAAGGCTTTGGTATCAAGCTGTAGTGTACACACAGGTACCTAAATACATAAAATACATGGGGCATAAGTAGAATAGCTTAAATAATCTATCACATCACACAACACGAAGCCCGACACTAAACATCTACACCAAATACAGGACAAACAGTAAACGGACAGCGGTTAATGATCCGCTGAATAACGCCAACATGCAATGGCCCACAGTATAAAAACAAATCAAATCTAGACAACACTATTGGATTTATACACAAACAATTGCATACATTTAAAGGAGGGAATGCGTGTAAACATTCTATGTCTAAAGATACAGTATACATGCAAAAGCTAAAGGATATGAGTATAACCCTACTGGGAGATATGTAACGCAAAGGCGCAGAGTTTTAGGCCTATACCATCAGCCTGATGAAATAACCCATGTCTCATAAGAGTATGTATGTTTGGCCCTGAGGGCACGAAATGGACTGTAAACTCCAGATTTGCAAACATTAGTTGCAGATGTTTGACTGTGGTTCTGGAGATCTGAAGCAGTAAGGCACAAATGGTACGAATGGAATCAAAAGCCTGTAGTGGTTCATCTCTGCTTCTACAGAAATCATTTTCTGAAGCCTGAAATACGCTGAAAGTGACAGATGGAGTGATAAAGTTAAGGACGTTTTCAGGCCCAACTAATAATACAGCTGTTCTAAAAATATGTAATTATCCACTTAAAATGCCTCTTAAATAAAATAATGGAATGATGGAAGTGAGCTTTGTGATTAAGACTCAGTAAGGTTTAAAATGACTGGCCACTCCATCCCTTTCAGACTGTTTTTGTCTCAAATGATGGACTTGGAGAAAGAAACCCTAAGATGGTGGTTTTCTCCGAGATCATGGTTGTGGAACTGGATGAGGGACTCGATCGCTTCCTCCACTGAACCCATCTGAATCAGAGCCATCTTGCGATCCTTCCTGGAAGTTGATGAATTTGTTAGTATTTCTTGTGGATGCACTGTTATAGAATCTATGTGCTGACAAATTCAGTAATCAACAGACTGTTGTGGCCAATTTTAACTCCAAATGACCAAATAAAGAAAAAAAGAAATAAACTAACTAATAATAAAAAGTAAACTACCGTATTTTTCGGACTATAAGTCGCACCTGAGTATAAGTCGCATCAGTCCAAAAATACGTAATGTTGAGGAAAAAAACATTTAAGTCGCACTGGACTATAAGTCTCATTTATTTAGAACCAAGAACCAAGAGAAAACATTACCGTCTTCAGCCGCGAGAGGGCGCTCTATGTTTTCAGTGGTAGACTACAGGAGCACTGAGCAGCATCAATAATTAAGATTATGTTATACTAAATATAATACCACAAATTGCACACGCTTACTGAAAGAACTTGAAGTTCTTGACAAGAGCACCACTGGTAGCAAAGAGCATCTTGAGGTCATCTTCAACAACCAAGGGCCTGAAACAGAGACAAAGTTATCCGTGAGCTATATGGGTTTTTAAATGAATAGAAAAACAAGACACTGATGTGTATAAACTCACGGGATGTTCGACAGGTGCAGGGTAGACGAGGGAGGAAAGATGTTGGAGTAGTTTTTGGAGCCTGGCTTCTTGAAGCGATGGAGAGGAGAGCTGCTGTAGTCTTTGGTGAGACCCTGGTCCTCATGTCCCTCTCGTGGCATCTGGACAGTCGTGTGTTTGGACAGCGTGATGCGCAGCGGTCTGCCGTACAACTTCTGCCCGTTTAGATGGCTCATTGCTGAAATATGAATGTATACATATAGAAATAACTAAATACTGGACTACAAGTGTATCAGTGTACATCATTCGTAACATCAATCAGTATTCACAGTAAAACACAGCATAGCCCTCTGGTCTGGTTTCCTTTGTTTGTTCATCGTGAATCATTGTTGTAACGGTTTAAAAAAAAAAGAAAAAAAAGTTGCTCTTTTGAACTTTCTATTCAATAATCCTGAAAAAAAATTAAGCAGCACAATTTTCAACATTGTTAATAAATTTTTATAATTATTATATAATGATAATAACAGTTATTATTATTTCAGTAATTCAGTAACAATTAAAGACTTTTAAATTACATATTTGTTTATTAATACAGAAAACGGTTGTTTTATATTGTAGTAATATTTAATAATATTGCTGTTTTACTGCACTTTTAATCAAATAAATGCAGCCTTGGTAAGTATAAGAGACATAGAAACATTGTAAAAATTCATATTGGCACAAACTCTCAATTGCAAGCATATGCTAATCATTTTTAAGGCTGTTTACCAAGCTGAGCCTGTGTCCCATCAGACATCTGTATGAGAGCGTTCTCCTTCTTATTGAACATGATTTTAACTCTCAATACATCCCCATATACACCTACAAAGAGAAACAGTACGATGTCAGATACAAAATATACAGTACATTATGATAAGACACATCTCATCAAAACCAGCCTGAGCTATAAAACAACTTCAGTTCACAATCAAGATACTCCATTATATCACACCATCACATGCACTTCAAGAACAAAAAATAGATTTATATACAATTATTACTAGTGTGCAACTAGGGTTCATTCAAACGAAAAGGGACTTGCTTTAAAGAAAAGACTGAAAAATTCTTAGTTAAGAAAAAAAATTATGCAGAGGAGAGTTCAAAAAAAAGTTTAGAAAATTGCAACGTGTGTTTACTTTGCTTTTCGATCTCCTGAGGAACAGATTCAATGGATTGACTGAAATAAGAATCGAAAGATAAAAAGTTGAGGGGATGAAAATGTTTTTGACCCAAAAAAGAATGAACTTATAAAACAGCAGGAGTCTTGACTATTAACCAAGTATTTTAAACTCCACAGACATGCAATAAAAAAAGGGTAAAAGGAACAGTTCTCAAAAGCATGCAATATTTTATGAGGCGCCAATTTGCTTTGTTCCGTCATTAAAAAGCTGCAGCCTTCCATCTGTGTTCAAAGGAAAGCTGGAGCTTTTCATGACGCGTCTCATCTCACCACACCAAATACTGCAGAAAACAAGCAAGACACTCAAAGAATCGGGCCTCACAGATGCCTTGTGAGGAAATCAAATCAAATTAAAAGAACAGAACAAATGAGTGACAAAAAAAGATGCTAAAGGATGACATACCGAAGAGAATAAAGAGGCAGTGGGGCGTAACTCTCTTTAAAGGACAGCAGAGGGGGGCAGCGGAGGAGGAAGAGACAGGTAAAGATCGGAGGCAGAGTGGAGGTTCAACATATCCGAGGCAGCGAGGCAGTTCCACGGGAAATGGCGAAAAACGATGGTTGGATCATGAAGATGGTTAATGGATTGGGAGCGGAGAGAGAGGGGAGGGAGTGGGGGGGATAGAAGAGAGAGAGATTTGTGTTTGTGTGTTTAAAGACATGTTGGAGTGTGTGTGTGTGATTGTGGGATGATGTTGGATGGTGTAATTGTTCGTACAGATCAGATGAGTAGAGGGAGACATATGGTGCGTGCAGCCAGATGGCAAAGGAGAACAAAGTTTCCAAAACAAAAAAAGAGCAATGGGATGAGGGGAACGGGGAGGGAGAGAAATAGGAGAAAAAAAGGAGGTAAAAAACAAGGTCAGTATACATAAAGAAATACAAAATATAGTGCTAAAGTTAACAAAGGAACTTAACACCAACATAAACTAACTCATTACTGTAGTAAACAATGGGCTCATGTCAATGTGTAAATGCACTTTCCGATGGTCTGTTTTACAAAGCAATACAAATAAAAGAACAGAACAGACCAACAGAAAATGCAATTTGGCCTTTTGGAGGAGATGAGTGGAATGTGAAATAAAGCAGCAACATATTCAAATGGAAGCAACAGGAAGAATGAAGCTCAAATGAATGGGATAATTTTATGCGAAACCGGAGGATGTTAGAGGAAGAAATGACACGACGCACTGTAGAAGGGGTGAGGACACTTGAGCAAATAAAGAGGCGCAGCTTCCGTTTTTTTGTCCCATGCACTGCAATTACTGAGGGACAACAGATTATATATGCACTAAATTTAAAGGAACATTGAGCAGTATTGCAGAAGTAACATCACCAGTCTGTAATATCCATTGTACTGTTAATTTGACTCAGTTAAACTGGCTATATGCCATTGGTTTTCTAAAAACAAAAAAAACAAAAACAGTTTATCCACTAAGTTTTTGCAGTGGTGCACCTGTGTTAATTTAATTATTTATTTATTTATTTAACAATACAAGATAAATTATACTTTTATATTTTTTATTTCATGCCATTAATGCCATTATTTCAATTTAAATTATTAATAGTATTCTACTACACATTATTACATAACATTTTATTTTATAAATTGTGACAAAAAGTGCTTCACCAATATTTATTTTGTGGTGGCATTTTCATTTTTAAATTGAAAATATTCTTATCAAAATTTTTACATTATATATATTTTTAAAAAAAAGTTATTTTGTAAGTTTTAAGTTGTGGTGCCATGGCTTCAATTTAAACTACCTGTTAATTTATAAATAAATAAAGATTACTTTTTAAAAAAATGTTTCTCATCAAGATGAGATGTGGTGCAATTATCATTTTTAATGGAAAAAATATATTTATAGCAACATTTGTTGTGGTGCCATTCCAAATGTTTTAATTTTAAATTAAATTCAAAAATAATAAATAAAAAAAAATTACATTTAGTTTCAATAAAAGCGTTCCATTTAGTTTTTGCTGTGATACCATTGCTTTCATTTAAACCATTACTATTTAAACCAATATTTTATCATTATATTATAAAAACAAAGTGAAATGTAAAATATAAAAAGTGTGTGGTCAACTACTGAAATTTTGCAATTGTGACTACATTTAATACAACTTATGCATTTATCTTGAGCACTTTCTAGGTCTGTAAGAGACTGAGAACTGCTAACCTCAGGGTTCAGGTTGCTGACCAGCATGACGCAATGGGTGCCGGGGAAGACGGGGAACCCCAGTCTGCTCGCAGCCGCTGCGGCCGCCGCTGACCCTGGCATGGCCAGCGAGGCGAAGGCTCCGGGAACCCCAGGTATTGTCAACCCTGTTCAAGATGGATTCAGTTTTATACAATACAAGACACTAGAATTCAGACAAATATGAAATACAGAAGGCTTTAGAGTTGAGCTGTGTGCCTTCATACCTGCAGCCTGCTGGATAGTAAAAGCCGGAGGGAAGGCATGCGCTGCTGCGTATGGTGAGGCAGAGATGATCCCGGGAGAAGCTGCAAAATACCAGGACGTTTAGACCTTCTAAGAGAGGTAGAATGGGAATGTGGTTAAGAATAGTGTGCTGGATGTAATTTAACAGCTTTTTGTACCGAAAGCAGCAGCCATAGCATGATGTTCAATAGTGGGATGGCTGTCCCCAGTTGGCAGGTCCGGGCGAGTGTAGTCACGGCTCTTGTCGTTATTATATTTGACGTTTAAACTGGTAAGTTTGGAAAAGCTGGTACGCAAGGTACAGCAGCCATTGTAGATGTTCTGTCCATCTAGAGCCTGAGGAAAGAGAGATTTTCAAATATAGAGTTTCACATACTTTTACAGGTTTTGAATTATCGTAACTCAAGTAACCTATTTCTATAGCTCTTTATACAATTACAATTACGTCAAAGCAGCTTCACCAATAAACAGCAGAATCAATTATGGAAACTCAACTATGGAGACAGTCAAGATATTTAACTCAAGTCAGATGCATGATTAATCACATTTTAGTCATGATCACGATTTCTGTTTCTCTCGATTTATTGAGCATAATCATATGCAACATCTGCCCGCAAATTATTTATCCCGAAGTCATATTTTAATTTAGCATTTGCATTATCTTGCATTGTTAACCTCAACAAACCTTCATGATTGCGGTAGCCAGAGTTTAAATCCCCCAATCAGAGCTTTTGATACATCCCAATCGATACATTTTCTGCTTAGTGGTTAACTAAATCTTCTCAACCTAGCAACCATGCACAGGCACACTATCTGGTCATTACAGATTATGGCTGATAGATGGCGCTACTCACCAGCTTGGCATGTTGTGCCGTCAGGCCATCAACAAACTGGAGGAGAGCTTGAAATTGGTTGTTTTTTGTGAAAGTGATCACTTTCAGCACAGTGCCAAACTTCGAGAAGATCTGTTGAGGAACCAAACATATTTTAGTATCAAACACAATAACTGCCAACAGTTAAAGGCATAGTTCACATACAAATAATTTTTCTCTCACCATTTACTTAACTTTATGTCATTCCAAATCTTCGAAAAACAAGTTAAGATATTTAATGAAACCTGAGTGGTTTCTGTCCTTCCACTGATAGTCCAGATAACCAAGCTCTAATTGTCTAATTGTCTATTAATTGTTTAATTGCAAATAAAAAACTAAATTAAATCTGTTCATCAAATATAATGATGGCATTTCTTGACAAAGCTTTGATTAAACCTCTTAATTCCCATTTATTCATTTCACAACAACTTTATGAACTTTTTGGATCTTTTAAGGACATAAATGTCTCAGGTTTCATTGAAAAAGTTATTAACAATTTTTATTATAAAAGTAGTTTGAATGCATTAACTATGCCTTGTAATGCACTTTATAAAGCATTGTATGGTCTCATGAATAATTATAACCACAGTTATAATGAAAACACATGACAACGAACCTTCAAATATTATAATGCATTTGAACTCTGGTTATTATTACTGAAAATACAAAATGCATTACAACGTACATTACAAATACCTGTATAATGTATTATACATAAAGATTTCAAAGTGCCACCAAAATAACCCAAAGCCTTATGGCTGAGAGTGAGCAAATGATTATAATTTTAATTTTTCATTGAACTATCTCTTTAGTAAGAAAGGAACTAGAGCAAGTGTATACCTGGTGCAGGACATCTAGGGTCACGGGGTAGAAGAGGTTTTCAACGATGACCCTCAGGACAGGGCTGGGTCCAGTCAAACCAGATGGGTCAACAGCACTTAGAGTCATGCCACCTGTCTGGACAGCATTCACCGCCTGCAGTGCTGCCTGTGCCCTCTGTAGACACACACACACACAAAAAAAAAAAAAAAAAAAAAAATATTCACACATATGTTTAAATAACCATTTTAATTGCATTTGATTAATTTTACACCTATGCATCCCTATGCACATTTTTATGTCTGAAAATGCATGAGTGAAATTTGTAGACAGCTTATTTTGAAATAAAAACTGAGTATGGAGTAAACACTGCAAGCCACGTTTCTGTGTTTACTCAAACAGAACGAAGCAAAGTAAATGAAGCAATCCTCCAAATGAGCACTGATGGGCTACAGCTGTGGCATAATCCATTAAAGGCCTTTAGTGGTATATAAACTGTGTTTAGAGAGGAAAATGCGGCAACCAAAATCAAGATGCACAGAAGATAGCAAATCAGACCACTTGTATCAATCATCCAGTGCACAGCTGCTGCAAATAACTGAGCGTTATACATTTTGGCTGTCTTTATTTACGTAAAACATTTACAAATGAATCAAGATTTCAGAAATGTGGAATGAAGCCACGTGCACCCCTGTGCGTGGTGCATGTGCTGGGCTGAGAGAATTTAAAACATACCACTTGGTTCGGTGAGTTGTCTGTTTTTAGCTCTTTGTGGTTTGAGTACTGCATGAAGATGGGATGATTCCTGATGACGGGCGTTACGGAGGAGTAGTAAGTAACCATCGTCTGGGCTGCTTCTTCAGTATTCATTTCCAAAAAAGCCTGCACAAAAATGCACATCATGACATTTGCCTTAAGCCTGGAAAATGCATAAGAACACAAACACTTCTAGCTAAACAAACTCCATTTCACAGAAATGTATCCCTTTTGTGTAATGTTTTTTTAAGTCTATTTTTGTTCACCAAGATTTTATTTATTTGGTGAAAAACTAGTATTATGGTGAAATATTATAAAAAAGATTTAATGAATAGATTTTCTAGGTAGGTTAAGTCAACTTGTCTCCTTTTTCGAGCTAATTCTAAGAGTGTCATAAATGGAGAGGGAATGATACCTGGTTCTTTCCCTTCAGCATGAGCAGATTGGTGACTTTGCCAAAGGGAAGGCCGAGGGAGATGACCTCCGCTTCGTTGATGTCATTGGGCAGCTTGCGGACATGTATAACTCTGGACGGGACGCTAGGACTTCTGATGTCACCTTTGAACTTCTTGCTGTCGTTGCCGTTGGCTGTGTTGAAAGCAGATGATCAGGACGGGTTGCTAGGACAAAACTAAACACATTTAACAAGGAAATAACGAGTCAAGAGCAAACAGATCCTACCTGCTGAGGTCATGATATAGGGCCCGCTGGAAACACAGGAGAACAGCTCGTCAGATCCTCTCTGAAAAAAGAAAAGAGAAAAGCTCCAGGTTAAACACGTTTCAGTCATTTCTATGAAGTTTAGACAGTCAGTTTACAAACAGAACACTTGAAGTAAACAGGAAAAAACTATGGCAGACTAATCCATCCTTATGCCAACAACAACCAGTAAATGAAAGAATGATAGTGGGATGTCCAAATAAGGACAAGTTTACATCAGAAAACTGAATGCAGGAAATGGACAATGTTGCTTTCAGTTTTCCTGTGCAAACAGCAAATCCTTAAGGGCGGGTGGGGTCAGAGATCAACCACAAGACATCCCCCACCAGAAACCTATGAAGCAAGATCTCAGTAGAACATGGGGAGAGGGGCAGTTTTACATTTCCGGGTCATCAACCAGGAGGAATGAATGTCCAGACTGAATGTGGAATTTGCTCTTTTACACCTTCCTCGTATTTAGAGAAGGACGGAACATGTCTACGTGAAAGACCAGGACATTTATACAACCAAACCTCAGTACATGGTATCAAACACCACATTTCAAAGGAAGAGATCAACCAAAAAAAATGGAAACTCTCATCAGTTACAAATGAAAACCTGAACAAGTTTCTTCTGTTAAACATAAAAGCAGATATTTTGAAGAAAGTGGGTAACCAGACAGTTAACACTTGGTGTCAGTGGGGACCAGCAACAGTTTGCTTATCTATATTCTTAAAAATATCAAAATAGCTGCTTCTGTGTTCAGTGGAAGAAATGCATAGAGGTTTGGAACAAATGTCCCATTAAACCAAGATTACATGTGATGTGACTAACAAAAGTAATAAAGCACAGTTCTGCAAATAACATGCGTCTTTGTCCCAACAGTTGAGACAAACAAAGCAACAAAAGATGGCTGGATTAAGATTGTGTGCATGACTAAAGCAAGAGTGAATTAAGTGTATTCAGCAGAAACTCCATGCAACCACACAGGCCTGCCCACCACATATTAAAATTCCACAGTCAAACGACTCAATGAAAACCAGATGTAAACCAGAGGGGGTGGCTACACAACAAGCATCTGGTACAGCAAACTAAGCTAAGAAACCATCGTTTACTGCAAAACAAGCTAAACTGGGAGCTTTTACAGAAAAGCTTTTACAGAAACTTTGTTTACAGCTCTGCTCACAGTTTCCGGTTACCAAACACTGCAAATGAATTGACAACAAACCTGCAATGTTTATAGTAATAATGTGAGAACAATAATGCTAAATTATCATTTTAGCAGCTGACAACTATTATAGTCAAATGAATTTCGGGTTCTGTGTTACCTACAGAATTAGTTAGAGAAGTTTGCTTTGTTTAATGTAACCAGTACTTTGCAGACAGATACATATTGTCATGCGTGTTATTTCCTCCTAACATTAAGTTAAATCATAAAAACATCTTGAGAAAATTTCAATACAAGTATCCTTATTTCATACAGTACATTATAAATGTAACGATGCCTAAATTACCTTGAAGCATTTAAAATACTGAAAATGCAATGAATTAAATTTGGTTTAGTTCAATTGTTTTAAGATGAATTTTTTTAACCAAATGAAAACAGCCATAGCATTAAATAATGATCAGCTTATCTGTTTCCCAGTGCAAAAAGTAGTGCATCACAACAAAAACACAATTCTCCATGTTTTAACCAATCGAAAATATTTTCTATTGTAAACAACAGTATGTTACATATGCCGCTGATAGAAATTAACTGGAACATTCCTCGAAACTTCAATGCATTAAATAAACTTTATCGAGCATGACAAACACAAACATTCAATATGTCAACTTTTTCTTGGGTGGGGCATGATGGGATACTTGGTTAAACAGAATCAAATGTGTGAAAGACGGGGGAGGGGAGAAGACTGCAACAATCGACAACAAACACAGCAGCTCTGATTGTAATGTGCTCACCATGGAGACCGTGTGCCTGAGCTGCAGGTAACTGAAACCCAACCCAGAACTGAATACACAAGACCCATTATCTCCATACGCCCAGGTGTGCCTTTCACCCACAATTACTGTTCAAACTTGAGCCGTTTACCACACTAACCATACAGGTTAAGAGCACTGATCCAGACTTCTGTTTTACATTATAATATTAATAGTAATTGTCCATGACTCTGTACAGACTTTAACATATAAACATTTGGACACTAGTCAGCAACTGAAAAAGTTGGTTCCGAGATTGGATTTAAAATAGTTGCATTTTTCTGCATTAAGTATCAGCTTCAGATCGGAGTACAATAGGATACGAGATTGATGAGAAAAGGTGATTTTTTTTTCTGAATTGTGAAACAGACAAGAATTGCGATTGATTGAATGCAAGTTTTCAAATCTTCTAAATGGCTGTTTGTCTATTGGTTAACATTATTCTGACCTAGATGATGTCATCAGATAGTAGTTAGTTGTCAGATAGTACTTACTAGGAAAGTAGTTTTAGTGGATGTTGCATTTATATTTTGATCAAAGAAAGAATAACATTCACCAATCATTCACGCACACAAAAAAAAATGAACAGGGAAAATGTCATGATTTCATGTTAACTGGAAACACAGGAAAGCTTCAGATTCCCATATATTGGGCTAATTTAAAATCCATCTAACAAGATGACAATCCACAGTAGTTCCAGTTCAAACAAGCTGGTACTATTGAGAATCATGGACTTGCTGTAACCCACAAGCTATTGACCTGCATTCTTCATCAAGAGATACAGAGAACAAGAAAAAGAGACTGATAGCATCAAGCGAACCCCCATGTGACCCATTAGCACCTCCCCCTGCCATCATCCTTCTGATCAGCACTGCTGAACAAACACAAGAGCTACATGTGTGTGCTGAGTGATGAGGTAAAACATATTTGCATTTGATGAATAGACTGCATTCATCTCGTCATATCAACAGCCAAAACCAGTCTCTAAGGAATGTCTTTGAAATGGGTTCAATCATTAAGCAGAGGTAAAAAGTGCGCAGAAACAATAAAATGCTTGTCACCTGAAGATCATCTAACAGTGAGAACATCCAATTTGATGACCAATTTTAAGACATCAAATTACAACAGAACATCTACTTTTCTTAATTAATGCCTTTGATGCCTCTAATGGCTTAAATAAAGAAACCCAATTTTTTGATGATAATAAAGGCAGTGTGTAGCTATAGAAAAATTAAATGAAATATTAATATAGCCCACTGCTCAAGATCAATAGGAGTTGTATAAACCATGTTTGGTTTCACTCATACATGTGGAACATTATTATATTGTGAATTTACAGTTTAAATTAGCCAAATACATGAGGATGCTAAGCTAAGCAATTGTTGTTGGTTTGCTCCAGGTGTGTGTGTGTGTTCACTACTGTGTGTGTGTGCACTGGGATGGGTTAAATGCAGAGCACAAAGTCTGAGTATGGGACACCATATCTGGCCACACGTCACTTCACTTTCACAATCCAATCAATTCCCAGTGTATAAAATCAAGCCCTGGCTAACAACTTTTCTTATCAAATCTCCTATATCACTCATGTTACAAAAACCAAATGAGTTCTGAATGGAGTTTCATGTTTCTTTATCCCATAGTCTATTCGATCTGAACCTGTGACATAACACAAAAAAATGCCTCTAACAGATATTTCAAATCCAAAACCTTAAATTAGCATTCAACTCTTAAAACAGTGCCCATCTCTGTACTGTATTAATCCTCAGACAAATGCAGTGCCTGTAGGTTTCGTGCTGCATAAGTTCCTGCATGACCTACAGCATGTAAGTAACTAACTTAAATGAACCTCATGAATCAGGCTTTTGTTCTACATCCTGTGGGTCCCTCCTCACTAGCCACATACCACAGGAAATAATCTTTAATGAGGGAATGAGTGGGAGTGTTCATGTTGTGGCCTCGTGAAGGCTGATCCAGGCAGCAAGTTAAGGATTTCTTAACTATGGGTTTCACAGCAGCCAAATATTATGAGCCAGAATCTATTTTGGAAATTAAATCACAACCTGAAGTTAATAAAAAGTTGAGGAAGCACATGGTATGGCAAGATGCTATAGTGCTTGTTCTAACAAATCTCTGATTCACTTTTGAAATGATTTACATTATTGCCAGGATGAATCATGTCTGGAAGGAGCAACAGCAAGAGACATGGAAGTCAAAAATGGCGCTTTTCCACTGCATAGTACGGCACATTTCATTACCACCTCGGTTGAGGTTTCAAGCAAACCGTACCGTTATTAAACCATGTGTAAACTCAGCTGGTCACTGATTGGCCGAAGACAATAATCACTACCTGCGTCATTGAACTCGCGACATGAGACACACCAGCAAAGAAACAAGCGCAATTGTTTTGAATGAGCACACCCCTTTTAACAACCAACAATTCTGTTTCATGGTCTGTTGAGGAAGTACACACGTTCCTCTCTTTGATAGCCAAAGAGCAGGTTAAATGAGAGCTTTTTAAATGAAAAAGTTTTTTGGAGCAGGAGCAACTATAACAACATGTGAATGATCCCGCCCACTCCAAAGTGGTACTAACCTACAGTGGACACAAACTGAGCCGAGCCGAGTTATACCACCCAGTGGAAAAGCACCAAAAGGCTATGTGAATACTCAATACAGAGTCCCGGCAAACAAACAGTTAAAGAAAGATAAGCAAAACAATCTGCTCTTATTAAACCAACCCAAGCTGTACAGCACATGTAGTCGTAGTGACTTTCCAAAGGAAAAAAAAGATTCTTACCTTTGTTCCAACTGCAATATCGTGAACGACGCTGCAAAAGAAAACAGAAATGGAAAACTAAAATCAGAGCAGGAACCCATAAACAAAATGCATGAAATTGGAAAAGAAAAACCATTCTGACCCCATGCACTTGTCTAAAATAGTCCCAGTGAAACAAAAAGGTAAAGACAGAAAAACATTACATGCATAGACAGATATCTATTATGTAATTTAAGAATCCAGACCATTTTGTGAAATTAATATCCTCAACCTAGTCTAAATATTAACCATAATTCATAAAAGTGGGGCTAATGAGTTCAATATTGCATTTGGCTCACGTTGGTTAGATGTTTTTCCCATTAAAGGAATAAGCAGATTGCAGATATACTGTGTAATCTAGTTCCTTCCCACAGATCTTCCTTAGAGCAAGAAATATGAGTGGTATTTTGGGTCAGTCTATGGTTGAAGATTAACCCCCACATCCTGTTTCACATGAACTCCCAGTAAACGCAATACCAGAATTTCTCCTCTGGCTCGGGTCTTCGAAAAGCCCTAACATCAACACGGCGCACCATGAAAGCTTTTATGTTTGAAACAATGGAAAGAAAAAGAAACTGAGTGTACCAAAACAAAGTCCCGATACATCTTTCCCAAGAGGGAAAAAACCTTCATGCAAATAGGTGTGAGAGCTTAAACGAGGGGGCCCTGTGGACTGGGGTCATTTTTCACAATACCTGGGGTGTGGTTTTAGTTTCTGTGTATCATCTTACATGGTGCATCTCTGGTTCATTCAGTCATGGTTCAACCATTTACCATGTAGTCACGACAGTAATGGTTACCTCTATGTGGTGTAAACCACATAAACTAGGTTGCTATTCAACAAACAGTGACTAAAACTTCTAAAATATTTGTTAAATTTGAGAAAATGTTGTATATCAAACTCAAGAAGTTGAATTCCCTATAAACCTATTTATTTTTCCATGTATTTTTGGTTTGCCATTTTGTAACCCGAAAATTACCAAGTCTACCTTAAAACCCATATTTTTGCAATGCTCTAGCATAAACCTTAATTGAAAATATTAAAAAGAAAAAAAAGGACTTGTGCTTCTATCAATAAAAAACAAGTCAAGGCACACCAATATGAATCATATTCAGGAAATTAGAATAATAACGTACCTAACGTTACTGTGTTTTGATGGAAACTATGGCAACCATGACGATTTTTGTAAGCGAGGTACCTTAGTATGCTAATATTTGACTAATATAACAAATAAATAGTGTAATCTGTTGGCGGGTAATAAAGAAAAATGAAAACCCCAGCTCTGAGCTGTAAAATTTCAGAAAGACTTACTCTAATTCTGCGTAACTCGATCCCAAAGGATACAGTTCAGTCTCTAGGCGGCTGCACAAGGGAAAAAAATGTCAATGCCATCACACAACCAAAGTATTCAATTTACTTATGCTCACTTTATTAATAGTTTCCTGTTCAGAAAGAACAACATAACTTTTGGGATTCTCTATATTTGTGACTTTTAAAGATTTTTGTTATTTACTCTTTTTACTTAAACTTTTTTCACTGCATGCAACAAGTCCTCTCGATGGAACTCTCCTTAGTTTCGCAGAAAAAAATAAATGCCTTATTTAGGCTGCAAAACTCGAACTCTGGTTTACGTCGTACTAATAAAACAGTCAAACTTAGGGGGAAAATGTGTTTAACAAAGCGTCGAGAATCAGACAGAAACCTGATTCACGGTTAAACTATGGGTTTGCTAATGATGAAATCTTTCGCGCTGTCCAAACAAACGAAAACAAAAATGCATTACAGTTGATAAAGGCAGGGTTTTATTCGTTTATGTCTTATAGCCCGGTCAGCTCAATTTATTTTCCATTCGCAGTAACGTAGCATCACTTACCCGTCCATTGCACACCGAGGAACAGCAGCTCTGATCCGCAACTTTGTTGCTTGGCTGAGTTTTCTTAAAGCGCTACAAAATGGCGGAGTGCGTTGAGCGGAGCCTCAGCGATGAGCTCGGTGATTGGTCAACAGTGGGAATGCGAGACACGAGGAGGATTCTGATTGGATAAGGCGAGATGAAAGCAAAGGGCGGTTACAGTTGTGGAGGGAAGAAAGTGCGTGTCGCGCATCCTAGTATTGTTCTGCGTCTCTGAAGAATGGACTACTCCCTTAAGAAACCGCATGTTTCTTGCATTTGGTTCAATCAAAGCATTAACGTGTTATTTTGTAGGTGAAACAGTAACTTTACATAATGAAATAAATGTATGATATCTAATATATTTATGATATATAACAATGACTCTAACAGAATACACTTTTTTGTAGTTCTTAGTTTCTTAAAGAAGTTCTCAGTATACCTTTCAGACAAAACAACAAACTGAAAGCTAATATAATCAGCTTCATGAATATTTTAGGTTGCAGTGGTAGCAGAGACCCATTATGTCGGACTAAGGACTTGATTGCTGTTTCCACAACATACAAAAATAATAATGCGTATGTAAATGAAATGCATGAAGTTTTCAGCATCACTGATGGTGGCCAAAGTAGACCAGTGATGAAGGACGAACTTCATCCAGTGAATTTCAGACAAAATAGCCTTTGGCCCTTTTTGTTGTTACACATTGTAGACACAGTCTCGTGATCCGACCCTTATATAGTTGGATTGCTGTCAGTTAGATTTAAGTGCCTCTAGCATCAAAGGCCTCATGATCTCCTTGATGTCTCTGGAGTGAGACGGAGTCTCTTGTGAACACCTGGCTGAGGAGAGTTTTACTGTTTTTGTTCATAGACAAAATAGTTCTGGTTTTGTAAAACCACCTTGTATCCAAGAAAATGCATACTATGAAAAAAGGTTTCTTTTATAGAAACCAAGTTGATATAGCATATGTGATGTGAACTAAAATGACAGTTTCAATGGAAACTTGTTTCTATGTAAATGTTTTAAATGTCTTGTCCAGAAGGACTATGGGACATGGAGATCTTTGGAATCAGGTAACATCATCATCAATAATTACCTGTTCGTCTCACTCAGGAAATTACTTTTCCCCTGTGCCACACCTGCTTAAATCTAAATAATAGATGGTGGGCCACAACAGAAACTGAGACTCAATGTCTCCAAGGAAGCCAACTGAAGGCATCACATGACCTGGCCAGGTAGATAACTGGACAGAGTTGAGGCCGAGCAATCAGTTAAAGAATACAATCAATGTATTGTTTTCAATATATTGTTTTGTAAAAAATAATCAGTTGGAAATAATTGATTATGAAAGAACAGTAGGGTACATGTGTTTGTCATTTATCAGGATTAGACTGGTTTGATTACATATATATATATATATATATAGTTGGCTGACTATTTCTTGCAATGTAAAAAAAAAAGTAGTTTAACAACACAGTTCTTTTTTAAATTATTACTTACATAAAATACAGATATTTGATACATATCAAAGTTATATGTATGTTAACATTACAATGGCATACAGGGAAATAACCGCATGAATAACTTTGGTACTGTTTCCATACATAATTTACATTTGCATGTTTCCATTTCATAAACACACTATAAAATTTTTGTTTGTTTCACATAAACACTATCAAAGTTATTTATAGTTATGTTTACAGAAATATTGTATAAAGTTACATAGGTACATTTATCTATTTGATACAGTGTTTTTGTACAAATATAAACAACTTTATAAAACATAAATAACTAGGTATAGAAACACAGTATCAAAGTTATTTATAATTACATTTACAAAACAGTTGCATACAAGAAAAGTTTTATAAAATCTATCATATGTTTACAGGAACACTATGAAAGTAATGTTTATTTACATGCATATCGAAACGTATCAAAGTTACTTATATTTGCATGTTTATTTTTAACATTTACATTACAGTCCTTTAATCTATCCTCCAACAGTCTGGTCTTTAATCATTTGCCTATGCTTTTAACAAGGGGCCATTCTGATAGTTTAAGTAGGCAAGCAACAGTCCTGTTCACTTTCTCGCAGTTACACACCTAGTTAAGGGTCTTTCTCAAGGGCATCATCACAATAAAGCACACAATCTTTTATACAATAAAAATTAAATCTAATGGATGTTGATTACCTTTTTCTAATGTTTCATTCAAGATTCATTAATCTGGTTCCAAGTTTTTTTTTTTTTTAGCTGTAAATCATAAAGGTATTTTGAAAATAAGTGCATGTCATTTATCTTTTTTTTTTTATTTTTTTATTTTAAAAATAAATATATTCTCTTCCCTTCAGATGCAGTGAAGTGAATGCAGCGATGGCAGAACACCTGAAGCACGTTCCAAGAAGAGCTGAGGGTGGAGGTTACACAACAAATGAGCCAAACAGCTGTAATGTGTTATATGTGGGATAGTTCACCCAAAAATGAAAATAGTCATAATTTTCTCAGACTCGTGTTACTACAAACCTGTATAACTTTCTATATTCTGCTTGAGCAGATCTCGTCATCTTAACGATCATGATCATTTTTCCTACAATGGCAGTTAATGATTTGTGAGATTGTGAGATCTGCTTGGTTACAAACATTCTTCCAAATATCTTTGTGTTTATAAGACAACGTCAATGACAAGATTAATAAAGACATGATAAAAAGAAACCCTCTTTTAACATTCCAGTCGAACACACGTGAACGCATTCTCAGAAATGTAAACTTTGAATTATAAACAGTAAAAGGAAGATTCATATGACTCAAATGATTCACGAACCCGCTCTGAAGTCGCGATCTGACTCAAATGATTCGCGGACCCGCTCTGAAGTCGCGATCTGACTCAAATGATTCGCGAACCCGCTCTGAAGTCCCGATCTGACTCATATGACTCAAATGATTCGCGGACCCGCTCTGACGTCCTGATCTGACTCATATGGCTCAAATGATTGGCAGCCCCGCTCTGATGTCGCGATCTGATTCATGAACCCACTCTGAAGTCCTGATCTAACTTTTTTTTTCTTTATTTTAAACAGTTAGAGCACAACAATAATTTTCAAATAACAAAATACAAGAAAAATAGAGACAGAGAACATTTCAGCAACATAATTAAAAAAAGAAGAAGTCCCGATCGAACTCAAATGATTTGCAAGCCAGCTCTGATGTCCCGATCTGACTCATATCACTCAAATGATTTGCGGACCCGCTCTGAAGCATAGACAGTAAAAAAAATGGACACAGCGACCCCGTTGGATTCAACGGATAAAAATGAAGTCAATTAGAAGCACGCACTTCCTGGGGGTTGGGCATACTGCGCAGACTCAAACTGAGTTTGATGACACAGATGTCACATGAACAACCTGTAAGTATATTATATAAAATCTACTGTTGGGTAAGTACATTTTGTATTATTTGATTAACGTGCTTGAGTTTTACTTGTTTGACAAGAAGGAACCGAGAGGAATGATGCCCACATTGTCAACTGAAATTCACTGAGTAAGGCTAAAATGAGCTAACATTAGAAGGCTAAAAGTTACTTATATTGATGTAATTTTTATTGGTACGCTTTAATTAATTATTCAGGGGACATCACAGCCCACCTGTCTTATCAGAAATGTCCTGTTCACTTTCTCGCAGTTACACACCTAGTTAAGGGTCTTTCTCAAGGGCATCATTACAATAAAGCACACAATCTTTTATACAATAAAAATTAAATCTAATGCATGTTGATTACCTTTTTCTAATGTTTCATTCAAGATTCATTTATCTTGTTCTAAGTTTTTTTTTTTTAGCTGTAGACCATAAAGATATTTTGAAAATAAGTGCACGCATTTATTCCTTTTACTTTTATTTTTTTATTTTAAAAATAAAAATATTGTCTTCCCTTCAGATGCAGTGAAGTGAATGCAGCGATGGCAGAACACCTGAAGCACGTTCCAAGAAGAGCTGAGGGTGGAGGTTACACAAGAAATGAGCCAAACAGCTGTAATGTGTTATATGTGGGATAGTTCACCCAAAAATGAAAATAGTCATAATTTTCTCACCCTCATGTTACTACAAACATGTATAACTTTCTATGTTCTGTTGACACAAAGATATTTGGAAGAATGTTTGTATCTAAGCAAATCTCGTCATCTTAATGATCATGATAATTTTTCCTACAATGGCAGTTAATGATTTGTGAGATTGTGAGATCTGCTTGGTTACAAACATTCTTCCAAATATCTTTGTGTTTATAAGACAACTGGGTAAGTCAATGACAAGATTAATAAAGACATGATAAAAAGAAACCCTCTTTTAACATTCCAGTCGAACACAGGTGAACGCATTCTCAGAAATGTAAACTTTGAAATATAAACAGTAAAAGAAAGATTCATATGACTCAAATGATTCACGAACCCGCTCTGAAGTCGCGATCTGACTCAAATGGTTTGAGAATCCGCTCTGAAGTCCCGATTTGACTCATGACTCAAATGATTCGCGGAACCGCTCTGAAGTCCCGATTTGACTCATATGACTCAAATGATTCGCAAACCCTCTCTGAAGTGGCGATCTGACTCAAATGATTCGCGAAATCGCTCTGAAGTCCCGATCTGACTCAAATGATTCGCGGACCCGCTCTGAAGTCCCGATCTGACTCATATGACTCCAATGATTCGCGGACCCGCTCTGAAGTCGCGATCTGACTCAAATGATTCGCGAACCCGCTCTGAAGTCCCGATCTGACTCATATGACTCAAATGATTCGCGGACCCGCTCTGAAGTCGCGATCTGACTCAAATGATTCGCGAATCCGCTCTGACGTCCCGATCTGACTCATATGACTCAAATGATTTGAAGACCCGCTCTGATGTCGCGATCTGATTCGCGAACCCACCCTGAAGTCCTGATTTAACTTTTTTTTCTTTATTTTAAAGAGCCAGTAAGATGAAAATTCTAAGCTTCCTATCACTGTTTATAAGTCATGTACATTAGGTTTAAATCCATCCAAGGTTAAAAAACATTGTCATTTTGTCAAAATATCATTTTAAAATTACCTCAATTCTCAGAGATCCTCAAACGGTTAGCGCGAAGCTGTTCAAAAGATTCAGTTTCCTTAAACCCCACCTTTTGGTAGCATACTGTGTTCTGATTGGTCAACTAACATAAGCAGTTTGGATTGGTTGTTCTGCACACACCTCCACGGTAAACTATGCGTTAGCATCTGTTTGTAGTGAATTATGTCTTATTCCTCTTACCGTGAAGCAAACAGTAAAATAAAAAACTTGAACAGCCTCGCTGCTTTTTCTTCTGTGTGGGTGTGTATTCAAGCCGCGTGCTTCAGTTTGAATCTGAATAGCACGTTCAACGCAGGGGCGTGGTCACATTAAAAGGTAGACATGAAAAACAGACATCGCGTTGTTTTCATATAGATTATTTTATCACAGAATATCTGTTTTCGGCAGCACTTGTTTAGTTTTAAAGTAGACATGTCAAGCTTTCTATAGATATCTCTCTCATGTCTCTTCGTTGAGTATTCACAGAGTTACACTTCATTTTAATGACGTGTTTGTACATGACGATCAGCACAAACAAAGGCTGCAGACAGCACACATACTGATAAGATGCTCGGGAGAAAACAGACACATAACTTCATAATCATACTTTGCGTTGTGATTCGGAGATGCTCGTTGTTCTAAATAAAGTTGGTAATGAACCATCTTTTATGGCCAAACGCTTTGAAAATCCCGCCTTGTACTCACCAAGATTAGAAAAGCAGTCATCAGTGAAATGTTGTGAACACAACAAGGATTTGTTGTACTGCTCTGATATTGTGGTGAAAATAATTTTTAGCCATTGGTTCTTCTGATCTTCATTCTTTGGCAGTGAAAATAAAACAAACTTGCCTTTACAATTAAAAACACACTGTCTCCTCGACATGATGCTATCACACCAACCAGAGCGTCTGTGTGGGGGGTGGGGCAGGTCAGAGCTTAGTTTCTCCCAAGACGGTAGGCAGAGATTATTATGCAAAGTGCTCCTAGTGACGTACATAGAGATGGGCAAAAGATTTGAAATCTATAACGACTCGTTTCAGCGATTCAGAGTCGACTCCTTACTTTAGAAGCCAATAACTTTATAAATCGTTTACTTTTTGGTTTAATTACTTTGCGGGGAAGTCGTGGCCTAATAGTTAGAGGGTTGGACTCCCAATCGAAGGGTTGTGGGTTCTAGTCTCGGGCTGGACGGAATTGTGGGTGGGGGGAGTGCATGTACAGTTCTCTCTCCACCTTCAATACCACGACTTAGGTGCCCTTGAGCAAGGCATCGAACCCCCAACTGCTCCCCGGGCGCCGCAGCATAAATGGCTGCCCACTGCTCCGGGTGTGTGCTCACAGTGTGTGTGTGTGTTCACTGCTCTGTGTGTGTGCATTTCGGATGGGTTAAATGCAGAGCACAAATTCTGAGTATGGGTCACCATACTTGGCTGAATGTCACTTCACTTTCACTTTCACATTGTTTACACTGATGGACAGCTACATCATACACTGTAATACAGGTAATTTTTGATTTCCCATCTGTGTGGCTCTTTAAACAGTTAGAACACAACAATAATTTTCAAATAACAAAATATAAGAAAAATAGAGACAGAGAACATTTCAGCAACATAATTTAAAAAAAAGAAGTCCCGATCGAACTCAAATGATTTGTGGACCCGCTCTGAAGCATAGACAGTAAAAGAAATGGACACAGCGACCCTGTTGGATTCAACGGATAAAAATGAAGTCAATTAGAAGCACGCACTTCCTGGGGGTTGGGCATACTGCGCAGACTCAAACTGAGTTTGTTGACATAGATGTCACGTGAACAACCTGTAAGTATATTATATAAAATCTACTGTTGGGTAAGTACATTTTGTATTATTTGATTAACATGCTTGAGTTTTACTTGTTTGACAAGAAGGAACCAAGAGGAATGATGCCCACATTGTCAACTGAAATTCACTGAGTAAGGCTAAAATGAGCTAACATTAGAAGGCTAAAAGTTACTTATATTGATGTAATTTTTATTGGTACGCTTTAATTAATTATTCAGGGGACATCACAGCCCACCTGTCTTATCAGAAATGTCCTGTTCACTTTCTCACAGTTACACACCTAGTTAAGGGTCTTTCTCAAGGGTGATTGATGGTCATAGTGTCGCAGGGAGGAATGACCATATCTGAGGACTGAGTGGGGGACCTGGGAGCAAGTACTCGTTCAGGTTGTGACCTTGGTAAGCAAATGAACAGTTGAAGACGACCCTTTTCTTTCCATTATGTTCCACCAGATGATGTGGGATGTACCAACTCTCTCTAGAATGGTCCACCTGTTCAGGATGGAGTTTGGTGATGTAGCCAGCTTGCTGTAACCTGACTATTTCCTCTTGGTAGGCTGCAGCTTGCTCAGGATTCTTGTTGAGCCGATTTTCTACTCCCCTTAATTGTGGCAAGGCAGCTTCTTTGGGTGCATGTAGACATGGCATACCCTTTGTCCTTAGAAGAGGGGTAGCATAAAGCTGGATTCCGTTAACATCCACTCTCACTGTTTTGTCTTGGAGAAGTTGGATGCACTCTTGGTCTTGACTTGACCTTGTCAGTACCTTCTCATTCTGATATGGAAGAATTACCCTTTTCCACAGTTTCTCCACATTAGCATAAATGTCATTACTAGGCAGCAAGCTGGTGAAGAGACACTGTTGTGGGGAAAACCTGCTGGATATTTCCAGCGCTGGGCCTTGAAGTGTCCATCCTAGACGTGTTCTCACAGCAGCAGGGCCACCAGGAGGGCCCAGTCTAACTGGTTCGATTGGCGTGTGGAGGTGAGGGCAGTCAGAGCCAATGAGAACCACTGGTTTCACCTTGTGAAGGTGCTGTAGTGGCAGGCCCTCAAGATGCTTGTACCTTTTCTGGAGTACCTTGACTGGATGTGTGTGTTCTGCTAAGCCCAGGCTGTTGGCGGTGAAGGCACTCCGTATCCTGAAGGCCTTCCTTGGGTATGCTACTGAAGACACAGTGAAGGTCACAGCCGCCCCGTGAATGGTCTGGGTGTCTTGCCTGACTGTGCGAAGAACCAAGTCTTCTGGCTGTCCCTTCAAATTCAACTTCTGGACTGCTTCTTGTAGGATAATGGTCCGTTCTGACCCATCATCCAGAATTGCATAAGCCTCCATGGATTTGTGGCCATTTTGGAGCAGAACTTTGTTCAAGTTCAAGTTCAAGTTCATAGTTCAGTGGTGCCTGGGGAAGAAGAGGGGAGGGGGGGGGGCAGGTTTGGGAGGGAGTTCAGCTTCGTGACAGCCTGGTGGATGAAGCTGTCCTTCAGTCTGCTGGTCCTGGCCTGGAGACTCCGCAGTCTCCTCCCTGATGGTAGCAGGCTGAAGAAGCTGTGTGATGGGTGGGTGGGATCACCTGTGATGCAAAGGGCTTTGCAGGTGAGACGTGTTCCATAAATGTCCTGGAGGGAGGGGAGAGAGACACCAATGATCTTCTCAGCTGCTCTCACTATGCGTTGCAGAGTCTTTCAGCAGGACGCGTTGCAGGCGCCATACCACACAGTGATGCAGCTCGATAGAATGCTCACGATGGTGCCTCTGTAGAAGGTGTACATGATGGGGGGTGGGGCTCTGGCTCTTCTCAGTTTGCGGAGGAATTAGAGACGCTGTTGTGGTTTCTTGGCCAGTGCTGCGGTGTTTTCAGTTCAGGAGAGGTCCTCTGATGTGCACACCCAGGAACTTGGTGCTGCTCACTCTCTCCACAGTTGCACCATTGATGGTCAGAGGAATCGTGCTGAGTGTGTGCTCTCCTGAAGTCTACAACAATCTCCTTTGTCTTCTCTACGTTCAGAGAGAGATTGTTGTCACTGCACCATTTGGCCAGGCGGCTCACCTCATTCCTGTAGTTTGTCTCATCTTTGTTGCTAATGAGACCCACCACAGTTGTGTCATTTGCAAACTTAATAAAGAGGTTGGAGCTGTGTGAAGGTGTGCAGTCATGGGTCAGCAGAGTGAAGAGGAGGGGGCTGATTGAGTGTGCAATTGGCGGCATGATGACCACGCCCACAGCGCCAGCATCTATTTTGACCTTTAATACAAGTCACTTTCTGTTCCTTACTGTGAAACTTGAAGATCTCACAGCCATTAAAGAAATGTCTGTTGTTTTCGCAGTATGGACAGTAAGCATTCACCCCTTCTATCTTAACAGCAGCTGGTTTGGGTGGATGTGCAAATACAATTAATCCAGGCAGGACGAGTGGTGGGAGAGAGGAGAATATATGTAGGTGAACAAATGGGAATCAGCTGTGTGTGTCTAAGTGAGTGAACGGATGCAAAACAGGTGTACCGAGTGAACCAGGTGTATGTGAATGATGAATGAGATGGGGAAGTGTCGCCCTCTGGTGGTGAGAGGGAGGAATACCGGGTCCGGACTCATGACAATAATTTGTTAGTTTATTGGAGGTACAGAAAACGACACAGCAACTCTTCGGCGTGATTGTCCCAAGTGCCAAGGCAATGTTTTCCCCCACGGGCTAAATTCACATCACGTGACGGGGCGTTCCCGGGGGCGTTCCTAGACCAACCATCTGTATCTATGTCTGTGCTCAGCCTTGCTATACGGCGCGCGCTCTTCCGGCAGAAGTGCCCTCAGGACCCATATAATGAAATTCCGCTCCATCTAACGTCACACAGAGCCATACTCGAAAAAAACTTTCCAAAACTTGTGACAAACCGGAAGGAGTATTTTGGGAACAAAAATACTCCTTCAAACATACAACTTAATTTTTGAAACTTTGTCCATGTTTAGCATGGGAATCCAACTCTTTAACAGTGTAAAAAACTCAGTATGCATGAAATAGCATTTCACCCTCCCTTTAAACTTAAATAATATGCTTAGTAAGGACTTGTTAAAGAAATAACACATTTTCAAAGAATATACTTGCATGCAAACTGAATGTAATGATTTCCGGACACTTAATGGCATGTTATGTAAGATTAAATGAAAAAATAGTTTAATTTATATTAAGCGCAATAAGGTGACCTTAAGAGTGCTTTTCTGATCCACTAAAGTAGGCCTTAAGTACACATTTGTAATTTCATAAATGCTGTAAACAAATTGTTGTTAAAATATGGTTAAAATGTACTGACAAGCATTTATGGTAAACTAAATATACTTTATTTATTCATTTTTTATTGAAACTTGTATGTCATGTATATGATTCATTGAATATTTTTTTTATATATTGTATTATATAATTTAGCACCATGCAAGTTACCACAGCTATATTCAGGGCAAGACTGGAGTGAAAAAATAGAGAACGTACAGTAAGTAAACAAATAAACTATATTTTCAAATAATAATAATAGAAAAAATTATTATTATTATTATTATTATTATTATATTACAAAAGGTTTTTAAATTTGTCTATTTTGTTAAAACGAAATCTGGTCTTTTAAAAATAAAAGTTTCAAAAATTAAATTTAGTCAACAAATAGAAATAAGCGTAGGCTACCTACTTCCTTAAACCATAACAAAAAAGATTAATAAAACAATGATTTAAAGCGTAGAAAAGGCGACATGAAGTGAACTTCCTAACTGTGTTAAGAAACAGATGCAGCAAATCGCCCCAAACAAAACCTCTGAAGGACAGAAAACTCTGCAACCTGCCTCTTCAGGCGCTCGACCTCCTCTCGGAGAACTTCGGTCTCATCCACTTTCAGATGATCCTGAACGAGAGATGAACAATAATCATGCTCATGATGCTGGAAGCCCGTGGGTGCGGGATCTTGTTTTAAGGGAGACGTGACGCGTCTCTTCCTCCATAACCCGGAGCGCTTTGGTGCTGAAGTGTTCATCGTGAACAGCGTGGGCACGGCGCCCTTCTTCAGCAGTCTGCGTGCTGTGCGAGTCGATTGCTCAATGAAATCCTCAGTCCTGAAGTGTCGACTGCTGACTCTTGTATTAGGAGTAACATTACAATCCTCACGCTCGATATTCTGAAGCCACTTTTTGTGTTTCTTTGTTCAAAGGGAAACTGTGGAAACTAATCACAGAATTAAATCTTGAGGACATTTTACAGGACGGGACACCGCAATATCAAGACGATGCACCTTCACGACGAAGATATTTAAAGGTTTTTGAACTCATTACTAAGATCTTATATTTTAATATAAGGTATTAAATGATATAACACTGTAGTTAATATAGATATAATGTAAAAATATATTAATTTGATTGTTATCAATAGTTAATCGAAATATGTCTGAAAGAGTTAACTGCTAACACAGTTTCCTATCGGGGAATACTGTACCGGAAGCTCGTGTAGACACCGAGAAGCTAGCTGAAATACGTAGGCAGAAGGCATATGGCAAGCTGTGAAAGCATTTAATGCCTCTGGCTTTAATCGCTTTTACTGAGTTTTGACTAGTTAAAAATCCCAGATGTCTGTTCTGCAATTGTGACTCCTTGACTAGTAATTATATATTTAAGCTGTGAATAATATTCTCGGATATGTTTTTGATGACTAGAAATTGTTACTAACTATAATTTGTACGCTGTATCTCTATTTTAATTTTCACTAGGCTAGTAAAACATATAATTTGATATATTTCTAATATCTGAGTAGACAAGAATTGGAATTCTTTATAATCAAATCTCATTTAAAGTCAATTGTGATGTTCTTTGCCCCCGTTCTGAAATATCTGAGTGAAACGGCTTCTCAAAAGAAAAGAAAAAGTATTTGACAGGACTTTGTTTTGTCCATTAGGAGTTGGTTGGATTGTCTGATTAAATTAGAATTGCATATGCATTAAATTATCATTCTGTCTAGTCAAATTATGTTTGCGCATCACTGAAATACAATAGTAATTATCTTAAATATTAGTTAAATCAATTTCGTTTTTACTCTAACACGCTTGCCATAGTAGGTCGTGCACTGACGATAAGATGACACCATGTGGCAGCTGTTGGACATTACACATGAAACATACTGATGATGAAATATTCAAAATATTTGAAATATTATTTTGTTGTTCTGATCTGTTGCTCTCTGTATCTGTGGGAGATAATAGTGATGAATCTTCAAAACTGAAGAAAAGTTTTAAAAAGTGAAACGCAGAACCTTTCACCCATGCTGCTAAACTAGCCCACTAAAGACTAAAACGAATAAACAAATAACCAATCTATTGTTTATTGAGAATAACACACACAAGAAACTCATACTATTTTACTGTAGCAATACAAAACCATATGCAATGGTGCTCTCCAACATAAAATAATAATAATAATTTTCCCTGATAGACACTTTATGTGTCAGTCCTAAAATGCTTATAGTATTTTATAATAACACCTATAACTATTTCCACAATAAAAATACTTATATTACCAAATAATGTGTCCCGCAAGAACAAATGCTAGTTATGGAAATAACATAAGGTGGGAGAAAAAAAAATGTAGCTTTCAGTGAAGGAAAAACATTCAGTGCTTTTGCAAGTTAACTTAAAGATTCACAGGGAAATTACTTTTTTTGTAAAAAGTACAATGCAAACATTTTGTGAGTGAACAAATCTTTTGTAAGAGGATCTGAAACTTTTGGTGAGAAAAAAAAAATAGAAAACCATTTTCAGAGTACACAAAAGATTTGCAAGCAAATGCAAAAGCATTCAAATTTTCCGTGGGCATGCAATATTTTAGTGAGAGTACGGAAAGGTCTTGTGAGCTAATGCAAAAGTTTTGTGTGCAAACACACAGTTTCTCTGGTAATGCGGTACTTTTGCGAGAGAACAGACAGTTTGTGAGAGCAAATGCAAAATTTATCAGGGAATTCAATGTTTTTGGGAAAGAATGCAGAAGTTTTGTGAACAAACACACATTTTCTCAGGAATTGCAATAGTTTTTGTGAGAACACAAAGGTTTTGTGAGTGATTGCAAATGTTCTCTGGCAATGCAAAAGTTTTGCGAGTAAGCAAACACAAAAGCGCTGAAATAAAATTTGTATCCTATTTTTCTCATTACATTAGGGGCTTTGTAGTACTGAATCAAAATAAGAACAGACACATTTTCATGTAAATTGTTCAACATCTCAAATGGATCCAGGTCTCAAGTTTCTGCCACTTTGATAACTGGAAAACAAATGAACAACTGTTACCCTGCATGATCTGAGAAGAAACCACCAAAATAACTTTTGCTATTGTCTTTTAACGACAGATTTACTTACATGAGTGGGACAGCACTGATGTAACTGATAGCACAGGAGAGGAGAAAGCAGAAGCCACTGAACCAGCCCAGAGTTAGTGGGTAAATGGAGGTAAAAAAGACATTGGACAAGAGATCAGTCACAGCTAGAACCAGCTGGAGCAGCCCGAAAACTCGCCCTGCCAAGAAACACAGCAGAGGTATGTTCATGTGCAGTATGACCTCAACTAAAGCTTAGATGAAGCACATTTTAACTTTTTGTTTCTGGAGTTGTAACTTTACCATATTGCTGAGGATGCAGATTCTTGGACAGCATGGCTCGCAGTGTTGGCATGGGAACGCAGGCAAACATCATGATTCCTCTAGCTGTTTAAAACAACACATCTCAACCTTTCACTGGAGAAAGCAATATTATGAATGGAAAACTCTATTTTATCAATAAGTAACTATTTAAAGTTGCCTTAATAATGAATTTGATTATTTCAAACATGCAACTAGCTTCACAAGACGTTCAAGAGTCGTGGATGCTTGTGGATTATTGTGATGTTTGTATCAGCTGTTTGGATTCTGACGGTACCCATTCACTGCAGAGGAAGTGATTTAATGCTAAATTTCTCCAAATCTGTTCCCAATTGGGGAATAAACTACTCATCTGCACTTTGTATGGCCTGAGGACATGTCTTAACTAAAAAAAATCAGTATAAAAAACATTTTAAAAAAGAATTCACGACATTTCCAGGTCTAGAAATCACATTTTGAAAATTTGGTTACCTCATATCCAGGATTTTTTTCAAAGAAAAACAAAATGTTCTGGGGGTGGAATAATTATTCCATAATTATTTTAATGCTTGTTTTTTCTTGTTTTAAATTATTTTTACATCCCTTTCAAGTCAAGTTTCAAGTGTCGAAGCAGCTTCACAGTGATAAACAGGAAAAAAGCATAATCATTTACTGTAGACCTATTTCGCTGATATCTGTATAGGTGAGGACTTTATGTGCATCATTCCACGATAAATCACCTATAATCACCTTAAAAGAAACTCACCTAGGAAGTAGACCCAGCTTTCTACAGCGAATGCCATGATTGCCATCCCAGTACAGTTGGACACAATACCCAGTAGAGTGAGGGCTGTGTCTCCCAACAATCTGAACAGACCCAGGACCCCTATGAAACTGCTCAGGTACATGGCGCTGGTGGTGGCACTGCCATATCCGGCCCAAACTGAGTCCCAGCTCAGCGGAGGCTTCAGCACATACAGCTGGAGCACGTTTTCTGCCCCAACCATGCCTAGAATGAACAACACCATGGCTGTCATCAGCATGCCTACAGAGATTCGATCCATCTTTTTCCCAGTTTCAGATTCAGCCAGCAGTGGCTCACTCTCGGATAGGGAACGTCTGGAGTCAGTGAGGGCAAACACAGAGTACAGTAATGCCACAACACTGACTAGAATTGCTGTCAGGAGGAGAACTGATGGTCCCATCTGATACAGATATCCAGACAGGAGACCGCCCACGACCCCTGCGACCCCAAAACAGAAGTCCACAATGTTGAGTTTAAGAGTGCGTTTGCCCTGCTCCGAGCTCAGAGATGCCAAAGCCGCCACCCCGGCCCAGAACATCGGCCCGCCTCCGCTCAAACCATGCAGCACAGAACCCAAGTACAGAATCTCCAGAGGAACTGCACAGTACATGAAGATGACTAGAGTAAACATGCCCAAAACTGAACCCATTTGAGAGGCCACCAGGAAGACTTTAGGTCCATGACATTCTGCCATGCGGCTCAGTGGTATAATGGACAACATAGCCGCCAAAGAGGACAACACACTCTGAATAAGAAGAAAGCGTGAGGATAATGCCTGTGCCCGATCACTGTCTCCTGCAGTTGCCTTCAGTGACTGGTTGTACACGGTCTGTGTAAGTGCCATCTCAAAGAAGGATGTCCCCAGTTTATTGATGACAACCACTGGCTCCACTAAAGTCAGAATGGCCCCCATTTGATTGGCAGACTGGGAGCTTGAAGCTGAAATTTGTAACCTTTAATGCAATAAATAAATAAATAAATAAATAAATAAAAACAAACAGTATTGATACTGAACGTGTGTATTTATAGATTATTTTTTTATGTTTTGAAAGAAGTCTCAAAAATTAATCAAAAATACTGTAAAAACTATAATATTGTGAAATATTAATTTAATTCAAAACAACAATTTTCTAGTTGAATAAATCTTTAAATAAAGTTTATTCCTGTGCCGCAAAGCTGAATTTTCATCAGCCATTAACCAGTCATTTATAATGGTTATTATTATTATCAATGATGAAATTTTTTTTTTTAATTCTTTGATGAATAAAAATCTCAAAATAACAGCCTTTATTTGAAATAGAAATATTTTGTAACATTATAAATGTCTCTTTTGATCACTTGAATGTGTCCTTGTTGATTTTTTTTAAATCATACTTTGAAAACAATAAGAATAATAATAAGAAATGTTTCTTGAACAGTAAATCAGCATATTAGAGTGATTTCTGAAGGATCATGCAACCAACACTGAAGACTGGAGTAATGATGCTGAAATAATAATAGAATGCAGGAATAAATGAAATGTATAATAAATTCATATAAAAAACATGTTAAATTGTGATAATAGTTCACTATATTACTGTGTGTTACTCTATAGTTGATCAAATAAATATAGCCTTGGAAAGTATAAGAGACTTATAAGAGCCAAGAGTTTAAGGTATATGTCTATACAGAAACTTACAAATATTAACCCACCGTACAAAATATTTACTAGAGTAAAATGTGTGACAACTAGCCCCAGTCGTTCCTACATATTGAAAGTGATGTTGCATGCAAATAAACAAATCACATGGTCCAAAGATTGATCATTGTCAGATCCAAATTATAATAGAGAATAAAATGTTGTCCCACTTACTATAAAAACACACTAATGCATATATATATATACTACAGCAGGCTAATATGAATATTCATTTATAAATACAGGAAAAAATGACCTCCACTTACTCAAAAGGTTTTATCCACTGGAAATGGATTTTAATTGAAATGAAAGAGTGGAAAGCCCCGATTGGCGCCGATTTGCAGTTTAATGCAGAATGGAAGCTGTGTGATTGAAGTGAAAGTGATTTTAAAAGGTAACTTGTTCCTGCTTGTAAAAGCATCTACCATGAGATTCCCTTAATTTCACCTCTGAGAGTTTAAAACAAAGTGTGATACTAATACATATGGGTTCAGACAAGGATTTTGAGTCTTGTCTAGCATCTGTGGCACTGTTGTTATGTAGATATTTTTAATGACACTCGCCTGAAATTAACAAACAATTAAGCAAACTGCATTGCATGCATTTAGAAAATCATGTATTAGTGGATTTTATCCTCTAGAGGGCGCTGCTGTGCCGTGGCCATACATGCTAATATTCAAAAAAGAAAGAGTGTTTAGCTTAATATATTCATTTATCTGAAATATTGCATAGGGAAAACTACGAGAAGGAAGAATGTTCAGCAAGTATGTCAGTATTATGATGGTTTTTAATTAGTGAGATTACAATATTGCTGGAACTTTAACATACAAGAAGATAGAAATCACAACAAGACTGATATTGCACATAGGTTTTTGCTGCTTATGAGGGTATACATTAATGGTACTGGACTAGTATTTTTTTATACCGTTTTACATTATGTTTGAATTTTTTCTGCAGTACCAGTGGCATGGAATCACTGTTCAGGGCTAAACCTTAAAATCTTCAATTGAAAATTTTTCATATATACTTACATTAAACATGTCTACTAAAAATCAATCCTTATATATATTTCATATTTTATTATTATGTGTTAACGACACAAAATACATCAATATCATCTTTTGATATTAAGTTAATTTTGACATACCAGACTATTATTGAAACAAAAAAATTGAGTAATGAAAATATATAATTTACAATGTCTAATCTGTAGATTGTACATTAAAAAAAAATAAGAAAAATAATCATATTTAATTTACAATACAGCAGTAATCTCCGGTGCAACTTTATGAATCTTCAGTATTTTCTATACAAAAATAATCTTCTATTGATATTTTATAAATATTCAATACAAAATAAAATCTTCTATTGATATTTAATATTTTTGTATTCAAAATAAAGATGGTTTTTTTTTTTATCAACAGTCTTGTGTATTACGGTAATAAATTCTCACGGTCCCTCCTCTCTATGTAGGTTTCTCTATGTAGGTGTATTAATAAATTCTCACGGTCCCTTCTCTATATGTAGGTTTTATTCCTTGTATAAAAAGCAAGCTGGTCTATCCATTTAAGTGGTTAGTGTCATGAATAATCTGGAACACAGTCTGATGTTTTATTTTCAGATGGCAGATTTGTATAAATGTGTATATTAAGTATTAAGGATGGTAGTTCAATGTTAGGACTGGGGGGAGAAATAGATAAAGTTTTCATGATCCAGTTTGCTAGAGCTTACAATTCACCCCATATAAACAGGTGAATGCTCTCCACACCTACACCTATTTCCACCACACCAGTCAATTCAGAACAGCCAGCTAAACTGAGTGGGATGGAAGCAATGTCCATGTTTCATGTTAATTGATTTTATATGGTGAGGTGACACAAGAAGTGTGCTTGGTAGGTGAAATGTGGAATTAAAACCAGTCCTTCTCATCTGAAGATGATTTCTGGTGTGTCCTGTCATGTCGTTGTGGATTCATTAGCTCTCCTGGTTGGCATACATGCCTGCCTCCCACTGCAGGGCTCGTTTGTTTTTATGCCTTATTACACGGGTGGCCACTACAACCTACCGAGAAACCAGAGTTACACAACATGATCAAACTGAATCTGTTCCCAAATCCAGCAGCGCACACTAGACATCAAATCCTCAACTCACCTCATTGTTTATGGCATCAATAGGTTGGATCCCAGCATACTGAAGAAAGAAAAAGTTATAAAGTGAATAAAAAATCTGTCTATACAGCTCTACATTGCATTGTGACATTGGTCAACCTAATAATTATACTCTTTACTTATGCATGTCGTTACAAATGTGTATGACTTTCTTTCTTCCACGGATTTGTGATTTGGAATGAAATGAAGATGAAGGCGATCATACAATTTTTATTTTTAGGTGAACCATCTTTTTTAAGGGTTGTTTGCTTGAGAGATTTGTGACTTCACTCACTGCACTTTCTTCCAGCTTCAGTTGGACCCGTCTGTCCTCAAAGTCCTTTAGCAGTGTCTCAGTAAGACCTTTCTGGGAAGAAGGCGAAGACAGGTCAGCAAGCGCGCTCAAGGGCTTGATGGGGATTGTCCGTGAAACAGTTGGGGACATGGGTTTCGGGCTGCCCCATGGCTGGGGTGTCATAATCGACACAGAGGGAAGTCTGAAAGTGGGTCGTGGTGAGGACAACTGTGAACTTTTATCTGGAGAGATAAGCAAAGAAAAACAAGAGATTGTGTGAACTGTTCATTCACCTACTTACAAAAGTCATTTGTTTCCAATACCTTTTCAGGAAATTACTAATGAACTTTCTAAGAGCATTTCTGAAACAAATACAACTTAACATACTATATGTATGTTGAAATGTAGTCTTAATTCCATTATTGATACAGATTCTGAACTGATCAGTGATCTGTGATCCTGGCATGTTGTGAATCCACCAGCACAAATTATATTGGAAAACAAGACATAGCATTTAGGCATTTGATTGTGCGAAAAGCAATCTTTAACTTCAAATGTGCATTTATATCCATAAAGTAAATGATTAATCATTCTTCAGTGAAGCAGAATGTCATGGTATGTCTAAAGTTCAGAAACTACGTTGGCACTCATTCCTTGGTGCTGCTGACATCCATAAACTTTAAGCGTTCAGTTAGCAACTGTATAAACCAGAAAGTTATGAAAGGCACCTGTCACAAACATTGTACAGAATAATAAGACAGTATACCAACTTATCAATTTTTTATGTTAAACATGTTTGAGTGCAGTGAGGCTGAAGAGTTATACCTGTAATGGATGATCGAGAAGTGTCCAGACTCCCAGAAAAAGGATTACTGTAATTAGTTTTCTTTTCTGAAAATACCGAATCCACTTCTGCCATGTTCCCATGTGGAGTTTGTGGTGAAAATTCAGTTTCCTCGCTGGTTAGAGGAGACCTAGGTTCAGAAGAACTTAGCACTGGATTGACAGATGCTAGGTTGGTAACTGAGAAAGACCGACTACTGAACTCTCTCTGCTCTAGGAGCTCTTGTTCTCGTCTGAGGTCTTCTTCAATTTCCTGACGGATGCTGCTTGGGGCATTCTGCATTTTGGGGCTCCAGTCGGTGTACTCGAGGTGAGATTTCCAGGTAGGAGTGTGCCGACTAGTTTTTGCAGGTTCCAGTAGGGACAGAGAATTTTGAGAGTAAAGCCGGTTCCTTCCTGATATGCTGCTGTAATTTTCCACAATCCAGGATGCCACTTTCTTTGTTCTAAGGGTATTAGTTTGGCACTCTACACTATTTTCTTTATGTATGCTTGCTTTAAAATGGTCCTCAGGATATGCACATACTTCTATTTGATGTCCAAAAGTGCTGCTTTCAGAGTTTCTCTGAAGGATAGATTCGTCAGGATGTCGATGAGGACAGCAAAGAGAAAGAACTTCCTTTGAGTCCAAAAAGTCACCTTCCTCTACTAGCGCAGGTTTCTCTGTAATCAACTTATCTTTTGCATAGACTGTGCTTTGCTCTAATTCAGTTGTGGGGCTTTCTCTTAGACTTGCCCCCAAAGATGGGACTGGAATTTCATCCGGTTGTGACTCAAATGACTTCTTATTGTCCTGTACTTGGTTTTCTAGGATATCATGGCTTGAAACACCGTTTGTGATCTGTTGCTCTTTCTCAAGCTCACGCTGTCTCTGAATAAGGAAACTTACTCTGTTGGGTTCTTTGGGTTTTGCAACTTTCACCTGTGGAGATGACAGGGACAGAATTGGCTTTATTCTGATCTCCACCATCTCTGAATTGTCTTTGTGCGAAATACCCCTTGATCGACGTAGACTCTCTTCCCGTTGTTGGGAAATTCTAATTTCCCTTTGAATGGGAGTCTCCTCTGCACTTGACATTGTCAAGTAGCTTTCCATCTCTGAATTGGAAGGATTGTTTGAAATGCTACCATCACTGGCGAATCTTCCACTTCGGTCACCAAGACCAGAGTCAACATCATCTAAGGTACCTCCATTTTTTGAATCCTCAGTCACAGTTTCAGTCTTTACTTCTATTTCTTGTTGTGTTGCTTGTGGGATCTCATTCTCCTCTAGGCTGTTCTCTTCGCTTACTTGTCTTAGAGTAAAGATGCTGGCCGTTGAGGATAAAGTTCTTCCCCAGAGTTTGGGGGAATAAGGGAGCCGCTCAGGACTGTGTAGGAAGGGGTTCTGTTTTGATTGTTCCATCATTAGAAACTGCTTTCGTGCTGCATTGAAGTCAATTTGCTCATTGACTATGGTGCCAGGCTCCACCCTGGCTTCTTCAGTCTTCTCACTAACTGGTTTGTAGCTTAGACTTAACCCATCCAGGAGACTTTGGGGCTTGTTACTGAGGTCCAGATTCTCTAAGGCACTCCACTTCTCTTTAAGGCTTTTCTTGGGTGCCTGATTCCGGATGATCTGCATTCGGTTTGGATTTTCCTCCTCTTTGTTCACCATGGAGGCATCCTCGATTCGGTAATGTTCATCTCCATTAGTTTCTTCAAAAAGCCTTCCAGGTATCTTGTCCTCTGTGTACGTTTGTAGCTTAAAGGTGCTCTTCTCCTTCAGGGTATTCAGTTTGGCCTGCCTTTGTGGAGAAACCATGTAGACCTCATTCATCTCTGCTTCTGGACTTGCTGGGTCATCCACAAAGGAATAGAATCCAACATGTGAGCCTGTACTGCTGGTGGTTCCAGGGCTGCTGGGGTTGCTTGGAGTACTGGGCCTAAAGTCTTCACTGTCACTTCCATCCTCAGACACAGTCACTTGCCTAGCCTGGACCACCACATCTGAAGGACTATTGCCATACCCAGAGGACACTATCACAGTGGGCTGCACGTCTGTTACTGTTATGCTTTCAAAGCTGAACCTGAAAGCGTTACCATCCTGACTGCTACTCCACGTGTTCTCTAGTGACTGTGGTTGGCCTGTAGGGCTCAATATGGAGCGCAAATCCAGCTGCTCTAGCTTAGGGGAGAAAGGCTTCATCACCCAGCGCTTCGGGTTGCTGGTCATGGGAACTCTGGGTGGTGGATGGTTCTGGACAGTCCTGGGAATCGGAGGTCTCAGAGATGAATGGGAATGGATCACAGCCTGCTCCTCTACTGAGGAGTGAGTGCATGCATCATATGGGTTGACCATCACAGTTGATGCCTGTCTCTGTGTAACAACCAAAACAAGAAAGACAACAGATTTACTTCTGGAATGTGCAGACTATCAGATGATGAACACACCGTGTGTAGAGTAAATAAGTAAATAAAACGTATTTCCAGATATGTAACATACATGGTTTACAAGGTACAAGGTTTAACAGGTTGTGTCTAATAAGAGAGAAGAACATGTAAAAAGTACATTTAGAACATATATCAAACATTTAACATTACATTAACAAAAATGAAACAGTGTTAAAAATATAACACTAGAAAAAGACAGTACTTTCACTCCTGATTTTAAAAACAGTCCTAAAATGTGACCACATTTATTGTAACTGAGTAAGGGTATTTTAACTGGCATTTTGTTCAGTTTTGTTTAATTTCTATAGGTTAATACTGGAAATTACTGTATAATTGCAACTTTAACATTTAAAAAATATGACATCATTGTAATAGAATGCATTCCCTTGATAAATTGTTTAGAATGAACATCAAAACATTTTCCTACTATAGTTAAATCATGGGAAATCATCATAATTTCATCAGTTTAGCCTACTATTCAGCTGACAAATCATGTTTCTGTTTGGCTTTTTTATATAGTATACAAGTCAGAACCCATCTTACACTAAGTACTAAAACACCTGTCTAACTCAGTGGTAAGAATTTACATATTACATTACAATTGCACTAGATGGGTAATTTAAAATATATTTTTAAATACTATATGATTTTTCAATCTTTAAATTTTTTAATAAACGAGCAAGATAATAAAATATTTCATGTTTATATTTTAGAATTTTTTGTCATTTCTGTTGAATAACATTCCTGATTTATAAACTTTTAAGTATTTAAAGGTCTTCAAATAGTGATTATATAGATAAAAAAATAATAATAAAACACTGGCACTCACCTCACGTTAATACAAAAATATGTACTAATCCGTTGTTTAATTTATCATTGTTGCAAAAAATTCTCTGGTCTGTGTACTGCATCAAAACAATAGATAAGAGTGTCTACCATTTTGAACAAGCTTACGTAGTTGTACGAGAGTTTTGCTCACTGTCACTGGTGTCCGTGTGCGACATCGTGAACTGTGAACCGCTGATAAAATGACAGCAGGCCAGTTTCCTGGAAACCACTGCTCTGCTTTTGCTGATTGGCTCAGACTGTTTGAGGGGTGTCCCAAAAGTTTAGAAAATATACTGTAGCTTCACAGAAGTATGATGACCAAAACAAAGATTCATGGAACTGTGCCTCAGCGAGTCTTTACCTTTTTAAATATATGCCCATTGAATGACAGCTTCATATCCAGATTCAAATGCAAATTTTATTATATCTAAACAACTGCTGATAACAAACAGCTATGTTTTGTTAGATGCTCAGTGAAATGTGGAATGTACTAAGAAAAGAAAAAAAAAACAAGTTTGTAAAATCTCACACTTTCACTTTCTTCCAGACGGATCGAAGTGCTTCATAAAAAAATATTATCATAAGATACATAACTGTATTCAACCTGATCAACCTTTAGCCTGCAGTGACAATAAAATAGCTCAAAGAGGAAACATTCCTCCCATAAAATGCATTTAAGAATTGTAATATTATATAATAATAATATAAACATATAATGTCACACATTTCAAATGAGCAAATAATATGAACTATTTAGCTGAACAATTTATTCTTACAAAACCTTTCAGCCAAAGAAAAGTGAGCAACACTCACCCTCAGACATCGGTAGCAGTGTGAGAACCTGTAGTGTCACATGCGTCAGAAGACACTTCTGTCTTTACTGCACTGACTTGACAAAGTTCAGTTAATATGCATGCATAGACACACCCACCACCCAGACTGAAGGAGCACAGAAGACTGGTAGATAGATCGATAGATTGTGGATGGGTTATTGAGGAAGAATGGATACCTGGTATATTAATATAAAATCTTGTTGCGAAACCATCTGTATGCAGAATGAAAATAAGAGATGATGAATGGGCCTGAATAAATATTCTTGTTAACTATATTTACATGTATCTGTATGGACCCTAGTGAGGATAACAACAACAGTGCAATTAAAATTAAAGCTGAAGCTCTCATTCGAGCTGTGCAATGAGCTGAGGAAAACACCCTCGGGATGAGTGAAAGTACAGCACATGACACTCATATCACATTCCAGAGTTTATGTCCAAGTAAATTTCTTTTTCTAAGATCATCACTAGTAACTGTTTAACTGCTAAGGTGGAAAAGAGCCTATGATTGGACTTTTTGTAGTAGATTTAATAATACAAATCTAAAGTAGGGGTTTTAAGTAAACTTTTTTACCTTTACATATAATTTTCAAAATCATTCTGATGGTTCACTGACATCTAATAGTGTGAATGGCTTGTTTCTTTCCAAAAGTGTGTTTTGGGTGTTTGTAAATTTGGTGAGCAGGTACAACATTTCACAAAATTGGTGGATGCTTCACGGCAGCGACAAATACAGCTATCCACTCTAATTACAACACTGGTACAGTAACAACAGTAAATACCACTCACATAACTAAAGGGGGCTTCATAGCCACAAAATACACTAAACTCTTTTTAGTGCACAATTTCTTGCAGTACTGCAGGAGTTGGCAAATTATTTTATCTTAAGCTAATAAAAAAATGATGGTATGTGTATACAATATTTACTTTTTTTTTAGTAAAGTATATGTTTATTTGCCCCAACAACAATAAACAAAACAAAAATTTGACCTTGTACATTAAATATAGTGAGTATTTTAATAGTTGTTGAATATAAGCATCATAATAAAGTAAGACCACTAGTATTGTACTATACACAATTTTATATATATATATATGGAATTTCAATTATTGTTTTTATCTTTTATTTTACTTATTTTATAAAGCTGATTAAGTGAGACAAATTTGTCAATTTGTAATAGAATAAAATAGTATATTTTTTTAAAGTCCTACAGTTAATACACTTAAATAAAGGTTCCAAATGGGAGTATTCATAGTAATGCATCAGAAGAACCATTTTTGGCTCCCCAAATAACCTTTTTCTTAGTATGAAGACCATTTAAGTAATATAAACAATGTTTTTCATTACGAATAACCTTTTGTGGAATGGAAAGTTTCCATGGATGTTAAAGGTTCTTCATGGAACCATCAATGCCAATAAAGAACTGTACATTTTAAGAGTCTAAAACTGTAACCATTTCTTCAAGAAAGATATGTTTTTGTACAGCCCTACCTTAAAAGAATGATCCAGGCTGTTACACAGCACCTGCCACGGAGGAGTGTACCTGAACATGGTGTTTGCTGCAGTACTAGAGTTTGACAGGAGAACACTAGCATGCAGTTAACTCAACTCAATACTGATGAGTCCTGGAGAGTGAATAGAAGAGAACAATTATTTTATATACCATTACCTACCATGAATCACCATAATCTAGTATGTGTATATGTGTAATTATATATATATATAATTTCTTTTTTGTAATATGTCATAAAAATTTGTTTGATTTTACTCTCATTCCTCATTCAGAATGACTCACCTCATCTTTTGCAGGCCGATGGATCCAGCGAGACCATTGTGTCTAATAGTGCTGAAACATACAGTGAAAGCAGAGCCAGCTTACCCTATCAGTGCTGCTGCAGGTGTCAGTCTAGTATTCAGTTAGTCTTCATCCACTACCCAAAAAAATTTTTTTTGGCTCAGTTGCTCTGGTAAAAAGCTCCTCCTCCAATATGGCTCCAATATGGTAAATACAAAAGGTATCACCTTAAGCAAAATTGGCCAAACTGTGTGTGGGGTGACC